>NC_140705.1:17860000-18460000 GCF_050655825.1 Lonchura striata | reverse complement strand
TCCATTTATATAACTAATTTATTCTATAGGATGTGTCTTTGCTAATTGTACAACACACGTGCATCCAAATCTCACTGCAATTGTACAGATACAGCAGCAGCTTTGTCCTAACAAAGAGCAGTAAGAAGCCTTTTCTCAAATAATTTGCCAGGTAAGGAGACTAGAAACAAAGAAATAAAAGCAGATAAATATAAATATGCTGTTATTTAATGCCAACATGGGTGAAAAAAGAGAAAATATACAGCAAGCTGCATTTCACTGGGGAAAATCTTTCAGTTGCTTGATGGAGTTTTCCTACAGAACAATAAAACACATATCTGTTAAAAGATTAATAGCCAAATTTGGGTGATTTACCAATGCCAGGATTCACACACTTGTTTTTTAACTGCCTGGTTCTCAAGTCAGTCCTGCTGTGGGGAAATGGGCTCGATGCCAGCCCAGGCATGTGCCCCAGAGCCCTGGCACACGCCAGTCACGCGCCAGCCTGCACCCAGCAGCTGACACGCTTCACCCGTGGCACGGGAACACAGGCAGTGTGCTCTGGGAGAAGACTGTTTGGAAACAAGCCTACAAAATTAGCAATGTATCCTGGCCTTATTCCCAGTTTTCACTTGAGGTCCCTTTAGTGAAATGCAGTAATGGAGCAGCTTGGGACAGTGGATAAGCAGCACTGGTGTGTCACACAGATGAAAAAGTTCATCTGTGACATTGTAGGACTTACGTAATGCAGATCTTATTGTTTCTTTCTGGCTTCAAATCTCCAGAAGGACCTGTGATGAACAGAAAATATAGCCCACTTCAGGAATAACAGTGACTTGGATGAAATCAGTCATAAATGCAAGTATGCAGTCACTTTATTCTCCAAGTGGCTTTATACAAAGCATTAAAGAAATTATCACTTTAAAAATTCTTTTCAGTATCAACAATTTTAATGCATTCAATTTACATGAGTGCTTTTGTCAAAAGCAATTAATGTAATCTAATTTATTTTTCTGTTAACTATGTGTTTATGAGACTATTTTTTGCATAACAAATATAATATAGTTTGAATAAAATGTTATAATTTTATATTTGTCTGCATAGTCAGTCTTGCAAGCTGTGATGAAAAAATTGTCAGGTATTACTGTATTTTAATACGTCAGGAAGGTTTACAAATTTTTCTGACAAATACCCTGAGATTAGATCTGTTGGTTATAGCCTGGTGCTAAAAACACCAAGGTTGGAGTTCAATCCCTCTATGGGCCATTCATTTAAAAGCTGGAATTGATGATCTTTGTAGGTCTGTTCCAAAAATATTCTGTGATTCTGTGAAATATTAGTTTAACATCCTGAAGAGATGCAAAATAAAAAAGAATGGAAAGACGTCATGGGCAAGAAAGACACAATTTCCAAAGAAGGTATGTACCTATAGAAGTAAAGAAAGCTGTAAAATAATAGATTTTGCAAACTGGAGTCATGTTTCCAACAACAGAGTTAATTACACACATAATCACAGATTCATAGAATCCTCAGGGCTGGGAGGAACCTCTTGAGATCATTCAGTCCAGGTTCCTGCCAAGGCAGGATCACCTGGCACAGGTGACACAAGAACACATCCAGGTGTGTTTTGGATGTCTCCAGAGAGGGACACACCACCTGAGCAGCACACCTGCCTCCCTGGGCGGCTCTGCCACCCTCAACGTAAAACAGCTCTTCCTCATGTTGAGTAATGGAACTTCTTGTGTTTTATTCTATGGCCACTTACTTGCCCTGTCTGAACATGTAATATCTATACAGACAGACAGACTTGATATTATCTTTCCATTTCTATTCCTACAAAGGCAATAGAACCTTGCAGAGAAATTAGATGGTTGGACAGTGCCACCAAAAGACCTTCCTGAAACTGACCTCTCTGGATTTTGACAAAGCTGGAATATCCTGAGATTGGAAAATAAGGACAAAAAGGCAATGCTTTGTAAAAAATATTATTCAAAGAAGGTTCTTCATAAAATATAAGAATATTTTCTTCTGCTTTATTGTTTCAATTTCCATATAATAAATTGTATCAAGCAGAGAATACACTGACCTTTTAAAACAAAACATTTTAATGACTTCCTGTGAGACTGGATTAGAGATTACATTCAAAAATATCCCTTGTGAAACCTTTCAGTTTTGTTGACTCAGCACTGCCACTTAGAAAATATGTTCTGCAATAATTTCTTAATTAGCTGTACCCCACATATCACCCACACCTTAATGCTGAAAAAGGGAAATGGCAGCATTACCCCTGCTTTGGCAGGTGTATACCATGCAGGTGGACAAGCAAGCGGGCAATCAAACATAGTTTCATGCTTTTCCTTCACTCTACTTAGAACAAATAATGATGAGTCCAAGTTATTCCCTGAATACAGTGTCTCAATGCCTGTTTAACCCCTGAAAAAGGCAACCCAAGTACTAAAATCTGTTTAATTTCTAGTTTTGTCAAAGTCATAATGACATCTGAGCCACCAGAACACCACTTTCATTTTTTTTTTCTTCTTTTATACATTAACAAAAGGTGTCATTCCCAGGGTTATCAGACACTTGAAGGCCTGTTCAATGACAGAAGTAAATATTGGGACAGAAAAGTTGGTCTTAGAAAGGACTTAGAGTAGTGGAAGATGTGATATCATTAGACCCCTGAGGGAGAAGTAAGAGTGGAAGAAAAGTGGTAGTGAGGAAGAGCTTTAGGAAGGAGGGCAATGGAAGTCTATCTTCTCCCTCACACTTGGGATTACATGAAAGAGTGTGTATGAGACTTAATATAAAGATTAAAAAGATTGTAAGTAGATGGGATACCACAGCTCTTCACTACAGTGGGATTAAATTACCACAGAGCAATGATCTTAATAGTACCATTATTAATTTCTTTTTTTAAAAAAGCAAAAGCAAACAAAGACTAAACAAGTAAATTTATTCCCCCAATCTGATAAATGTGTGACTGATTTTACTGTAATTTCTGTGGTCTCTGTATGCCAGTGGAAGATTTGAGAAAGACACAGAAGCTGTGTTAAGGAGAGTAACAATGTAGAAAGGACATAAATTATCTGGCTTCTCCACAGCACATCATCAAGTAACAGCTGTTTGGTGGTGGGGTCACTCATTGACATGCTGAGGAGCTCCAATATGCTTTCTCCCCACTTGTGAGCAAGTCAGAACTTTTAAATTATCATAGATGTCATTATATTTGATTACACTGTCTATGAAAAAAGAGGGCAATGGATTTTACTGGAATACAGTACCTCTGGGAAAGTCTTTTACAGAAGGTTTAAATTCAAGTTCCTCCAGTTTCACAACCACAAAAATCATTGCAAAGTAGATCCCCATCTTCTCCTGTTGCTTTCTCCTTCAGAAAGTACAGAAAGATCACAGTTGCTGTAGCACTGCATCTTTATGGGAGAAGGTGATATAAATGGCCCCGCCATGGCACTCTGGCTGAAAATACCATCAAAAATTCAGAAACACCCCTAAAAAATTCAAAGCACGTAATTACTGTTTTTATCAGTGAATTTTGAATGAAACACATGGTCTCAGCCCAGACATGTGACATCTAGAATTTCTATCTCTTTCTGGAGACCTAGATTTAATTTAGCACAGGCTAAGGCATAACACAGACTTTCATTTTTATGCTCTCATACTGTATTCACTCAGTTGTAAGAATCTGACAATAGCAATGTAGAAAAGCCATAAAGCATCTGGCTTCTCTGCAGTCTATCAGCAAACTATAAATGTCATAAGAATTGCTTAATACTAGGAAAAGGATGGATGCACAAAGTTACCATTTTCATAGCCTTTACCATCCTGAGGAAGTAATAGTGGTAGGAGAGAAAAGTGAATATCAGCCTTCACCCAAATATAAAGGCAAGCTTGTTTCAGCAAAATGCTCCCTTTAAAATATTTTAATATTTTAGTCTAAAAGTTTATTTTATTTTATCTTAAATACTGTTTAGCAATACAAACCTAGACACAGGTCTTGAGGGGTGTTTTTTGATAGCATAAAACTTAGGATTTGGTCATACAGGAAGCTTTCTCAGTGCCAATGTAGTGAATTACACTGATACAGTTAGTTGCTCTTCTGGACTAACTTTCCTGTGTGAGCAGAGTTACCTGTTTTAAACCTTTTCAAATAGCTTGAAAATTGCAATCTGAAGGAATTGGAGGCATGTGCCCATAGAATAAACTAATTTTAAACTCTTGTACTATTTATATGACTTTCTCATGTAGAAAAGCCCTTGGGACAAAAGTGCTTTAAAATCTATTCCATAATACTTACTTCAGTATAATTATTTGTAAATGCTACGGGTGTCCACGTGAAGATTTTGTGTTTGGACCCTGGCTGGATCCCAGGTACCCACAAAAGCTGCTCACTCCTCTGCAGCTGGACAGAGGACAGAAAACATAATGAAGGGTCTGTGAATTGAGATAAGGACTAGGAGAGAGCTCATTCATTAAATATCATCATGGGCAAAACATTCACCTAAATATCATAGAGATATTTAAGTGAATTTATTAGCAACAAAATCAGAATACGATGATGAAAAGTAAAATAGGCCCTTAAAAACACCTTATTCCATCCCAACCCCTCCATCCTTCTCACCAAGAGTGCAGGGAGACAGGGAGTAGGGGTTTACAGGTCAGTTCATCACCCATGGTTCCTCTCACTGCTCAGAGAGAGAAGCTGTTCTCCTACTGCACTGCAGGGTCTCTCCCACAGAAGGCAGTTCTCCACGGACCTCTCTTATGTGACACCATCCCACGAGCAGCAGTCCTCCCAAAACTGCTGCAGTGTGTGTCCCTCTTCCACAGGCTGCAGTCCTCCAAGAACAGGCTGCTCCAGCATGGGAGCAGGATCCCCTCTCCATGGGTCTTCCACAGGGTCACAGCCTCCTCCAGGCATCCACCTGCTCTGGTGTGGGCGCCTCCTCCATGGACTGTGGGTGGATCTCTGCATCCCCTGTGGATCCCCATGAGCTGAGGGTGGATCTCTGCATTCCCCATGGATCCCCATGGGCTGCAGGGGCACAGCTGCTTCACCATGGTCATCACCACAGCCTGCAGAGGAATCTTGACTCTGGAGCTTCAACCATCTCCTCCCTCTCCTGCTGCATTGACCTTGGTGTCTGCAGAGTTGTTCTGCTCACATGTTCTCACCTACTCCTCTGTCAGGAATGAAAAGTGCACTAAAATTTTTGTTTTGATTATCTTCTTAAATATGGTATCATAGAGGTGTTACCATCATCTCTAATTGGCCCAGCCTTGGCCAGAAGCCTCCTCAGAGACATCAGGGATTGGCTCTGCTGGGCATGGAAGAAGCTTCTGGAAGCTTCTTACAGACCTCTATGCACCCCCCCCCCCCCCAAGAACAATGCAGTGCGAAACCAACACACCCAGAATAACAATTTCATTCAATATGCAAGGGCTTACATATGTGGACACTTGTAGATACTCCATCCTTTCACACATAATGAAGGCAGCAAGTTATTGTAAGCTGTGGTTCCAAGGAGGAGGCACTGAGCAAATGTAATGAGGGCAAACCATGATGAACAATGTGATGAAATGAATTAGGCTACCCAAAATGTCTCACAGATCCAACTTTTGTATGTATCAACAAGGGACTCTTGTCTTGGGACTGAATGAAATACTGGAGTTTCTTTCCTAATACTGGGAATTCCAAGCCTCATAGACACTATGAAGAAAACTGGGTAGTCATTGGGCAAGAGGCAAAGAATTGCTCTGGATTAGACTTTGGCAAAGTAACAAAACAAATAGTCAATTTTCACCTTGGCAAAGCCTCTATGCTAAATTAGTGTTGGAAATATTCACCAATAAATCCAGAATTAAAGAACAGCAAGATGTAATTGCTCTTGTAATGCAAATAGCAATTAACAACAATATTTGCATTTGACACAAAGCTCTGAGGATAATAAAGGCTGGAAGTGTCTGTATAGAATCCCACCAGTGGACAAATGTGAAGCACAGTGGCAGATGAAATCTGACCCAAAACCATCATGACATCTCAAGGGCTTGACTATATTCAAATGTTATTTGTATTTTATATTTATATTTAAATGTTATTTATATTTATATTTAAATTTAAATGTTATTATAGCTGTCTCAAAGAGGGGAATCAGAGCTTTTTCACTGCCACCCACAGCCTGGCTCTCATCCATGAGTCCTGCAGGGGCCAGAGGCCACCCCATCTCTGGTGTGTAGGATTCCCATGGAAGGGCATGGGGAGCACGAGCCTGGATGGAGCAAGGGGGGCTTTCCCTGCTGCAATGGGCCACCACATTGTGTCCCTTAGCTACAGAGGAATATGAGTGCTGCTGCTTCAGGCTTACTGATGGGAATTAAGAAGAAATTTTCTCTCTAAATATATTATTCTATCAGGTGACTTTGATACCTTATCCTGTATTAACTAGTGTCAGCCTCCACACTGACTCAGAGAGAAAAGCTATGTCATTAATGCCACATTCCTCTGATTAGGAGGATTACATGGAAATGTCCCAAGTCCTCAGGGACCAGCAAATTGCTGCCAGAAGTCATTCTGATTCCAGCTGGTAGCAGCAACCCCAGACTTGTGCCATTTAGTTTGAAAGACATACAAGGGAAACAGCCAAAATCTCACAGGCTGGGAAAGGCTAAAGTGTATTTTCTCCTAATTAAAAACAGAGAAAAATTAATAGTCTATACTTCTTTTGGTGGTCCTTTGATTTGAGACACCTGAAGAGGGTTATAGTTTTAGAAGAAGAGTACCCAGCACCTTTTTAAAATCCAACCCCTGCATCCCCTGAGGTGGGAAACCTCCATCTGTCCACTGCCTGTCACATCCCTATCTGTATATTAAAATGTGAATCAACACCCTGGAAAGAGAAAAATGTCAAAGGGCTGACAGAATTAACAAATTCCTTGAGCTTACAATGAATAAGATAGTCAAAACACAAGTTCCCCAGTTTTGGGGATTTTACCAGAGTTTGACCTTGCTGCTGTATGTACATCTCCAAATAAATTGGAAAATTAAAAAAATACACACAATATTAATTTGTTGTCAAAATAACAAAACAAGCCTCTCCCCCCAAGATTATAAATATTTTGAAAGCATGTACCATCTATAAGAGAGCGAAGTAACCCCAGTCTCCACTGCACTTCCTATCTTTTCCCTGGCTTGAGAAAATCTGGGTTTCCCAGTGCTGCCACTGCCCATGCTGCCCATGAGGGCATTGCTCCTGCATCCCTCTGGCACTGCCCAGGGCAGAGCTGCTGTGGGCAGCTCTGGCTGGTGGGCAGTGATCCCGACCCCGGTGCTGCGTGGCAGTGAGCAGCGACCCAACACAGCACAACACTGCCGGGCAAGGCGGGCAGGACGGCTCAGCTCAGGACGGCTGGAATCGCAAAACTTTGGAATTACAAACTTTGCCATGTTAGAATGTGTTGGTCTCCTCCACAGGCCAAATATAAGAAAGAGTGGCAGGATTTGGTCTAAGATGGGAGACATTGAACACGGGACAAGTTAAGGACCACATGTTTAGAGGATTCAAAAGTATGAGAGAAATACTAGCAGCACGACTAGAACAGCTCAGGTTTTTGGAGTGGGGCAGAGAGGGTGGAGCAGTTCAGGGCTAATGGGGAGGAGAAAGGAAGAGAGTATAGGGGGAATAGGGGAGCTTTTGTCATAGTCCCAATACCATGGTCAGAATAATACTGCTCTGAAGGGAGACTGAGGTTTTTATACACAGCATAAAAATAAAGCATTAGACAAAGTTTGAAGAAAAAATGCCAGAAAAAGCCAAGAAGTAAATGACGCCCATCTGTTTCTTCAAAGAATAAAGAAGAAGATGGATCCATGACCATTAATCATAATATATAAGATGGCAGTGTTTAATTGAGCTCTGATTTGAAAAAACATATTTGACTTGTGATAGAGGCAGGGAGGACTTACCTCTCTCAGCTATATTTTTAAAGCTATGTCTTAGGAGAATCTTTAACAGAGATCTCTGTGACCAAAACATTAGATGAAACATAAATATTGATAATAGTTTAAGTGTTTTGAGTTCAGGAACTAAAAGCAGTTTTGCTTGTTAGGAGTCCAACTTTTGTTAATTAATTTAGCAATTTATATTGCCTAGCTTTATATGCCAGGACAATATCTAATGTAAATATGCAGGGAAAAAATATTTTTTTACAGAAAATGGTTTTAAGCCTACAGGAAAGGAAGTTTTTCACAGAAGAAATATGATGGTTCCCATGGTAGTTCCCCCAGCTGTGTGTTTCACCTTTTGCAGAGGCTGCCTCTCTGGCAGCAGAGCAAGCAGGAAAGGAGGACATGAGTGCCTCAGCCAGCCCAGCTTGCATGGGGAGAGACAGGGAATCGCAGCTCCCACACCAGACACTCCCCGCAGCAGCTGAAGCGTTGACACGCGATCTTTTCTGCCAGCACTGTTATGGCAGTATGATTTCCAGCAGGGAGAAAATTAAAGATAGTTGGGGACTGAGCCATAAAAACCAGTTCTGCAGTTCATGGACATTTGTTCTTAGCACTTGTTCATTCATTTGTAGGTGTTTTTTCCATTTTAGGTGTTTGGGTTTCTTTTTTATTAATAAAAAACCATTTACATTCTTGTGCATATAGGCAAGAAATTCCTCTGCACAAGTCTTTTCTATAAACACATTTTGTTAAACGAAAATATTTTTTAAATTAAAGTTAACCTTAACCACGATAAAAGATGTCTTTTAATGCATTACCATCTCAATAGAGATGAAGTTCTTCATTTGGACTCATTTCATCCAGTTAAGTAATTCTAACTGAAGAATCTAACACCAGGCAATTGATGGATATTAAATTACAATTTGTGCGTCTACAAAAGAATGGCAGCATGGTTAAAACCACACCTTTCCCCAGGAGAGACTGTAGTAGAGCTCACGAAATAAATTGAATTATGGCAGTTAATGAGTTACAGCACTTCAGCTCCAGTAACTCTTTCCCTGCATATTCTCCTGCAGGGAAGGGCACATGTCTCTCCTCAACCCCTGATAAAACCCCTGCACAGCTGGGTTAGGGGAAGGCAGACAGACCAGGAGGGCACTGGACACTGCCAGATGGGCACTGAGTGGCTGAGCTGTGACTCCTCAGCATCTTGCTGAACCACCAGAAACCAACACAATGACAAGCCTGGTACTCCAGACTGTTTGGACTCAGCTACACTCATTGGATAGACCCATTAGTCACATTTCTACTAAAATGGTTCTGCCAATTAGATTAAACTGGTTTACACATGGTTTACAGAGATTTAATGGAAACCTCTAGGAAGTGAGGGAGAAGTGTTTTTTACCACACTTGGCATAACAAGAGTGCCTGAAGGCAAACTGGGTAATGCCAGAATAGAAATGTAGCTCCCCCAGTAACAGTGAAAATAAGCAATGCTGGATCTATACTGCTTGAAAATTCTGAATAAGCTGTCTTCCTCAAAAGGATGCTCTAGTTTTAGCCTGGATATGGAAATTTTTGGCTGAAGCCTCTAGACGCATGCTGTATGGGAAACCAGGGGACCCAGTGATTTCTCTACCTTTAAGAACTGGTATTTTTTCATAACTGAATTAGGGGAAGGAAAAGTGATCATTAATTAATTTAAATATGCCAAGTAAGGTATTATTATTTGTTTAACAAAATGTATATATAGTAATATGCTTACATATTTTTGTGAAAAATTGCAGATGCAAAAGAAATAGCATTTACCATGCACCTTACCAGAGTATTTTGTTCATTAAATCATCTCCACCGTGATCCTGTCCACAATACAAATCCATATATGTAATATGTGCTATAATACGTGGTGGCAGAACATAGTTTTATACATCACTCTTAAAGCTTTTAGCAATGTAGCCACGGGAAAGGTATAGAAACGCTTGTCACATCCAGGCCAGGAGCCTGGAGACAGGTGATGCCGGCACCTTTGCTCCTCCCCAGCTGGAGTTCCCTTAGGCTAGTCACTGTTAAACAAACGCAGGCAAATCCTTCCAAAAGGCACTGAAGAGCTGAAGCGTACCAGAACAGAGGGGATAACTGCAGCTCCTTCCCTTCATCCTGCAGAGCAGGGGCTGGGGATGACCCACTTGGTCCTCACCGCCTCCCCCTTCCAGCAGCGCCGGGAGCGGGTGCCGGAGGGCATCCCGAGCCTGGGAGGTGCCGGGTGCGGGAGGGCATCCCGAGCCTGGGAGGTGCCGGGTGCGGGAGGGCATCCCGAGCCTGGGAGGTGCCGGGTGCGGGAGGGCATCCCGAGCCTGGGAGGTGCCCGGTGCGGGAGGGCATCCCGAGCCTGGGAGGTGCCCGGTGCCAGCAGCTCTGTGCCCTGGAAAGGTCAGGAGAGCGCTCCCGGCCCGCGCTGCGCCGCCAAGCTTCGCTTCCCAGACTCTGCTCCAGGGAAAGGCAAGAGGCACTGCAGGGCACATATGCTTTTGTTTATTGAACTCTGCCTGCCCGTGACCCACTTGCTGCTGCCGCTCAGACACGCTTTCTCATCCCAAAATACCAGCATGGTATTTTTCCTCTATCAGCCTCCATTTTTCCAAGTGCATGCAATATTTCAAATTAATACATAAAATTGATGCACAAGATTCAGTTACATTTAGATCTGCGAATGTCAATAATTTTTTTTTCCTATGTCTATGTAGCTTTTTGGGGATAGGAATTACATGGGATTTTTTCCAGTTTATATTATTCTTCTATAATTTCCAATTTGGCTTTAGACTCTGGCAATCACACAGCCAAGCACAACATTGCCTAGAGACAATCAGAATTTCATCCCCTGATTAGAAAACAGGCTGAAAAACACTACTTAAACTTAACAATGGAAATTCAGATTTCTCTGATACAGTGGAAATAAGCAAGTAGAGACAGAGAAAATGAGAGAAGAAAGGTGGGGGGAAAAAGGCTTTCCCCTCCAAGACCTGGAAATGAGTATTTGGACATATTAGTCCTTAACAGTTTTATATGTGATATAATACTCATAACTTTTTTTATCACAGTAATCTATCACATAATGTATATTTGAGCCATTTTCGTATTATTTTCAGCCCCTACTGTATTGTAGAATGGTTGAAAGAAAAAAGGTCTATGAAAACTATTCAAGACCACCTCCTTGACACTATTGTAACCTGCTGATAATTGCTTTGACATTTCTCATAGATCCCCTATAAAAAAAGAGAAAGACTGTGCTACAAAAATCTGTGGTACTCCTTTTGAAATTCTATTTGCAAACTACCAATTTACAGTGAGAAGGGGAAAACACCAAAACTAAAGTGACAAAAATCTGTGATGATGATGATGATTGTTAACCATCCAACCTAAATCCTAAAATCACCACTGTGGAACACCAAAGGGCTATCATTTAATCCTCACTCTTTTAGCTGGTCTCAGTATAGTACTTAATTTCTGATAATGTAGGATATCACATATGAGAAACACAAGAAATATAACAGGGTAAGTATATGAATAATGTCTTAACACACATTAGCTAATATTAAAGGCAGTTTAGGTCAATTTAGCATTAAGTTAAGTTACAGGATGAGAAAAAGTCAGAGGTGCAAGACAGAGACTAAACGGGACTTTCTTTGGATAAAAAGAAGCCACTTTTTTGGCAAGTACCCAACAAAGATAATTTTTTTGTCTGTCTTTATCTGAGATAACATGGGATTGATTATATACAACTGATTTGTATAGATTGAAAACTTCTGTTTATCGACCAAGATAATCAAAAAGGGTATCAGTATTCCATGTTCAACATTTCCTTGAAATTTTCTTTCTGAATACAAGTTAGGTGAACATTCAAACATTCAATTCCTTTCTTAGAAATTTTGAAATAATCTTAATTTTGATCTTCACTACCTCCCTCTGTTTTTTATATTTTTCTTGTCTTTTGTTTTAGCATTATCATTATTGGTAATTTATTTTTAGCACTGTTGCACATTAATTTTCCATGCTAAACCTGTATTGCATTACTCTTTATTTATCTACTGTGTTACGTGATTTAGTTGCTAAATAAAACTCTTTTCAATAGCTATTATGAAAGCCTCTTTTGGTTTATTGAACTCCTCTCATTTCCTACATAGTGTCTCAGGGTCAACAGGAGAGGGAAGCAGAGATGACAGAAGTTGTAGCATTTTTGCAATGTTTGCATTGACATGGACACAATAAATTGTCCTTACTGCAAAAAGGAAATTCCTCAGTGTGACAGTCAGTCTCTGCTGCTCTCCAGTGACTCCTGTTTTGGGGAAGAGTAGGATGTACTTGAGCAGGGCATGAGCAGAAGGGGACAGCAAATCCCCTTCAGGAACAGACACACTTACATCAGTCTCAGCATTTTTAGCTATAAGCACAAAGCAACAATGAGAACTAAACCCAAATATTTAAAGGAGCAACTATTATGCAAAGTGCTGCTTGAAAAAAGGAACTATATTATAGCCCCTATATGGCATCTCTTAAGTGAGATTCACTGTAATTTTCAAACAGCTGAATTAAGCTAGAAGAGTCAGGTAATACTGGCAGAATTCCTCACAATTCCTCACAGGTGGACATATGCTTCAACTAAAAAAAAAAAAAAAAAGAAAAGAAAAACAAACCAAACAAAAACAAACAAACAAACAAACAAACAAACAAACAAACAAACCAAAAAACACCAAAAAAACCCCAAAACCAAAAGGAAAACAAAGCAAACAAAAAAAAAAACCAAACCAAAAAAACAACAAAAAACCCCCAAGAAACACCACAAGAGATCCACAAACACCTCAAAACAGTGAATAACTTTGAATTCAGTCATTATATCTGCTATCACCACCTGAATATGCTATTTCTTCCCTCCTCTGCTGTTTCCCGTTGTCACTGCTGGCACGGAATGGAAAGAGCTGGAGAAAGCAGAACTAAGACAGCTAAAAGGGTCAGTTTGCTGAGACAAAAGATGATATCACGTCGAGACAAATTACAGAGGTGCCGTGTCTGACTGTGTTGCAGCCGTGAGCGCTGCACAGCAGCCGCAGCGGCGGGGCTCCTGCCCACGCCGGCTGCATGCAGAGCGGGCCCGCGCAGCGCTGCCTCCGCTCCCAGGCGGCGGCTCTGCGCACAGCCGCCAGGCCGCCTGCGGGCCGGGCTGCTGCGGCCCGGACACAGCTCACAGAGACGCATTGGGAGCCACAGGCAGCCCGGCGCTGCGGGGCAGAGCCAGCCCGCCCCGCGCAGCCGGATCTGCGGCCCCTGTGCAGCGCCGATGCATCAGCGCTGCGCATCCCCTGCGCATCCCCAGCACGTCCTGCAGTGCATTCCACCCCCACCTGCTCCCCGGCTGCCTCTCTGAGCCGTACACCCTGTCCATCAGAGAGTCGAAGGGAAGAAAAGGAAAAAAGAATTTTTTTTTTTTTTTTAATTTAAAACCAGCTAGGGAAAATACAGGAGCTCTCAAGTATTCAGTGACTTCAGAAGGTCTCACAAAATTGTTGATCAACTGAGCAACTTGAGAGGTAAAGGGTAGATAGCACCTGTGAAAGATCAAAAACTGCTCACAGGCAAGCTGTTAACCCTAAAGCAGAGAAAATTGGATAGTTAGCACTCCTAGAAGAGAAAGGTGCCATGGCTGCCTGGAGCATGATGGTCACAGAGGGGAAAAATATATATGGATAAATAATCATGTATGGATACGTGGATAGATCAATCTGTTTTTCTCAGAGCACATTGTTGTTTGGGGTGTCCCCTTCTTCAACAGCAAGTGGTTATATATATCTTGCTAGGGCAAGGGAGGGTTGTAGTTTTACAGTCCTCCTTTTTCAATTATATTTACAATTACTTGCTGGAAAACGAAGATCAACCTCATCCACAGGCAGAGCTAGGACACCTGCCCTGACATCCCTTTTGCTCCAAGACACAAAGCCGCCTCGGTTCTGGTGCCAAGCTCAAGCAGATCTGAATTCCCATTGCTGTGACAAGTCAAATGCTGGTGGCATAACCCCCTGAAATGAGACCAGAGTTTTATGAACTAGTTCACAGAGTACCTGTGATTTTTAGCAGCTGACATTACCAAACCAGCCTGAATTTCCTTCAGTACTAAAATTTCTAGGGCTAGAGTAAATTAATCCACCGGGCTGTGGCACAAAATTGCAAAAGCAGCACCAGACTACCAGAATAGTGCTCACATGACATAGTTCTGCCCAGCAAAGACAATCTAGAGCTGAAATGTTCACCCAATTCTGTTATATTGTTACAATCTTACCCCTGTAGGAAAGATCAGCTCCCCATTTTCTGTGCCATGCTGCGCTGCCAGTGTAATGGGCAAGATAACTGTGCAGCAACAAGCACTGGGATGTATTCAGCATTTCTGATCTAGGAAGGAGCATTTCCAGTTTTAAAACTACTGAAGTGCTGGGAAGGTTTTGGGTCCTTAGCAAAGGAGTTTTAGATGCATGTAATCTAAAAGATGTGGAGAATTTTCATCGTTTTCTGAAGATATCTAAGACATCTTGAATTACTCACACCTCCACAAGAATACCACAAGTCCAAAGGATGGACAGGAGCATGTTTTATAGTTCTTCTCAATGACCCTGACATACAGATTGTATGTCTCAAGGCCATGAAAACAGATACAAGTGCTTGTTCCCCTAAAAGGAAGGTGACTTAATTGCCGATATAGGCAGGATGCTTTGAGGCCACAGAACTCCTAATTATCCTTGCAACACTTTCTCACCCTTATAAATGTTGTCATTATTTGGGGAGGAGGAAGAAAATTCAATCTGCAAACAAAGAAATTTGCAACATGTTGGTTACATGTTGTGATTGTCTTGAAAACCACATTTGTTTCTAGACCTCTGTGTTCTATGCATTGAGGAGCTGACAATGGAAGGTTCAGAAGCAATGAAATAAATTTCTCAAAACTATTGATATATATGAGGTGATCAGAATATTTTGAAAACAAATATGTAGAGCATTAAATTATTTTTTCCCAAGGACTGATTTTCTTTCAGTCTCTGTTCTTTTATCTTATTCCATCGATCTTGGAACCATGATAATCAATATTTCTAGTTTTAAAAACATTCTGTGTGAGGGGAATGATTTCCATTTACTTTAGATTAGTAGTTTTGACAATGGGGAATCCTCTGGCATTGAATTGCCAGTGGAAGTGATACACTTCAGCACAGACCAAGGGTTAATGAAGAAAAGAAAAAACAACCAAATCTAGGAAATAGCAGAGCAACAATTTGAAAGGACCAAGGTGGAATATTGAATTTCATCCCAATTCTTTGAATCCTAGGGTGGAATTATTAATATCCTGGGGGTTGGCAAAGCCTCTGGGGAAATGATCAAAATGAAACACTAGTATGCTGTATATCTATGTATGCAGTATATGGATCTATGGAGTACAATATTCTATGTCTGTGTCAGGTCTTCAAAACCATTCATTTTTTTCCTTTATAAATGGTTTCAGGCTTATACAGTCACCACAGACATTTGCATCCAAAACCTGATTTAGGAACCAGGTTCAGAGACCTTCTCTTTGCCACTTCCACTGTGTGTAGAAGTAGCTTTCATTAAAGGAAATATTTATATTCATCTGTTGCCTACCAGCTTCCAGAGAACAGTAATGTCTCAGCCCTGGGGAGCTGGGCACTTAATTCAGCATGTTGAATTTCATGATTAAAGGTGGATGGTCAGAAGTTATTGATGAATAAGCTCGGTGTTGTTCTCCATCTCCCTACTTCCAGGTTATTTCTGAGGTCTTTCCAAAATGAAGCAGTACTCTAAATTTCAATGCATGTGATACAAATATTTATCTTTTCATTTGAATTATGCAAAATGATACTCTTGTAACATAAAATACACTGCTATACAAGTCCTGTTGCATTAATGAAATATCAGTCCCAAGGGTAGAGGTAAAGTACAAAGGATTGTAGCTTCCATATGTTTTGGAAACCTGGAGATATCATGGGCTTTCTGTAAGTCTCAAGATTCTTTTTATTCACTTTTTAATGTATTTTGTGACACAAGTAGGTACACAATCTGAGAAGACGTATCCAGGAGTGAAGTTGTATACAAGGGTGGGGCCCACAGGAGAATATTTCAATAAATTACTTCATGATATGGCTAATTTTATTTTTAATAAGTTTTATTAAATATCTTATTACCTGACTAGCAGTACAAACAGATAATCTGGATTAAGATCTCATGATCTTAATTGCAGGAAAGTGTCATTGCCTTGGTAATTTCATGTCATCAGGTTTGAATGAGTCATAAAATCATAGAACCACAGAATATCATCCATTGGAAGGCACCCACAAGGATCATTAAAGTCTGCCTCCTGGTCTAGCACCAGTCAGTCCCAAGATTCGCACCAATTGCCTGAGAGCAGTGTCCAAAAGCTTTTGATCTCTCTCAGGCTGATGCTGTGACCACTTTTCTGGGGAACCTGTTCTACTGCCCAGACACCCTCTGGGTGAAGAACATTTTCCTAATACAAAAACTGAAGAATTTATGCACATTAAAAAGATCCTTTCTTTAAAAAGTTTTCACTTTATTTTACCCAAGAGCTTTATAATTTTCCTAAAGTGGAAAAGCTGACATAATTTTCTCTTGTTAATGAAGTCCACAGGATTTTAATCAGAAACTATTGGCAAAGATTACAAATGAGAAATCATTCTGGGCAACAATTATGTAGTCAAGCTTACTAAGCAAATTCCACCTTAAAGACAATGTAGTTATTTGGTTCTGTGAAAATACTTGTTCACCTTTCAGTTAAGAAATTCTGGGAGTTAAAGGCTGTCATCAGATTTTTTTTGTATTTAAATATTGCAATAGGTTAACCTCCATTTCCTTTAGTTCTCTTAATTTTAGGAGTATAGTTTGAATTTTCATTTACAGGTGTTCTCAACCTGTATTGACCTTAGCTAATACTTCAAGAATCCAAAGAACTTGAGAAAAAATGTAAAGCCCTTGTACTGGACAATTATGTGATTTATATTTTTCTGTCTCACATTTAGATCAGTGGTGACTTTTCTTTTTTATATGTGTACTTCGATTTTTAATCCTCCTGTGTTCTTTATTCCTCTCTTGTGTGCTGAAACCATGTGTAGACAAGTTCCACAGGTAGTGGCACAATTGTCTCATTCATTTGTTCATTTTTCACTTTATCCCTATCAATTTGGTTGATAGGCACTTTCTTCTTATGTAAGAAAGGCTAACCAGCAAAATTCAATTTACTTTATATCACAGTTAAGATGCCATTGAGATTAACAGGAGCAATCCATATCCTTTTGGAAGCATTTTATCTCAGTCTCTAGGGATTTGTTTAAACAACACGACATTCTGTTCCCATTAGTAACCACAAAAATGAGAAATTTAGATTTAAGTGACAGTTAAGATTTTGCATAATTTTATTTTTCCTCAGTTAGGAGAGGGATTTGTCAGACAAATAAGACAAAAATGTGGGGGTCTTAAAGGTAATCACAGCATTACAGACATACATTCATACTCAAGACAACTATGTTTTGATATAACCCTGGGTATCAAAATTCTTAGCTCAGATAGAAGGAAAAACAGCCAATTCCAATAATCTCTTGAAACAAGCTGCCTATTACTTCAAGATTAGCTTATTTTATTTCTGAAAACTTCTAGTTAAAAAAGGGACAGTTTAAGTGATAAAAAATGATTCTCAGTTGGAATACCTGGTTTCTACCTATTCTTGCCAATGACCTGACCCATTCTGTTATCAAGGTCTTCCTGTTAATTAAAGATTAAGAGTCAGTCTGAAAGAATGAAATTATTTAAACAAAGCTTACTAATGGAGGCTTCCTTATCAATGTTGTCACTTAAAAATATTAGATGGCAAAATGAAAATTATATACTAAAAGCCTAGTGGTCATGACACAGCAAATATTTTTTGCAATGGAAAATTAATGATTTTGCACTTTATAGGAGTAATGAATTTTTTTTAAATGGGCAAAGTATAAGAATTTATTATACTTATTTCTTAGTTTTTCAGTGCTTAGTTTTCATAAAGGGTGTGATCCATACATATTCACTCAACAATTTAATGTGCTTTCAATTTAAAAAAGGTCTTTTTTTATAATTTATTAAAGATTTTAAAAATATAAATACAAAATTTAGCAAAACTTAAAAGTGCTTCTCTTTTAGCAGGCAAACAAAGTAGTGTCAATAGGAAAGGGGGGCACTCTTGTTACGTTAAATCCAAGGGTAAATTCCATGTCTTCAAAAGAGCCACAATTTCACCCAAAGGGTCCTGCAGTGGTGGGCTCTACTGCAGCAGTTTGTTCATAAATTTCCTCTTCTCCATGGTTTTCCTGTGCTTCCTGTTTTCACAGCATCATGGTGGCCTCCACCAACTTGCCCAGTTGTGACCCTCTGATTGCGTCTTCCCTGCCCCTGAGCTCAACAGATCCCATCCTGACTGCAAAAGTCTGACCTCAGCTAGCACCTGGCCCACACCTCCTGTCCAACCCCTCACCTGGGCAAAATTTTGATGAATGCATAAAACTTTATACAGCACATGCATATTGCTATAACAGTGTAACATTACACAAAACACTTAACGCAGGATCAAAGTTAGTTACTTGTTATGAAATAATAATTATAATTACAGGGAACTAACCTAAAATATGCTATATTCAGTGAGTGAAGTGGCCTGTCACAGAGCACTGGATTTCTTGTCCATTTTGTTCGTGCTGGGTTTCTCCAGTTTGCATGGCACTGAGGTTACTCTTGGTCCTAGTCTGATTTGCTTGCTTGTTTGCTTTCGTCCCTGCCCTGTAGTTTCTCAGTCTACTCTTCCCTTCCTCTCATAAACTCTGTTGACCTCTACTCTGTTTTGCTAACACCACAAAATGAGTTCTGCTAATTTGTAAAAGAATGAAATTTTATTAATAATTCTGAAATTACTCCAATGGGATACAGAACACGGCGTGAAAAGGGGCAGGATTAAGCCCTTTGACAGTATCACTCAGAATGAAAAAATTATGTCACCTGCCATGCTACATCTTCTTGCTGTCATTTTTCCCTGCTATGCTAATTATTCAAAAATTTAGAGGGAAAACTCAGAACATATTACAGATGGAAAAACCTCCAATGCCTTGTGCAGTGGTGAGCCCTCATAGGCAGGCTTCTGCAGCCCTCTGAGAAGTTTAAGCACATGATACAATGCATTTCACATTGTTAACTTCCTAGGTAGAGCTCTTGCTTCAAGAATTCTTACTGATGCTACTTTTCCTACTATTGACTTTTCCTTTGCTATATTTTTTTTTCCCAAGAAGAAAACATTTTTTTTCATCTGCAAAACTGGCTGGTAATTCTCCCTCTGCTCCTCCTGTTCTGGAGAAAACTTCGTTATTTTACCTGTTACTATTTTACCTGGCTCACTGCTGTTACCAGAGACTAATTTGATGGAGTTAAGCTTATGTGAAGCTTTTTCCATTTGGTCTTATTCCATTATGTGGTTCACTACTGTTCCCCTTCACCCTGTATATGTGAAAATTGTTATTCATATTTCACTTAACCATACTGTTAAACTTTTCTTTTTCTTGCAAGTCAGCAGAGAAAAAAAAAGGAGATTATTAATTAATTGATATCTGACCACAGAATTTCACAAAAGCTGACTCTTCAGGCTCTCTGTCTGGTCTGGTGGAGGGCTTCAGGAATTTTTGGCAAGGCAGGGACAGATGGATATTTGCAATACAGTTGCTTTGCTTCTCCCTTCAAGGTAATCGAATTCATTAGACTTGTCATAGTATAAATATTAGATCTTTGCTAACCTAGTTTGACTGAAATGAGTAGAGTTTCACAAGTAGCTCCACCAGCATATTGGAAGTTTCAGTCTCCAAAAGAGCAGCAGCAATAAGTGCCTGAGAATAAGCTAAAGATCAAGAACTTCTTTAAGGCAACATAGCTGCAGCTAATGAAAGGACACGTGTCCACAGTCAAATATAAAAATATATCATAAAACACCAGCTACATGAAAATGGATAAATGCAGACTATTCTGAGACATTTAAGACATTACATTTTCCTGTAAACTGGAAAAATGTTTATTCTGTATGTATGTTTGAATATAAAATTATTAGGCAATTTGACCCATGTGGTTATAATATGATAACCATTTGGCTGGGAGCCCATCTGGTTGCTTGATTTCTCTTACTTTTTGTAAAGTAAGATAACAAAATTCCCAACCTCTTGAAGGTATTTGCCTTTTGATTAATTATAATAATTATCTACTTATTTTCTTATCAGGGGCAAGCACCCAAACTCTGATCTAATTCCCAAATTTACTAATAATGGCAAATAAAGATTTGGTTTATTCTGGCAGAACTTTAATGGACAACAGAACATAAGGTAAATAAGGTCCCAATACTGCCTTGTAGAATAAAAGCTTTATCATTAAAAGAAATTAAAGTATTTGTTAAAAGAAATAATATTCTCAGTGCACTTGTGACAGATTCTGTATCAACAGAGCAAAAATTAAGTATGGGTTAATATTTCAACATATATTTTACAAAGGGTTGCAAGAACTGTCTATCAGAAAAGCCATATCACAGCCAGAGAAATATGCCAAAAGGCAAAGCTTTGGCATTACTAGAGAACTGGGTTAATGACTAGTGAAATACCTGAACTTTAATCAAGGAGATGGACTGAAATCAGGCTCTTAAAAGTTGTGTGTGAACATCTGAATTACTTACTAAAATTCTGACTATGCAAGTACCTACAGCCAAATATCAAAGCATATGGAAGGAGTCTGAAAATGACTAGCATACCCTGAGCTGCTGATTGCAATCAAATTCTATAACCTTTTAAAAGCAAACACTTATCAAAATTCAGTTCATGTTCTGGTGCTATCTCATGTCTTTTTAGATTAATATAACCTGAAGGCAGCCACTCTGCACCAAGAAAAGGACCCAGGCTGAGGTGCTACTGATTTCACCAGTAATATGCTCAGCATCTACAAAACAACTTGGGAAAATGTTTATTGTCATTTTTATGCCAAGATCCCAGACTGCATGCTGCTGACTTTCCTGCTGTTTGGCTTTCCTAAACCTTAACAATGATGTTCTCATTTCTCTCAAAATGCCCATCTACTACAGACTCACTTTTTTACTCACCTTTGAGGGTAGCTCCTGATCCTTTCTTATTCTGTTTGAGTCAGAGTCTGGCAGCTTTTGACACTCACTATTACACCCTAATTAAAACTGACTCTATTGATCCAGCTCAGTTCTTCAGGTTGTTTCTAATCAAAGACCTGGCAGCCCAAGCCAGATTTTACAGCAGCATGTTAACTTACAGTCACACCTAGGGAGGGAGGCTGCCTAAGAGGACAATGCAGAGCTACATCTGTAGAGTAGTTATTGTCCACACAGGGCCAATTGTTGCCTACAAAGATAACTTGAAGATTTTTGTGGTGAAATGGTAGCTTCTCATGGCCAGCTCATCTTTTCCAAATCTGTTGGATCCAAAAGTCTATGGCTATTTAAATAAGCACTGTCAAGCAACAGAGATATAATAACATATTTTACAAAAATTCTTAGTTATTCAACTGAGTAATTTCATTGTCAAATTAGAAAATACATAGGAATTGACTGGGAAGTACAGCTGGCCTGTGTATTCAAATTGAAGAAAACAGATAATATGAAACTGTCACTATCACAGTAAGACAAGCTCTGATTTTGTTTGTAGCCCACCTATGTTAATATCACAGCTATAAAATGTGAATTTAGGATGCCAATAGCATTGTTTACGTGTTGGTTACCCAGCATCTCCTCCACTAACTTACTAGTTTTAAGATTTGCACGTTCCAGAGATGAGAGCCTTGTGTTTACCCTTCAGGCAGAACAAATATCAGTGTGTGTATCTGTGTCTACTATGTAGGTAGCAAGTGGATTTGGTTCCTAGCAGGTTTTAATTCCATGCTTTTCTTATAAAGTCAGTTGCCCCTCTTCATACACAGATAACCATGTGAATTTTTTGAAACTGTCCAGCAGATTTCTTGAATTATCATGTTTTTTAGTCAGTGGCAATTCTAATTCTGCAGCATTTTATCACAGAAACAGTCAGAGGTAAGTAATCTCAAACTTCTCTCCTGTAGCACATCCCTCGAGGCACATCAATCCATGTTTCCAGGTAGACAAAATAACCTCTCTGCTGCTAGTCTAGGGCTGATGAAATAACCTGGAGGTAGGAGGGCACTGACTGGGGCTGCTTTGCTCCCCACAGGTCCTCTTGATTGCTGCTCTCTCTCCTGTTCTTCTAGACCTGCCTGCCAGGTTAGTGGCTAAGTGGCTGGGTTTAAATCAAAATGACCATTCTATGAAAAGGTGTAGTTTGGGGTTTTTTTGACTGTGTCAATTAATCCAGACTCTGCAGACAAGCAAAGCAATAGAAATAAACAGGCAGCTGTCTCCCAGGAAGTGATCACAGGGCAGACATGTGGTTCTGCTGTGATTGATGCTCCAGGTACAGGTTTACAAAGCACCAAGGGTTGAAGGAAGAGCTCAGGCCATCATGACCTCCATCGCCATGCTGCAGTCACTGCCCAGTCAGAGGTGGCTGACCCTCAGAGGACTGAGATAACCACAAAAGTGCAGTTACACAGGAGATGGCTTCTCTCCTCCCCACTGGCCATTTGTAGGCAGATCCCTCATGGCTGCTGTGATGTGCAGGAAAGCCAACATGCTGCAGCATCACACCCACTAACAACATCCCAGCTAGCACATACCTAGGCATGATGCAGCCATCTCTCAGGGTGACCCAGCAAGCACCTCCTTCTTTATCTCTGGAGAGCTCTTGATGACTGCCATGACATGGACTAAAATCTGTCATTGCACTCAGCCCCCATGCCAGCTAGAGCTATCATCTGGATGATTGAATTCAATCACTAATGGCCCATTTACTTTAAGGAGGCCATTCTGCAATTCAGAAAGATATCTTGCCTTCAATGGGATGATTTTGCCAGGGAATATATCTATAGCTCCTTTTCTGTTGATAGGCAGTAAGAAAAAGCAATTTCTGTCACTAAGACTAAGCAAGCTTACAGAACCCTCTTCTTAGTGTCTGGCTGCAAATTTTAAACCATTGCAACTGCTATCAGCATTTTCTCATTAATGTTATAAGGACAATGAAAGTCCATGACTTTTTTTCTGTTTGTTACCTTACAGATTGCTGTACAATAAGAATTCAGCAGGGTGTAAATACATCTTCACTCTCCCTTTTTTTCACTTTTATGTTGATTTATTTACATGTTTTCATCTCTTTTCCAGAACTGAAGATCCTTACATTAATTGATAACCCTTTCATAACGTCATATAGGCCCTGGTATTCTAGAAAGCAGTCCTGACCCATAAAGGCTTCTGCATGCTTCAACATGTTTTGCATTCCTGGTCCAACTTAACCCTGCTGGATTCAGATGGATTTGGAACCACCTGAAGATAAACCCAGCTTTTCTGACTTTTAGGGGCAGCAGCAGAAAACACAGGGCAATAACATTTCTAACACTGTGGACAGTGATTATTTGACCATGTCATAAAACATCCGTATGATTTTTGTGCTTTTTAAAATTTATAGCTTAAACTTTTCTCCAGACTGCTATACAAAAGTGTACTATAAAGTGATCCCTCGGCCAGGGGCAGATATAACATGAAAATCAACAGGGTGTTAAAAAAGGAGAAAAAAGAATTCTGGTAACAAAAATTTTGGAAAAAACCATTCTTAGTAACAAGGAAGGGGCTGAGGCAGAGAAAAGAGTACCTCTGTAGTAAAGCCACAGTGCCCTTCCCAGAATGACTTCTGTATTTTTGCATGGAGTGAATGATATTAGCAGTCATATATCAACAGGCAATGAAATACAACAAGACCCTTCATGCAAAACAAGTGAGCTTTTTGCTTGTGAGGTAAGTCTTGCTTTCCCTTAGAATCTTCCTGTTCTGGTCCCTGCTGCTGGTGCAGCCCTAATGAGCAGGAAGAGTGCTTTCCTGGAAAATAAAAGAGTTAATCTAATCTTCTCTCTGGGTAAATGTTGTGGCCAAGAGGCTTGTTAGGCAAGGACTGCAGGATCACACCTTGCTATGCAGCTCTGGCCCTGGCACAACACACAGCCCCTGCTCAGCACCAGCCCCAGCTGAGTCCCAAGGACATGAAGAAGTAAACTCCATGCTCACAGGCCTGGGGAGGGAAGGATGAGAGGCAGGATTTAAAGATTGCATCTACTTTCAGGCCCCTGATTCCTTTTAAAAGGACTTGCAGCTACTAAATGACCTGTGATTAACACTAGTACTTTTGGAAAAAACATACTAAAGCAAAATGTAAGAGTTATCTCATGGTGAACTATGATCTGAAACATTCTGCACAAAAGGATTACCAGAGGCATTCCCACCTGCTTACAGAAATAACTTTCCTTCCCCCACAACTCCTCAATAAAAATAAATAAATAAAAAACCACATTCCCTGGCTACCTGACAGCTTGACTAATTGCAAACAAGTTTTCAAACGAGGGACAAAACAACAAGATTTTAAATCAAATCTCTCCTCAGTATATAAATTTAATTTGAAATTTATTGGAAATAAATTAGTGTAATTATCCACTAAATCCATCATTCATTGACAGTGAGAAAGATTTTAGGTCAAATGATTAAAATTTAATATTTTATAAAACAACACTTCCTGTTCAAAGTGGTAAAATGAGTGAATTTACATTATCAAGTGGCCTTGGGTTTAAGCAGCCAATGTATACAAGTCTCTAAGTTCCCTAGGACTCCTCTCTGACACATGCACCACTTGTCATTTGGCCATTGCCTTCACCTCAAAAGCACTGATCTTTTACATGTCTAACCTAACAGCCATGGTTTTCGCCTGTGGCCAAGATTAAATCCTTTTAAATCCTTCTTTGCAGCTGTCTCTGCTTGCAAAGCTCAGCCTCAGCCTTTCTACCTGGTTTGCAAACCAGCTGCAGTCCCCATAACATTTGCATGAAGCCTGGGAGTGATAAATGCATGTGAAAAACATTATTAATGTATCAGCCAGCACATCAGGAACCGATGAGGCACTGAAATGAAATAATGACAGTAGATCACAGATTTCAGTGAGTTGCTGAGCAGCAATATGTTCTACACCACCTAAATTAAAGCTAGTAGCCCAGGTCCTTAAGAGAAAAGTTGGAGAGTGTGGGGACAGTGGCCCAGGCTGTAGAGAGGTCTTCTTTGAAAGGGGAGCCTTGCAGACACATTCCAGTCCTGCTTCTGCCTGGTAAATTGTGCATTAGGCTTATTCACAAAGCAATTGGGGCTAACTGTGGCCCCTCTGTGTTACAGTACAAGCTGGTCTGACTCCACCTTACACCTCTGCATGCATTAAAAATTTCCAGTGAAACCCAAGGTGACAGAGGACACCCGTGACTCAGAAGGTGACATTCTCCTTTCTGAGTCAGAGCTGAGTAGAAACAGCAGCATGATGCTGGAGGACACAAGATGCAATGAGCTCAGAAACACTGACAATCCCATGCTGCAGTTTTGGGAGACTGCTCAGCTATCCTCATCGCTTTCCAACCAGAAATTTACATCTGCTCACCAAAGGACCCCTTGCAGTTCTCCTGCAATGACATTTGCCATAATGTTCTTTCTAAAAAATTATACATAAATGGTAAATCTTTACTGTATTTTAGTCTGGAGATGACTGCAAGTCTGCACAGAATAAAGCAATTCCTGTATGTTGTTTTCAGGACCCCCTAAAAGGTGAAAGAATCTATCCCGTGAAAATTTTATTCCATTAACTGTCCAAAAGACTAACAGAGAAATCATAATTTACAATATTTTTGATAATGATAGGATCTTTAAAACAACTAACTATAATGCTTCATTTCAGGATAACATTTATCTTTAAAAGCTTTGGACTCTTGCATGGTCAAGGAATGATATAAAAACTATTATTGCATAATAGTTTTTGTATAAAAACAACTTCTCACCACAAAGTCATGGTGTAGTGTGGTCTTGGCAGTGGTGTTAAAGAAATAGATGGGATTGTGACCTTCTATCCTCTTGACTCTCTTCTAGAAACCAGGATACTTCCCTGTGAAGTTCACTTTCCAAAATGAGGCACTATGCAGTATGTGAAGGGGAGAGCAGGGCCAAGTGAATATCACAAATGGAATAAATACTTTGCTAATTTTCTAATACATTTTATTTGTGATTTTAGAGGTTAGGCTTAGCTAAGAGAGGCAAAACAAATATAATGCCTTAGTTTCCCCCAAGCAGGACAGAAAAGCCCACAGGCACTACTGCTGGACCTTTGAGTGCATTCAGCTTCAGTGCAGAGCACTTGGTACAGAAAGAAGAAATAGTGACAGAAGCAAACTTGCAGCTTGGGCTGTTCAGCCTCTAATACTAATAAATATCCACCTCTGAAAGCCTTTATGCACCTTGACATCACATTTCATGAAATGTGTGGTACTTGTTGCAGTAGCTGTTTAGCATAACATAAACAAATTTGCTTTTCTCATGGGTCTGTGGAATTTTGAACCAAAAGAGCAGCTGTTGCAATATCCATTGTAGTAAGGACTCCAATTTTCCAGCAGAATAAATGGAAATTCTTGCTGCAAAGTCAAAGAGAGAAGGGTGTGACAATGGAGTGACTGCAGAATGAGGCCTCTATGTGTCCCAGAAGGCAATGGGAAGTTAAAGAGCAGCACAGCAAAGAGATATGCCAGCTACAAAGTTTATATTGAAGTTGCCTCCAGGTATTGGAGAAACTATGAAATTACTGCAGACATGGTATATCATATTGTAAATGAAAGAAAAATTAGAGTCTTTAACACAGAATGCCATAAGGGAAGAAAGGGCAAAGGAAGTTTTTGTTTACAGAAGAACTAAGAGAAATGGGTGAGTACAGTGAAAATGAGACCCCTGCTGAATCAGAAATGGCATATCTAGTTTTCTCAGCTGCTCAAGACAGAGAGAAGTCAGGTGGGAAAACTACAGAGAACAACAGAAGCAACTGCTATTTGTTCAGGAAGATGAAAGACATCACGGAAATCAAGTTTCAACTTAACTGAGAGGAGGGTGGAACAGGAACAATATGTAAACCTCAAAGAAGCTCATGATTCAGAAAACAGGCCAAATCACTGTATGAATTCTTTGCAGACAACAGCATAAACCCAAAGAAAGTGGGTTTTTATTTAATCTGGTAAGAGTTTGGTCCTTGTTTTTCTAAGGAAATAGAAACCCAAACTACTATTGCTCTGCAGTTAAATTGCTTGTTTCTCACATAAATATTTGCTTGGAAGTTTTACACTATCGTATCAGAGATGCCAAGCCATCCTGAGGATGTGGAATGCATACTAAAGGTAGCAAAAGTGACTGTAGTCCAGTATAGTGTGTTGTCAATGAGAAATTAGAGCTCCAGGATCCTGTTCAGAGCTCCACCAGAAAGTCTTTCACATCCAGGTTTAAATTTGGATGTGGTGTGACTCGATGTCGTACTTCCAATGAAAGTGCATAATACTGAAAGAACAAATAATTGTCCATAAAAATATAGTTATAAAACCTGAAGTTTTCTCTCCAAATTAAAGAAAAATCAGCTGTAGTGTTAAATGCAGCCAGCAGAACATGTACATTGTTTATCAACTCTTCACCATAACATGTTCCTGCTGATTCATGAATAGTAGTTCAAAACTGAAAGTGGATGATTTTTAAAGTGATGTTGTGGGGATTTTTTCCTGCTCACAAAAATAAGAAGAAAAAAGAAATTATTATACAAAAGCTCTGAACATTTCATTCTGATAATTATGTCTTTTGCCTACAGTAGGCAAAATTCGTAGGATCTTTTCATAGCAGAAAAATGACTCTATGACTTTGAAAGATAATTATGTATGGTGTTTTAGACACTTTTTAAAAAGCAGAGTCAATGCTTGTATGTCAAGCCAATGATGGAGAACTCTGGTGTGAAAGAACTGACCTGTCACAAGGCCAGAATTAACTGACATACAAAAAAATTATGAAAACCAGCAGTCATTACTACAAAATCATTATATAGAACATCCCAGGATTTTTAAGGAATCAACCAACCTTAGACAAATGCAAGCCATAGACAATATTTCCCATAGGGAATGTAGAGCATCTCAGGGTACTTTGCAAACCAGATATATGCTCATTGTAGGAGCACCAGTGCATCTTCTGTGAAAACATCTGCTTAAAAACATGCCACACATCACACAGGCATTTTGGGCAGGAAATTAAAAATATGTCCTGTGAGACTGCTAAGACTAACCAGTTAAACAGTATAAATGCACTACTCAATCAAGCTTTGCCTTGGCTTCCAGAGAAAATCGTATTTCTTTTGAGAAAAAGTGTTTGACTAACAAAATAACATTCAAACACATAATTTTAGTTCAGCCGTTGAGCTCCTTCATGATATGCACACTTAGTCTCACAGACCTGTGTCCACTTGTGGGATCCCACACTGTAGCAGCAGAGAGGTAGAAACAGCACATCCTACTGCTTTCAGCTGCCATCTTCCCAGGCTTTCTGAACCTGCCAGCACCCACTGGACCATGCCCAAGCCAGTGAATAGGTCACCATTTAGCAGCTTGAGGCATGAGGAGTTGCTGGGCAGCAGAGCAGTCCAGGGGTCTCTCCTCTCTGCTGTTCAGGCCAGGCCTGTGGGCAACCAGATTGCACTGATGCTCCTGGGGAGGAGTCAGGGTACAAGTTATTGCTGCAGGGAAGAGAAGGAACAGAAACTACAGCAATTATTACCCCAAAGTGTTTGCCAGCAGCAGGGACAGGAATTCCAATCCTTCAGTGTCTTCCAAACTTCCAACCTATCATCCTAAAAGTTTAAAAAAAAAAAAAATTAGGTACACTCTTAAAGTGCCCAATGTATCTATTAGTCCTTATGAGGAACAGGATATGCAGATTTGCATATCTCTGTACAAGAGTCTTTGGAAAATGTATCTGTAGCTTCTATACTGGCATTTATTTTTATGTTAGGACATAACTACACAGTCAGTTGTGTGCTTGCCTGCCATGATTTACTGTGAGCAGAGGTTGTACTCTCCCACCAGCACTATTCTGACTCTCCAGCCTGAGTGCAATGAAGCAGTCAAAGGAGTAAACAGCAAGCACCAGAGTTCCCGTGTTCTAATCTAACAGATGTGCGTAGAAGGATTGTGTACACCTCTTTCCCTTTTTTAACCCAAGCTAGCAATAAATAAATCTACATTATTGTGGAACCTAAAACAACAGTAATAAATCTAATCCACTTAGGTTGCAGAATAAAAATAATCACTGTAATATCTTTGTTTCTACTGTTTAAAGAAAAAAATATCATTAAATAGTTGGTGTAACAGACTCTGATGGTCTGTTAATAATTTATATTTCATAACTAGAGGAAATTGATAACAGATTTTATATAGGTCATGAGGCTATGATCCAACTTTGGCAGTCAGGGTTCTGAATGTGAAAATCATACATGACCATTTTGGCTGGGAAACGATGGCTCATGGTGGGCAGCAAAGTGAACTGCTTAAGAGCTAGACAAACAGGCAGTGGTGGTAGAGAGACAATGTTCCCTGAACAACAGTCAAAGAGTAACAGTCTGTATGAGCAAATATTTCTTTATAAACGTATTAAAGCAATTCCTTCTTGACACTTCAGTGAACTCTGGGAACAGCTGGAACTTGATAGCTTAAAGGATAAAGAAAGATTTATTTTAGCACCACAGGGCTGACCAGGGATTTTTTTTTTCCTTTTTTTTTTTCCCCTAGAAATTCAAGCTATTCATAGCTTTGTTGGAGAGAAAAGCAGAAGAGTAGATTCATTATACATGTGCAATATTAATTTGGGGTAGGGCTGTTGCATAAGCCATCCATCCCTTTTGGGTTATTATCACTAAATATTTTATGTTCTTAGTGGACATTCTGCTTGCATTTGTGACTATACCAAAAGAAGTCACTATCTTCAAGCACTCAAATTCAGTCCTGGCAAAGCAAGGTGGTAGGAATGCTAAACCTTGATACCCAGTTCATAAGTGTGCCTGAGCAATGGTCAAAAAAGTGCAAAACACCTAAGCTAACTCTCCATATGAGAAGACTTTCCACATATGGAAAACCATTAATGGCAGCACAGAGCATCCTCTCAACAGCACTGCAGGCCAGGATGCTCTCTCAGCAGCAATTCACTGCAGCAGGTTTTGCTATAACTATGACCTCCCTGAGATGCAGGATGAGCAGAAGAGGAGGTCAGAAAAGCCTGAATCCCATGAATACAGAGAAAAGGTAAGTTGGATGGATCAAGTGACCCCTGGAATACAAATTAACAAAATTTTACATCCGTATCCTTTCTTGACTGCACTCAAGTAAAGTTAATTGCACTCTTATTGGTTGGCACGTTAATCTCACATATAAATTTAACAAAAAGTATTACACTTTTGTACCTCAGGTCTGTTTCTATGCATATGCATGATACCAGGAAACAGCCCAGCCAAATTCCTAATGATATCAGCACAAAGATGCCAGAGATACAATTCAGAAATCAGCCTCATATACCAGTAAACTCCTGCATGTCATTTCCAACCACTATACACAATGGAGTTTTGAAACACATTTCTTATATGAAGAAGACAGATGTTTAAAATTGATTATATTTAGATCACCGTTGTTTAGGAGAGAGATGGACAGTTAATCCCTACCACGGGAACATATAGTGCCTATACTGAATTAAACAGATTTGTTGGAAGTCTCTAGCCAAAAGTAATCCATGACCTAAACCAGATCAACCATTTAAAGTACAAAATTTTGCCACCTGCAGGGTAATCTCTATTAGCAGGATGAAGTGCTACAGATGTTGTGCATCACTTTCCCCAGAAGGACTTGCCAAATAGTTTAATAACTTCTGAGGGAGACCTCACACAAGGCCACCAAGAAGATCAAACCTCTTCCAACATTAGGAGTCTTAGTCAAACTCAAAACCTCCTCTGGGTCAGGTTGACTAAGGTTTCAGATTCTGGAGTGATTCATTGATTCAATACTTTGATCACATTTTTGCTCTTCCAATCGCTGTGCAGCTCTGATCGGTTCTTGACAGCAGTCCCAAGCAGGAATACTTCACCAGCGTCCTTGTCACTCCTAGTCCCAAGGCACCTGCTAGCCAGCCTCTTTCCACAGTCCTGACATTCATGTGCTCAGCAAGAAAAGCCAACAGTGCTTGCTATACTTCATCAACTCAAAAAGCACGTACAAAGTTGTTGACTAGACTAGGCCTTTGTCTGAAATGGAAAAATTAATATCTGCAGCCACTTGAGCTGAACAGATATAGTGGTGGAGAACAGCAGACAAGCATCTAGAAAATATTGCAGTTAAATACCAAAATGTGGTAAGTGGAGTAAAATACACTGCTTTGGAATTTGGGTTAGGGTCTTCATGGTAACAATATATTTGTGCTCTAGATATTTGCAGCTTATATCCAGTCAGCCCTAGACAAATGTGCTTTTGCAGACCTGCAGCCTCATTGGTGGGTGTGATTACAGCTTAAGTCATGCCACACAAGTCCCTGTTGCCCTAAACTGAAAATTAACCCTGTTACTGCAAACTGCAACGGGTCAAATTGCCAGCACTAAAACAGGAAAACCATTATAAAACACTGAGAGCAGGAAGTGTTTATGAGGTATCTTAGTGCAGAGCTACATATATCAAAGTTGATTTAACACCGCTCAAAACTTAAAGGTTAGGAAGGAGAAAAAAAAAAGAAAAGAAAAAGAAAAAGAAAAAGAAAAATCCCACCTTGGATCTGCTTGAAATAAACATTGTTAAATTGCTCAAGAGGCCACAGCAGAAAGTGGGTCAGCCAAAATATTTTGGTTTGTGTCATATTTTGCAAAACCTTTCTAAAAATTTCTTTCTAAGGCCAATATTAAAATCTCTCATTTGGCAAAACTAAGATGTTTTTATTTGAAAAGACTGAAATAATACAGATTTTCAGAAGAGAAATTTTCCTTTTTGTTGTTGTTTTCGTTATCTCCAAGGGCTTGACAAATCTAACAGAATTAACAAATATTTTTGGTTTAAATAATTTTCTGGCTAATATTTTTGATGGAAAAGGGATGCTTGGTTCAACTTTAAATCTTAGCACTTAACAGGCCCCCTGCATTTGTATCCAAAATCAAGGCTTGCAGAGCCTTGAAAAAAAAAAAAATCTACCAGGAAGCTATGCCAGGATGCTTTTAGCAGCATTCTGAAAAGACATGGGTTTTATTACATATTGAAGTAGACTAGGAAATAAGAAAACTGTGAACTAAGAACTCAATTCTAGACACAATGTAAATAAGATCAGATCTTTATCACCTTCCTCTTATACCCAGCTCTTTGTCTATCCTCTGCCTACATTTTGCTAGATTTTTAATTCAGAAGGCAGTTGAATACCTTCCAAAAGTGCAAAGCTCAAAACAGCCATAACTTCAGCCATCATTGCTCAGCTGCCTTGCTAATACCTTTTTGGCTCACTTTTAACTCTTGTCCCAACCTTCTCACCCACTACCAATGCAAATAAGGTTGTGTTCATTAAAAAAAATTAAAATAAAATATAAAAGCCCCATATGGCTCATAAACCTTTTGTCACACCACAGAATTTCATTCCAGCTCAATGTGGATAAGAATATTTTATAAAATGCTCTAACTAGGCTGTTATTTTGCAGTCCAGATACTTGTTTGTTATTTGTATTTTCTGTAGTTTCAATAGAAATCGACTTCTCCAAGAGTGACAGCTACTACTGGGTCTCTGTGCACAGGCTTGGTCAGAGTGGCAGCTTTCATATGAGGTTTCCCAGTAATAAATGCAGCACAGTGGGTGGCCAGTAGCTTTGGATTCTGTGACCTATAATATTTTCTGTCAAGTCACATGCTATGAGATAGGTTAGCACTTACTTCCTTTGGTGACCCTGACATATGTATAAAATAAGTACAAATCAGCTAAGTCTGACTGCATGCAAAAAAAAATTATAAAGCACTGATGTTAGATTTCTACCAGAACCTGTGAAATGTGCTGCTTCTTTGAATAACTTGAATAACTATTTCTTTTACTGGAATGGGAAAAAAAGAAGACAGTCTGTCTTTTGTTATTTTTGACATTTAATATTGCTTATAATATCACTAGCAACATGGGATTATCACACTGAAATTCTCAACCATACTCCAGCTAAATTTCTGAAGAATATCAAAAAGCAGCTCAGAATATCTGAAGATTTACACAGAAGGGAACTAAAGGGGTCTATTCGTCCTTCAGTGTTCATGTTAGCTGTGTACAAAAATCTCTCACGTATCACCAAGGGCCTTCTAAAAGCTCTGAACAAGTGCAAAAAATTTAGATGCCATACTTCAGAAAATACATAATGGAACTCAGGGAGCCCCAAAATGCTGCTGTGCTTAAAACATTTTATCCATTTCCTTGTGTTTTCCTGGTATTTATCTTATTTAGGTTAGTTTGAATATTTTTGATGTTATCAACTGAAGCAATGTAAAATTTCATGACCAATCCGAAAGGCTGGGGAAAACTAGTTTAAAATGTTCCCTTTTTTTTCATGGCCATACAAATCTCTTATTAGTGTCAAATCTAAGGTAGTCTTTGGGGAAGAGGCAAAGAAACCCTGGGGTAGGTATTAACTTGTAGCATATTGATGTGCACAATGCAAAGCGCACACATCTTCAGAAGCATTTATGTATAATTAACAACTTTTCAAATGACAGTTCAGGATGCGAGCTTCACTAATGTTATGTTTTAAAATGCCCTTTGGAGGCAGGTTTTTTTCTACACTAGCTAGGTATGGAATCTATGAGTTCCAATATCTAACCTGGGTGTCTAAAGAAGGTTGTGGAACTCTCGTGTAGAAACTACAACCACCCTGTCCTTTATGGACAGTTCCAAGCTGGCTCATGCTTTCACTCCTGTCAGCCTAGGACTGCAGCATCTCTGAGACTTTGTGCAACCCTGCATGGATCAGATTGACATTTCCATGCTTGTTTTACAGAGGTGGTACTGAGTTACTGAGAAGTAAATATTTGACTGAAATAATCCAGTGCTTCTAGGAAGACCATTGTCAGCATGTTGAGGGAGGTGATCCTGCCACTCTACCCAGCCCTAGTGAGGTATATCTGAAGAATATCAAAAAGCAGCTCAGAATATTTGAAGATTTACACAGAAGGGAACTAAAGGGGTCTATGAGGCCACACCTGCATTGCCCAGCTCTGGGCTCCTCAGGACAAGATACAAAGCTCCTGGAGAAGGTCCAGTGGAGGGATACAAAGATGATTAAGGGACTGGACTCTTATAAGGAAAGGCTGATGGAGCTGGGCCTGTTCAGCCCCTCAAGAAGAGGCTACTGAGAGGGAGTAAGATCATTGTCTGTCAGTATCATAAGGAAGGTGTCAGAAAAGGGAGCCAAACTCTGCTCAGCAGTGCCCAGCAACAGAACAAGAGGCAATGGGCAGCTCCAAGAGACTTTCTATCAGCCTTTCTCATAGTCATCACCAGGCTGCTTCCTTAACATCTGTTTATCCCTCTTCCTCTTACATGTAAATAAAAACTAATACATGAGGATATGTCTAGAAGCCAGACTTGTCTTCAACCCACATATCAGTCCTGATCTCGGTGAGGGTGTTAATTACTAGCTGCCTGTGGAATTTCATAAAGCCAGAGTAATGAATGTTGTACTTTCAGAAGGAGTTAGCAAATTTCTGATCATTACATATAACAAATTCTGGTCTATTCTACTCAAGTCTTAGACACTGCCAGTTAATCCAAGACACTTCCATCATCAAAACCAGAACCTGTATCTTCAAAACAAGCGTAATCAATTCCAGAGAGCAATTAAGCACATAAATCTGAGGCTGTAGATAAAATCAATCTTCTTGAAGTAGAACTTGAGAGCACTTGACTATGCATGGCACAATGTGGCACTGCCCATATTCAAAGAACCAGAAACAGCATAAATACAGTTAATGACAAGGATGATTAAGTTTTACTCAGAATCATCCTATCTGCACTTACATGGCTTTCAACCATCTTCTAGGTCCAGCAGAAAAAGCCAATGTTTACCTGCCAATTTTTGCATATGTATATCACGTACATTTCCCATTTAGGTAGCAGTAATGTTAAGCTGACATGACTGTTTACAAAATTCTGTTCACTCTCCAGATGACTGTTTTTCTTCTAATTCTTATCTTCATTAAACAGGAATGAAAACCTAAAGGATCTTTTTTCATTCACTGATAGGTCTTGTTTTTCTGGAAATTATCATATACAGGGTAAAGCTATATTACATGAGGGAGTATTCTACTGAATAGAATTTTTGAATATGATTTTTGGCAGTATTTTTTCTTTAGCTAAATTTACAATACATGAAATTTTGAATATGTCTGAATTATTAGGGAATTCTGACATACACACACAGGTAATTTTTCACACAGAACTGTGAAACAGACCATTATGAAACACCTAAAATATAATTCAGTTCTAATATAACCTGGTGTCAAAAACTAAAGCAGAAAGACCAGACAGAATTATGGCAAAATAATGTTTACAGAAGTTGTACTGTCTTCACAGAGATATCAATGACTGACTTTTATTTGTCCTTCCATGAGTTAAAAGAATTCTGATCTGCTTTTCTCTTGTTCTGTGCACACTTGGCATAAAGAAGAGAGAAACCTACCACACAGAATGGCCAGCAAGGTCTTACTTCATTATAATCCAGAGCACTGATTGCTACAGTCTATGGTTGTCTTCTTATTTTACTTGTACTCACTTGACGCTCAAAGAGGTTTCACTTTGATGGAAGTTTTAATTTGATCAGGTTTTCACTGTCTGCATGAATTTATACATAGCTAAAATATATGTCCAATATAAGTTAGTCTTTGATTCACATGACCCTCCTGTTTGAAATTACTCACATATATGCTTATTTAGCATGGCTCTAACCATAATTCCATGTTAAGAGAAATCCTACAAAAAGTAATGGAAAAAATAAGAAGAAATAAGTGGGCAGACAGCTGGGAAAAGAAGACTTACGGCCAGATAAAGAGAATCAATAATTAGAAGCAAAGCTCAGCAAATAATTTAACCCCAGCAAATATATGTCTGTAAATTATTAGCTATCCTCTATTTCTCATGTTATAAGCAAAAAACTTCTACTGTAGCATAACATTTTTCTTATCACCCAGCTGTAGTGTTTGCCCAACCCAAAATAACCCATTTGGTGGCTTTGTATTGGCAATCGTTCCTTGTAGGTACCTCAGTTCACCTCAGGAAGACATTATGTAGTCTCTTCTCCTCCTTCTTTATAGGTCAGGCAAATTCTGAAAAACACAGTATGAATCCATGACATCCCCAACACTTTTAGTATCTCTCAGTAAACAATTAGACTCTGTCAGCTGTTGGTCATGTAAACAGAAATGACACAGGCATATGGGAAAAGGTGTATCTTCAAGGGAAATACCCAGGACTTGTAATCATTCAACACAGATCCTGTGTTCTCAATCCTCACACCTGCCAATTAACAAACTTAAAAGTTACTGGCACAGTTGAAGGAGGGAGAGTACCACAGAAAAGATAATTAAAGCAAAGGAGAATTTTTTGTAAGATTTCACCAAACAATATGATATCACATTTAAATTATTTTCTTATGTAAATCTATTCTAAATGATTTGGCTAAATGAGAATGTAATTGCTTCCCAAAGAAAATGGCATTTCATATTGCATATTTTATATACATAAATACACACACAGAAACATAATACATTTATATCTGAAGTTAAATATACGATACTGAAACATTTTGGGAATCTGAACAACAGACTTCCCTAAGCTCATGTGTAAATCTAAACAATGCTACAGGTTCCTTTTATGCATGATTCAGGCACCCTAAACTTTTTGATGCACAATACTATGTTAATACTCATGCAAAGAAGGCAGTAAAGTGATCTATATTATCTTCATTAAAACCTAGTTATGTTTAACAGAAAAAACATAATCATATGTCTAGAAAAGCTGCAGATGCCCCTAGTCTGAAATTCCTTTAAGTCAGGTTGGAGGGGGCTCTGACCAACCTATGTAATAAAAGCTGTCCCTGTCTATAGCAGAAGGATTGGAAGTAGATGATGATCTTTAATGTCTTCTTCGACTCAGATAATTCTATGATTCTATGATTCTCATTAAGAACTATCATCACTTATCACATTACTAAATAAATACAGAGAAAAAACAAAATAATGCATGCCCTAAATTATATTCATGTTTATATCATGGTGTCTGATGTCTTCTGGTGATAGGAACATAATCTTTCATCCAAATGTTTGGTATTGAATTTGGAACTGCTTCTCACCCCTCTTCACCTGCTGGATGATATCCCAATGAAGATGTGAATTTTATGTTATGTGATTTCATCTCTTCATGAACATACAACATACGATAACAGTATGTTCTACATTTAAAGCACTTGTGCTTTCCTATTTGAGACAGTAAAGCCTAAACAAATACCATATTTTTTCCTTGATTTATTTATTTCATTTTTTTGCTCCATACAAACTGTATTTAGGGATTATTTTGCTCTTAATCTCAAGACTAAATTGAACACCCATACTATACCTCATCTACAATGAAAATATTTTTGTCTGTTTTCTCTTTGCTGTTTCTATTCATGGCCCAGTCCCAAAATCTGGTTTCTTTGCTCTCCTGTTGGATAAGTGCTTCCTGAAAGTATCAATTTTTACCATTTATTATAAACAATAAACTGGTCAGATTTTTTTTCCTCTAAGCTAAAAATTAGGCAGGTAAAAAAATGAGGGGTTCTAAAATACAGCAATTAAACAGCAAAACTGAAACTTTATTCAGAATATGTAACTAGAATGTAAAATCCCCAAGTCACCAGCATATGACTAAATATAAAATATGACTAAATATAAAAGCATAAAAGCTTTGATAAAAAATAAACAAAAGGGATGATTTTAAAAGAAATTATAGTTTTATTGCCTGGGAGAGATAGGCTGGGTTAGGCTAGGCTAGGCTAGGTTAGGCTAGGCTAGGCTAGGCTAGGCTAGGCTAGGCTAGGCTAGGATAGGATAGGATAGGATAGGATAGGATAGGATAGGATAGGATAGGTCCAGTTGGAGAGGATACATAGCAACAATTTAGTCCAATTGTGATGCCACTTCAGGGCAGATCAGGTCTAATCATGTTCTTAAGGGCATAGTCCAAATGCTGTTTTAACACTGACAGGCTCCTCTCTAGGAAGCTGCTCCCAGTGTTTTCCTACCCTTGATGTAAAGAATTGCCTCCTAATGTTAAGTCTGAACCTCCCCTGATGCAGCTTCGAACCAACCCCACCCATCCTGTCATTGGATACCAGGAGAAGAGCTCAGCACATCCTCCCCCTAGTCTCTTTTCCCAGGAAGCTGTAAAGGGATGGAGATCTTCTTTCAGTCACCATCTCTCCAAATGAGACAAGAAAAAAAGTTCTCAGCCACTCCCTATAGGACGCTCCTTCCAGCCCTTTCACCAGCTTTGTTGTCCTCTGGAGATGCATCCAAGGACATTTGCATCCTTAAGTGGTGTGGCCCAGAACTCCACCCATGCTGAAGGTGAGGCTGCACCAACTCTGAACACAGTGGGACGATCACCTCTTTTAGCCAGCTGGTGGTGCTGGGTTTGGTGATCCCAGGATGGGCTTTGCCCTCCTGGCTGGAGGCTCACATGGAGCCTGCTGTCACCCAGCACCCCAGACGCCTTTCTTCAGGGCTGCTCTCCCACCACTCCTCTCCTAATTCATACCTGTGCCTGGTGTTATTCCATACCAGGTGCAGAATCTGGCTTTTTTTTATTGTTAAGTGGCATTAATGTTTCCACAATGCTCCAGTCTCTAGACCTCTCCACAAGGCTTCTCGTTCCTTGAGACAGTCAATATCTCACAGTTTAGTATAATCAGAAAATTCTCTAATTGTGCATTCAACTAGATCATAATAAAAGTATGGAACAGAACTAGCTCTGGAATTGTACCCTGAGGAGCACTGCTGGTCACCAGTCACCATCTGAGTGTATACTGCAACCCTTCAAGCCCTGCTCTACAGGCAGTTCCCTACCCAGAGCACCTGCCTGTCTTACAGCTGGACAACTTGTGCTGAAGGGTTCTGTGAGGAATGGTATCAAAAGCTTCAGCATAATCCAGAAAAACTACATCCAACATTTTCCTTCATTCACTTAAAAGGTGTTCTTATTATATAAATATATCAAATGAGTTAAATATTTTGTTCTCAGCTGTATTGGCAAGAGCTGATTTTGAAATTTGAATTAATTTAATTTAAGGGGTACATTAAGTATACAACCAGAGTTGTACTTGAGTGCCTCTGGAGAAGGACTAAAACCCAAGCTCAACAGAGAGCAGAAGCAGGGGTAAATATATGTAGTTCACTAGACTAGCAGCCCAGTTTGATTTCTTTTTGTGGTTCCCATGGCAATAATACTACATTACTGTCTCAATACAAACAGTGTTATTGGACATAGTCCAGTGGCACATCTGATTAATGCATGTCTTCTGAATATGTATCTGAACTTGTGCTAGAAATGGCAATTCTTCCATTTTTTCTCCTGATGGCTTGATCCACTGGCTAATCAACTACTGTGATAATACTGTGTCTAATTTCCCACATTAACCTGTCTGGTTTAAATTCCCAGTCAGTTAAACTAAAGAGTTTTTAATATCTAATATTTCTTGCCTATGATGGCACTTATCCCCAAGGATCAAGTCACTTCTCATTCATTGCTGCACTAATGGAACCTGGATGGTGAAAAAAGGCACTCTAGACTGAAGCCAGGTAATTCTCTGAGGAGTTCAAAGGAGTTTTGCTCTTCAAACAGAACCAAAAATATCCTTAGGTGAGGGCAGGTGATCTGCAAAAAATATAGGTCACTAATCAATAGTGACTTGTTAATTAGCACCAAGATTAAAAAGAGAATGATCATGTAAACTTTCAGAGATATTTTGACTCTATCACTCTGCAGAATAAGCCCACTTTTACCTAAATTCAGGAGGATTAGTGTGTTTCAGTCAGGACCAGGCCCATCCTTGTATACTCATCCTCCATGAGTACAAGGACAGATAAGAATCTCTTGCTTCATCCTAGCTGGCAGCACCACTTGTCTCCCAGGAACAGTTCATGAGCATCCTTCTCCCCCTTGTAAACAACTACTTCTGAGAGCACAAGGAGTCATTCTCCATAATTATGACCTAATTCAATACTCACTGAAATCAATGGAAGTTTTTCCACTGACTTCACTGTGATTCTGCCTGAGCCCTGAAACTAACAATCGTCTGGTGACATTTGTGTTGTATTAACCCAGCCTTTAGGAAGTGTATTGAGGTCTTCAACTTATTTCACATAAGCCACCAAACAGTAATAATTTTCAGGCAGTGTCAACCTGACCCAGATTTGAACTGGCAATCTGGAGCTAGAAAGCACTATAATCCATTACTAGCCCCGTGAACCATCTGGTCACAGAATCTTCAGCAACTTATACAGTACTTAGTCACTGAGTATCTTACTGAGACTTGTATGGTAAAAACCAGAATTTGTCTGTGGGTGTACAGGTGCATATTTAAACTAATTAGGAATTTTCTTTCATCAACATCAGTACTAATAGAAGACACTAATTATCCATTCACTAGTGTGCAAAATAATTTTACAAGTTTTGTATTGGAGTGACAATTAGTATGAAAAACACAAGGACCTAGGATAAAATCCTAACAAAGTTGCTGTGATCCACTTGTCAGGCAATGGATATTTTTGCAAGGATCTCCAGCACTTCCTGTGGGTGTTTCTTCTGAGTACATGAATGCTTAGTCAGAGATATTATTTTTTATGGCTTTACAAGGAATTTATTTCAATTTTTCAAACTTTCCCACCAAGAATTGAGCTTGCTAGTTACACACAGAATATATTAATTTCTACCACCATCTCATATTTCACAGAAAAAACAAGGGATGCAGCTTTCCTATATTCTGTACTTTAACCACTTGTCTGTATTTAAGTAAAATGAGTATCAAAGGCCACTAGGTTAAGTGATGTCATTTAAAATCCATTTTTCTGATGTATAAGTGATGGAAGGATGGAAACCAGTGAAAAACCAGATCTAGAGGGAGCTTTGTACATTTTAGACTGCAAGTTTGTCCATTAAAGGTTGTTATTCAGACAAAAAGCATTTAGTCTCGAAATATTAGCAAGAAAGATATTCATATGATTCAATGTATATACTTTAATATTTTAATAATCTTCCTGGTCTCAAAGCCACACTTCATTTAAACTGTATTTTACAGTAGCAGTTAGGGTCAATTTATAGAAGAAAACTTGTTAATGAAGTGATAGATGTATGAATATAAATGCACCACAAGAAACTCAGACTAGAAAATCATAGAAAAGGCAGAATATTTACTGAAGTCTTGTATTTAAATTGGCTTTTACGAAATTTTTTTACTGGTGTTATAATGCCAGTCTAAAATTAAAGACTGATACTGCTTGGCACTCAGAGGGTTTTGCCTAGTTTATGAACAGGTACTTGCATATTTTACAACAATTTTTTTTAAGCATGTGAATTTCCATCTTATATAAAAGAAGAACCTAACATTTGTCCAAGATCCTCCATTCTTCTTGAGTTCTCCATACTAATGTCACAGTACACTGCATGCAGGTTATCCACAAGTACGTAAGAATAAGCTTTTTGCTGTCTGACCTACATAATAGTTCAGGTGCTAACACACTGATATTTTTATTCATTGTTCTATGAAAAAGAAAGGAGATCTAGGAAATAAATCTCTTGATTTACCCCTTTATAAGTTCTCCTTGTGGCTTATCAAAGGTATTTGATAATCATATGCTTAATTCTGCAATACTATTCACAGCACCTTTCTCCATTCGTTTGTTATCCATCTGCTGATGACAAAAAGATCCATTACACACCAAACAATGCAAAATCTGTAGAAAAGAAATAACACTGTAACTAGAATAAGTGATGGCAAAAGACAACATTTTTGCTAACAGGTCATTCTTCAGGACTTACTGAAGGAAAGAAGCAGCCCCAACCTCAGATGTATTCAGCCTCTGACTTAGGTGGCAGAAGGGTAAAAAGCTTTGTGTTACACCGCAAATACCTGCCCATAAAAAACAAAAGAGTATTTCTGTGGGAGAAAAGATTTTGGCCTCAAAAATAGGCTGTCACTAGAATATTTATCTGCTTCTTGGTGAGATCTTGTTTTTAATATTATTTTTAATAATATTTGAAATTATACACAGTCATGGTGACATTATCAAGTTACCAAATAAAATATAGATACATTGGGATACAGTGAAAAAGAAAAACCAAACTAGATGACTGCTGAACTAAAAATTATTCTTCAGTATTCTAAGAGAGCCTCATATTTGAAGCCTCATAGATTGCTAATATGCTTCAATTAGCATTTTTGTGTTTAATTCTGTGATAAGATTTGGTAAGATATTACACAGCATCCCTTCACATTACAGGTTTAAAAATCTTTTGAAAGGCAAGAGAGGAAGAAAAGTACTATACTCCTCTTCTTAAGACTTCTCATTGTTCTAGTAGTTGCATAGAAATTGCAATGCATCATTGGGCAAGAACCAACTAATTTTTCACTATCAATTGCTATAATATTTGTAATATTTTTATTATAAAAGCAAGAATAATGCAGTTTTAATGTAAGGCAAGAATAAGAATTACTAAAAAGTAAAACACTTGTATTCTACAGATCAGTAAATGCTTTATAAATAATAACGTATTGTTTTACATCCCTACTGACTTTTTTCCTATTTTACAGCAAAGAGGCAGAACAACCCAAGATGTCTCACTAAAGGTCACCTCACCCACCCACTGGCATTTCAAGCCTGTGCCCTAGCTAGAAATAAAGACTCTAGGTAACCTGATTCCCAGTTATATATGCTAATCAATAGGCAAAGTTCTGCCAAGAGATTCAGAAAGCCAGGGAGAGCCATGAGTTTAGCAGAAATGTCACCTGCTAAGGCCTGACTTCTGAGGCATTGCTGTGTCAGTCAGAGTTGCACCCCTGAAGCTGCACCACCTGGACCTGCAGCCTGGAAGAGAGCAGCATAGCTACTCATTCGGTGTGCTTTGGTAAAGGAAGACAGCTTTGCCATTTTGGTACCAAACCTGACTTTGGTCTTATAGCTCTTGCAGCTCTCTTTACATTCAAAATACCTTTTTGATTGTGGTGGCTTGACCTTGGCAGGCCTCCCAGTACCCATCAAGCCACTCTATCCCTCCCTCAACAGGCTTAGTTTCCCTCTCGTCCTCCACCAAGGAAGGATGGGGAATGAGAGCTGTCAGTTCATAACACTCGCCTCTGAGGTCCTTCTTCCTTGCACTCTTCCTCTGCTCCAGTGTGGGGTTCTTCCCACAGGAGGCTGTTCTTCATGAACATCTCCAACATGGGTCCTTCCCATGGGCTGCAGTTCTTCAACAAGTGTTCCAGTGTGAGTGGTCTGCATTGAGTGTAATCCCTCAGGAATGGATTGTCCCAGTCTAGGCTCCCCATGGGCCACAGATTCGGACAGGAAACCTGCTGCTGTGTGAGCTCCTGCCAAGAGCTGCAGTTCCTGCCAAGAGCCTACCCCAGTGCAGGCTCTCCATGGGCTGTGGTTTCTCTCAGGGCACATCCATCTGCTCTGCCATGGGGTCTTCCAAAGGCCACAGGTGGGCATCTGTTCCACCACAGACTTCCCATGGGCGTCTGTAGAGGCTCCTTTTCATTAATGACTCCTGAACTTCTTTGATCACTATCAACTGTTAAGGCTTTTCTATCCTTCAGAAAAGGTATGAAGAATATCCTGTATCTTTTTTTTAAGATGCCATACTCATATCAGTAACTCCTGTCTATCTAAATAGAAACATGCAGGGCAGGCTTTGACTTGCCAGAATTAAGCATACAATATAGCAGTTCAACATACATCTATACAAAGGACTGCCAACAGTCCCATTTCAGAATCATCCAGATACAAACCAATTCACATAAAAGTGCCAGATGTGTGTTAAATGCACATTGTTCCAGTAGCAATTAGCCAATTAAAAATGTTTTTTGCCATCCTGAGGTCTGCAGAGTGCTCATTTTGGACCCATTTAATTTTCTTCGTGGGTTTCCTCCTCAAGCTTTGTCTCTTGAGCTACTGTGGGTACTTATCACTATGAAAACCTAGACTGCTCTAAACTATGTTAGAGCAATTGCTCTATTGCAAAAAGAAAAAAAAACAAAAACAAAAACAAAACAAAACAAAACCCAAATACAAATTAAAAGAAAAAAACACAGACAAAAAGGAAAGGAGGATAGAGGGAACAAAGACTGTCTGAAAACTCATGATGCCAGTCTTTGTGAGTTTTCAGATATAGGTCTGAACAATTTTACACAAATTTCAATGCAGTTAATTGTTTCTGAATTCTGCTACAAGGATCTATATGCATCTTAAACATCTGAGTTTTCCTCTGACATAAAACTGAGGTAGTGTGTCTGGACAGGGCTCAAAACTGGACTGGAGAGCAGACACTAGTCCTGCAAAACTCACTGCAGATAGTACTGAACATGAAACCAGGATACCTGAGCAAGCCCAGAAGGACTGGGGTGTGGTGGAATTCTAAATGGGTCACTGTGAACTGCATTCTGCATCCACATCTAATGTTGGCAAGTGAGGGAGAAGGTTGAAAAAATTGAAAAGTTTCTGATTAGAGGTTAGATGATCACAGTGGCCCTCTCTGGCTTTAATCTTTCACTCTATGAATAAACAATGAGAGTATTTAGAGTGCAGAGGGAAACAGGGAAACCTTACCAGCAGGAGCTCAGTTGGGTTCCCAATAATATTCACTGCTGGATACCCTTGCTGGTCGGGGTCCACTGTTAATTGGATGGTGCTGAGAACACAAGGCTGGGCAAGAAATGATCACATTTCCCTGGGAAGCCTGTGGAGGTCTATCACCCATTGCAACTGGGGCACCAGGAAACTTTCAGAAAAGTTGGCAGCCAGAGTTCTCTGCTGAAAGCTTCTGTGTTTGGAAAGACTGGTTGAGATGGGAAAGTGCTTTTTTTGGGTCTGAGGGAAAAAGGTGAATGGTACTTCAGGGAAAACTGTGAGAAATTTAATTTGCTGCTGATGTTTATTATGATTGTGGCTGCAGGATGTACTCCAATTTATTATGATGCATATAAGATACAATTATTAAGCAAAGGTCATTGCACTGAGGATGACTTTTAGCATCTATAAGCACTGAAATGTAAACCCACTTAAGTGTTTTCTTATTTTCACAGTGAACTCTGTTCTTGATGAACTGAAAAAATTAATTTATATAAAGGAGACCTGTAGCTCTCCTTCAAATCCAGTCTTTGCACTGGAATCACAGTAGTGGTGAATGAAATGTGCAGTGAGAGAGAAAGATCTTTCTTTCAAAATGTTGCCTCCATTTGCACATACTTTTAAAAGTACTGTACAGTATATCTTTAAGCAGATGGTATTGATATGGTATTTTCCTATGACATTTACTTGTTAAGGACTGATATTTTATAAGGAAAATAAAAGACAAAGAGGAGGGTTAAACAAAAATGGAGTGTATTAAATATCTTTTTGGTACAAGACTGCAGTCAGATTGACTCTCTGAGCAACTAATTTTCAAAAGAGCCTCCTGCAGTATTGGCCTAAGCATCCTCTGAACTAGGCTATGTACAATATGTAGAGAAAGATCAGCATCTGCTTAGTTTTCATAACATCCTTCATTAAAATAATTTACAAAGCTATTCCCCAGGATTAAAGGGTTTATTACAAATAACAGTATTAATGAACAAGATACAGTTTGATTCTGTCATCATCATTTCAACAAAATTACATACCCAAATGAGGTGAAACACTTCCCTTTGATTCCATCAAAGCCTTTTCTTATTGTCATATTAACCACTTTATCTTGGATTTTACATATCACACTAGCTGAAGTTTAGCTTTCACAGATAAGCATTGTAATACCTTTGTGGGCCTGTCTATAAACAAACGACTGGGCACCTTCAGTTGCTAAGGTCAATTTTATGATCAATGAGCATGAAAATCCTCCTAGAAAATGTGCTATCCAATTTTGGAACTGAACATTAAAGGATGAATGTATACAAAGTGCTAACAGAAAAGGAACAGAAGTTACAGACTGCCATCAGAGTATTGCTGGCTGCCTTTGTCACAGAATTTTTTTCTTCTTTAACTCACCAACTCAGTCACAGGGAATAACACTCTGTGTGAAAATGAGGTAGGTCCAGTATAGCACAAACTTAAGTAGCTTTAGCTTGAGGATTACCCATAGCCTGGCTTCCCACAGATGTGTTGACTTCTAGGTTTGAGTTTTATTAAGCAATGCGTCACTTATAAGTTCCAATTTATTAGGAAGTAATACATCAAAATATAATAAAATAAAGTCGTAGCTAACAACTATGTGATTACTCAGCTCCTTACTGCAGCGGATACTTGAATTTATATATATGTAATCATAGGTAGAGCTGGTCAACTCTGCCAAAAATGCCAGCATATTGAAATTACAACCTTTCACTGAAGTTCAGATGAAACTTTCATTGAGAAAGGTTTCTTTGCTCCAGGACAGAATTTTTGATCAAAATTAGAGAGTGAGAGAGGCAGACAGAGACAGAAGACAAGAAAGAGAATAGTCTTGTGCTTGTAACAGCCACAGAAATTGAAGTCCCTTTAAAAAGACCCATGCTAAGAATCTGGTTCTCTTGCAGTCCAGGTTCCTCACTGGAGCACTCCAATCTCATATCCTCTCTCATCTTCAAAAAGTTGAGGCTTTATTTTGTGAAAATAAGAAAAGTTTTGAAGTTTCACCAAACTGCAAAGCTGTTTCTAACTCTCTGAATGGGAATTGAATCCTATCATTTCCATAGCATTTTGTAAAGAAAGCATTGTAAAATGAAGAGATATAATACTAGCAAGGAGTTCAACTAAAAATATTTTAATTGCATGCAATTGTATACAATTAGGTAACCAGTCATTAAAATAGTTATTAAAATAGTTGTCAGATAATGATCTATCACAGCCATGCTTTCTTCAATACATGCCTCACTCTTGTGCCCAGTTTTCTATGAGGAGAGGTGTTATAGTTCTTATGTTTGTTATTTGGGCAACATAAATTTATTCACAAAACATTAGCTAATTAAAAAGAAAACTCATATCATTAAGATGTGTTATTCCTCTCACAGATAACAAAATTTAAGCAAAATTATTACTTTTATTCATTAGGCTACATCTAGAAAATTCATGTCAACTTTCTGAATTCATGTCTTCATAAAAATTGCATTCTTCATTACATGTTTTAATTATTTTAATATAAAGCTTAATTATATACTTTAGTACAGGGCAATTAAAAAAAGATCATTTTTCTTCTTCAAATTTATTGGGAGTTTGCTGCTAATAGAACAATAGAAGCTTGTAGTAAAGAGGTAAGCTGAAACCTGCCATTTCCTATCTGAAGCTTACAATGGAAATTGACCCTCTGTGCTGGATAACTGCTAATGAAATGTATTACACAGCAGGTAAGGTACAGGTTCTTAAAATGAAAAAATACAAAAAAAAAACCAAACCAAAAACTAATACCATATTGAAACAAACACCCCCTTCTCTTTGATTTACATAATCTGCTGGTACATCACTATCATTCCCTTCACCATACAATTAGTAAATTATGACTTATTATTAAAAATTACTGAGTTGGAAGGGACTCATCAGGATGATCGAGTCCAGCTTCTTACAGAAAAGGACAAGACATATTAAAGGAAAGCAGAAATATGGTTTGACTAGAAAACTAGGAGAGGTAGGGGTTAGGACTGAGAGTATGGGTGACAGCAATTATTTTTCTGTTCCTATTCTTACTTCAAATTAAACCAGTTAATAAAATAGCTCTAACTGCGGAAACTCTGCATTGAAGACCAGATGTTCATAGTGTGTCTCAGGCATGCCTCTAACTATTCCCTCCTTGCTCTACCAAATTTATGACTGGGCTTCATATACCCATCTAGATACAAACAATGTTTCTCTTTTATCCTGTTGACATGGTGAAGACAGACAGTCTCAACTTGTTTCTTTGCCTTGAATAATTAACCATCCTGGTACAATTTCCAAAAGCATCTTTCAAAACAAAACTATATTTTCTGTGTTGGTGCAATTACTAGCCATCAATGAAGAATCTATAGGAAAACTATATAAAATATTTAAATTGGAATTAAAATTGAAAGAGTAGGCTAGGTACATATTTAGGCTTCTGCTTCAATAATTTATTATAATTGCAGTAATGTAGCAGGGGAGCTGCTATTGCAAACATAGCTGTAGAATTACTGCTAGAAAGAAGAGTTTATGTAATAAATATGTTTCTTAAATACAAATGAAGCAAAAGAAATTGTAAATGTTATTTATAGTTTCATTGTAAGCCATGAGTCTGAAATCAGATGGTGTAATTGAAAGATGGCAACTGTGCTTCCTTTGAGAGAAATGTCATTTAACTCATGATTTTAGGCGAGGCCTCTGCTTGCAGAGGAAACCCACCTGCACCCTGTGACACTGACCAAAATGTTCTCACTGTCCCTGCACCCCAGCAGAGGCACCCACACACCCCCAGAGCTGCAGACCCACGGGCAAGACCCGTGGCTGCCTCCCTCCTCCTGCAGGGAACTGCCACTGCAGGAACAGAGATCATCCAGAGAGAAGGGATGCAAGAAGAAAGGAAAGATGGGATGACAGAGCAGGTGTGAAAAAATAGTGAAACAAAAGCAAAGGCCAGAAAACAGAGCTTAGGTCTTTTATTCAGCATAAAAAAAAAGAACAAAAACAAGAGCAAAGTTGAATTACCTTTCTCTTTTCTCCAGCACAGACAGAACATCAGGTGGAAAACAAAACTGTTCTGGGATGATACAAACTTTCTGGGCAAACAAAACATGAAAGGTCACTCAACTCTGAACTTGTCTTCACTGCAAAAGCTCTGGTTTTTACGTCGTGTAATGAATCCACTCTAGTTGTCTTGAGGTAAAAACATAACAATGGTACAGTTCTGTAGTTTTACATTCAAATAGTATCCAAATCACATACACACAGAGCCGTGGTAGTACTAAATTGTGCCTGAGACCATCCTCAGGTGGCAACACATTGAAGCAGCACACCTTTCACTGGGATAGAATGCACTACTCAGAGATGTGGGGAAAGGCTGTACTTAGGCTGTATTTTGCATCAAACTCACCAAAATCTGCTTGCCCACTCTGGAGGAGGGGGTGAGGCCTTGGGGTCAGGGACCATCAATTGTCTGCAGCCAGTGAATTCAGTGTTCATTCAGTGTTCACTCAGCACTGAAACTGGCACATTTTTATCCAGACTCTCACTTCCATCACCAGAGTAGCTACAGAAATAAAATAAGACATTTTTAAAACAAAGTAAAATAGCTTGTAGAGCAAAAAGCCATCATCAGCTCATTCTTAGTCTGCAGTGTGGTTATGGGCTGTTCTGGGAATTCCAAAAGAAAACTCTGTAGACACAAGGCAAGGAAAGCAGCAGGGGCAAGGAAAAGGTCTCTCTTAATTTCAACCTACCTTGAAGTGGCTGTGAGATAGCATCAGGATAGAGATTAAGCTGGGCAGAGGGAATATTAGTTTTCCTTTTGGTGCTCATACTTAGAATTTCTGTTTGGAATGTTTGGAAATGAAAAAGTACTTGATTCAACTGGTTTTAAAATCACAGAATCATTTAGGTTGGAAAAATGCTCTAAGATCATCAAGTCCAACCATTAACCCAGCACTGCCAAACCCACCACTAAACCATGTCCTTACATGTCACATCTACAAGTCTTTTAAATGTCTCTGGGGACTGTGTCTCCTCCACTTCCTTGGGCAGATTGTTTTGGTACTTAACTACACTTTCAGTGAAAAAAAAATTCCAATATCCAACTTAAATCTCCCCTGGTGCAATTTGAAGCCCTTTCCCCTTGTTCTGTTACCTGGGAAAGGAGACCAACCCTTACCTTGCTAAGGCCACATTTCAGGTAGTTGGGGAGTGACAGGGTCCCTGCTGAGCTTCCTTTCCTCCAGGCTAAGGAATCCCAGCTGCCCCAGCTGCTCCTTCAGATTTGTGTTCCATCTTTCTAAGGAAATAACATTTATCTGGTTTGTATGTCTTAGTTGCACCTCCCCTCAGTAACTTGTGAATTGTGTTGTTTGCTTAAGCCACCTCTACACGTTAGAGGTATAGAGGATGTAAAGTCCTCCAAACATCACAGAAGAACACAGCCAGGTGGAGAAGAGACACAAGTCTGTGTCCCCACAGCAGGGACTGACAAGAGCTCAGGTGTCATTGGGACACCAAAGCAGTCTCTGTTTGACTCTAAGGTGCTCTCAAGAGTACTCCAGCCACAGCAAAGATATCCAACAAGGCAAAATCAAACAGAGCACCATGGAAAACCAAGCCACATATTTTTTTGCTATGCTTTAAGTGTAGCTGTTTTCCCCAGAAAGTCCTTTGAAGCCTTAGAGCTGGCAGTCCTCCTGCCAGGTAAACCTAGTGAAATACCTTGCAAATTATATAGGTCATAATAATTATTTTCTCTAGTTGGTTGTTCCAGAGCTGGAATTGAAATCAAATGCACACATTTCAAAATTTCACATTAAGCAAACCTAATCTATACTTATTTACACAAAACATTATGTCTTCTATAAACATAGTTGCAGTAATTATTTCTATTAAGAAGATATCTTCACAGCCAGAAAGACTAGAAATAACTTAGTTTCTGTTCAAAACTTTCTAGTATCTAAAAAATAGATTCATGACCCTAAAGTAAAAAAAATTAAAAGCAGAAATACATAAATAGAAAGCCTTACCATTTCAGAGATTAGTTTAAATGACATTACACTAAAATCTGTAAGTCTCTCAGAACTTCAGCAGTGCTTCAGCTGTGCAATAGTGATTGCATTTTAAAGTACTATACTTTTTCCAAAATACAGCTTAAGCAAGAAATTTGACATGAAAACACAAGTTTATAGAATCTTACCTGGACCTATTAAGGGCAAGCAATAGAAAAGAACAGCTAGCTATTTTTTCTCTTACTACTTTGTATGGAATTATGCAAGAACAATTTCCCTAGATTATCATAATTAAGCAATAGAGATTGTACTTTTGTTTCAGCAATAAATATTTTCACATTTCCATTTGCACCACTAAGTAGCTCAAGAAATATTTACATTCCTTGCACTAGGCCATGTAAGAGCTGTAATGAGAGTAAGACAAATTGCTGGGATCACTTTTTAGAGCAATAAAACCTGAAAATATTATAAAATAAAAAGCACAGCTTCCTAGTGGCACCCACAAAAATCTGAACTAGAACTTTGAAATGACAGTATGGGTTTTGGGTACCTAATTTACACCATTTTAATGAGACGTGAACTGTCAGTTTTACATTTTACATATGCACACTTACTAAATAGCTATCTCAGCTCTATGCATCCAAAAAATTATTCATAAAAAACAATATATATATTGGAACTGTCAATAATCCTGACCCTATGTTGTGCATTACCTGTACATAATACTGTAATGTAGAAAACATGAAATCTTTCTGATATATTTATTTCACCAATATAAAAATAAAAATATAAAAATAAAAATATATCACATACAAAAATTGCCAACCTTCCTGCTTTTAACAATTTTCAGTTTTAATTTTTCGCTCAAATAGATGATGGTTTCGTGTGCTCTTTTAACTGCCTATTCTAAGCTGTGATTTTTTTTTTGTTGTTATTGTTGAAATCATTAGCTTAATGTAAGGACTGGAGCATAGGTATTCCCCTTGCCAGATCAATCCTTTCCACCTGATTTGCAAAGGCATATGTTCTAATAATTATGTTTTTCCTCCTGAAAATATATTTTCTCACTTAGCAACAGTCTATTATTATTATTATTACTATTTAATATCCTTCAAAAAGGCAATTGAGTTATTTATGGTCTCTTATATTTCCAATTTCCCTTTTTTTCTTCACTGTTCACCTTAGAAACTGGCAGAAAGTGTTACTTCTTTTTACTCAAATGGTCAAGTAAAATATGCAGATGTCCAAGAGAAACAGCTGATAATAAAATTGGGCACTAATCATTATTTACAGAAAATCTATGCCTATTCCACAACAAAATTAATACCAAAATAGCAGAGGCTTTTTCTTGACTTACAGATCCAGGTCTTTTGAGCCAACCCCTTGCCAAGATCTTCCCTTTCTCATTTCTTTTTCTCAAGACCACACTGTAAGATCTTTGTCCCCATGTCCCTCTTGTGCTTAGCTGTCTCCCTGTCTCATACACTGCTAGTTTGAAATAAATTCCTCATCTCTGCATTTTTTACAAAATCTTCAAAGAAAATGCAACTGAATGGTCAGACTCATGGTCCAAATTTCTGTGTGGGTAATAGTTTCCTGTCATTTACCAAAATAACATTTAACTTTTCCTTGATTTACTTTAATAAAAGCTGGTTTTCAAAATATTGTTCAATACATCTGCATCCTCTCTCTTCCTCCCCTAATATTAATTTTATCCTTTGCCTTCATAGAAAAGGAAATACCAATTTCCCTTGTGGTGTGATAAGAAAGACAGCAAATATTTCCACATTATACAAATGAAATATGGATCTAATTACATGTTATAAGTATATTTTTTACATCCGGGCAATTTTACCTCAGCCCAAATTGGTTTTGTGGCTGTCCAAACCTGCCTCAGTGCTTCTCACCCAATTTGCTTTCAACCACCCAGGATGGGCATCTTTCACTGAGCCCCTGAGGAATTCTGCTGTTGCCAAAAATTCTGCTGACTGAGACAGGTCTTACTCATTTTGTTCTAATGGAAAATTCATCTCTGTCACAGGAGTATCCTGGAATCAGTCTGTGCCAGGAACTCACATCAACATCAATGGGAGTTTCGTGTGCATTGTGCAGGTAGGGAATAATCACCATTATTTATTAAACACTAATGGAGTCCCAGGCCCAGATCATTAAAAGTTACAGCTGAGATGCAGTCTGTGTAAGATTGGTGATTCTTAAGGAGTGGTGGTATTTTCTTTTATTCTGTTTCTTTGCTGTGATTCCACAACATTTATCATGAGAAGTGGGTAGTTTTTTGCTTCAACAATTAGTCTAAGTGTGAACTACTGCAAATATTTTGATAACCAGCTAGAAAAAGTGTATCATACTGATTCTTCTAGAAGATGACCTGCAATAAAGGCAGGGTCTAGTTAGTCCTGTATGGATCTCTGTAGAGGTTTGATAGTGATCAAAATGTATAATTTGTCCTGTAATTTGCAAATGTCTCATATTTACCTCTCCTAGGATTATGCTGTGTTCTGAGCAATACACCAAAGTCTTCAAAGATAATCAGGATAAATGAGAGCCAACATTTATTTTATTACTTGCATAAAATTTGCCTTGTGCAAACCATGATTTTTTTATTTTTGCTGTTTCCTTTCATTTAAAAACCAAACAAGTATCTGAAGCTCCTGATTTATTCTATGTTTTCTGTCTTTACTTTACTTGCTTTTGTGATCACAGAACTGGACTAAGGCGAAGGCAGCAGCTCATGGAATTATTTCAGTAACTGTTTAGTCCAGAAATTAGTCTCCCGATGCACCAAGCTGTTGCACTCTTGGCACATTGCATTGCATTGCATTGCAGCCAGATCTACTTTTTCTTGTTCTGTTATTAATGAGAAAAAACAGACCTAAAGCGTCATTTTGTGCTATTGATCACATTTTGCCCCACAAATCACTCCTCGTGCACAATCCTTCAGCTGCCTCCTGTGAGGAATTCAGCAAGTACAGAGTGAATTTCTAATCAGCTGCGACTGTTCAGCACTAGGGCTGGCAATTATGCTCCCAGCGCCTGTATCTGCGAGTGTTATACATTTGTATTTGCTTCTTGCTGAGATCACACAGTTGGGAAAGCAATCATGCTCCATTACTCCTGGGTTTGACTCTTGGCCCATATGGCTGCTTGCGGACAGTCTTTCAGTGCTTTGCTTCATTTATAGCTAACATGGTTAATGACTCTTTGCTTTCTGCAAGTCCTGAGCTGCTGAAATTTGCAGCTGCTCTTTGTTAGTAGGGAAAGCTTTCCCCTCTCTCACACTGCAGATTTCTGTTCTACCTAATGACAAATGGACAAGCACTCTTTTTTGGGATGTGAGGAAAGGAAAGATGAAGCAAGTGGTTGCCCTTTTACTACCAGGAATTTTATCTGGGAATAGATTATATGAGAGTTTTCAGTCTGGCTCCAGGGAGTACCACTGTCCTAGGATCGCTTTACTTAAGGTCACAAATGATTTATCACCAGCTGCTGATTCAAGTTAAATTACAGTACTCCTGCTGATGGATCTTTCTGCTGCCTTCAGTACAGTAGATCTTGGAACTTTGTGGAACTGTTTGAAGCAATTGCTTAGATTATGAAGCACCATCCCCGATCGGTATCGTTCAGAATTGATGGTGTATTATCAGGTTGTAACTTGGCAATTCTGGATCAAGTTCTGCCTCACTGGTCACATTGCTCCTCAGAATATAATATCCTATAATCCTTTCTCTTTTTATTTGCTACAAATGTGTATGGAATTCTCTAGCGGCACAATATTAATTTTTACTGTAACACAACATATAGATGTATTTGTCTTTTACAGTTTAGCTTCTTGCTGCAGTTTGGACCAGATCTGTTTGTTTTACCAAAGCATGATCTTGGATAGTCACGAATAGTGTGAAACCAAACTGAGATAAAATATAATTGCTTTTGGCAAACCCTCTCTGTCTACTAGGTGGTTCTTTGTAGGCAATTGAACCTATCTATGCATATCTAAAGTATGCATCTGGAGCTGGTCAGAAAATTTTCATTAAATGAAGTCTCATCAAAATATGCTGCTTTGTCAGAGGCAAAAATTTTGCAGACAACGTGTCTGTTTACGTGAAGCTTTAATCAGGGAGGTATTTAAGATTCAAGGCTATTGGTCATTTCTGAAGGCAAAAACAGAGAAAGCATGCAGTCTGTTTGAAAATCCAAGATTTTTCATCTCAAACCAATTATTTCTGAAAAACATTCAGGAGGTTCTGGTTGTGTTCCCATGCCAACTGAAGACAATGCTGACACCACAGAAGCTGCCATGAAGCAATTACCACCCTCTTAAAGGGATACTCACAAAAGCTGTACCTGCATTATCCCTTCAGCTGCATAGAGCACCACATGTAGGTTTTGGTGAGTTCAGAAGCTGAAGGACTGGGGTGGCATGGGGCTCTGTAATTGGAAAGTTTTCTCCCTTGGAAAAAAAACTCCTAGTCAAAGAAAAAATAGCTAATAATTTCCAGAAATTAATACATGGGAGAAAATTAGGTGGTCAATCAACATGTACCATTACTTAAACATTTTAAACATGTTTTTGATATTTCAGGAGGTTTTAACTCTTTCACTAAAGTTTTAAACATTGATATAAGCTTTACAGTGTGAGAAACGTGCATATACAATGATTAATCTCTCAAAATCTCAACAAACTACAATATGCCATCCTTTAGCATTTACTCTTATAGGTTTTTCTGTTTCTTAATCCTATGTGTAAGCCCAGCTGAATTCTGTCAAAGAGAAGTACTAGACATTTGTTTCCAAGAGAGAGGTGTAGCCAGGGCTCATTTACCCAAGCTCTGGACAAATGGACTGGTTTTGCTGTCCTCCACAGAGCTCAGCTTGGAGCTCCAAGGCCACATCATGCCCACCCCAGTCCTGCAGCCCCAAGCAGGGACCTGGTAAATCCACGTGCTGGGGCCAGGCGCTGCCGGGCGCTGGGGCTGCACGGCTCTGCAGCGCTTTGGGAGCAGCAGCTCCACATCCACAACACTGCACATCTGTTTCAATGGACCTCCCAGACCTTCAGGTCAGGTGCTCACCTCCAAGCAGAGGAGAATGTCTGCTCCTCATTCCTTTAGAAAGGGCAGGGAGTGCTCTTAGCAAGACTTCTTGAAGACCAGTCAGAGAACTGGAGACCTGTGCAGCAGACAGAGGTGGAGGCAGTCACAGTTTGAATGGCAGAGCCATTCCAGGCCTCCCCAGGCTGTGCACACCCTTCACACAGGGATCTACAGATGGCCCTTCCACCCTCACGCTGGCTTGGCTCCCCGTAGGCAGCTGAGGTGCTCTCCCTGTGGGACAGAAGGGCAGGAAAATCCAATAAGCCCCATCCTGCTTCTTCCGTAGGTTGGGTAGAAAGCATGTAGGTGATCGCTTTATTGTAAATGGCTCAGTAACGAGGATATCCATATATCATATGAAATTATGTAAATAATTGGCATTTAGGGTGTGCCACACAAAGCACAGCAACAGGCTGCTTGGAGAAACATCTCTCAATTATTTGGTAAAGCAAATATTGCTGAGGCATAGAAAAATACTTTACATGCATGCCACACTCACACCCCTGTTGATGGCCACCAAACGCATAGTTCTGCTTTGCATTAGCCACAGTCAACTGGATCAACCGGTTCTTACAAGCTGGAAAAACATTGTCAATGTTATAACAAGGTGCATTAACACCAGCAGTCTTCACTGATCTCCAGTTATTCTCATTACTCAGCCCCTAATCTTGAAAGGATAAGGGACATGAAAAACAAACTAAAACAATTTGCAATCAATATTTAAATAAAACAATCACAAAATTAATAAGAACATTAAATTATTGCAGTTATTGCACATTAAAGTATCTATTTTACAATAATTTAAGTTAAAAAAAATCCACAAGCCTTATAGCCATATTGGGTCTATTCTAAATACTGGATTATTATACTAGCCTTAGTAATAGTCCAGAATATTCTGGAAATTAAAAGTTCTCTTCCCCTGCAACATTTATATATCATTTTGTACCAGGTTAAGTGTGCACTTTCTGTTGTTAAAAAAAAAAAAGTTGAAATCTAAATTAATGATACAGCAAGCATTTACTGGATTTTAAGGTTTTTTCATACATGTATATAGAAATAAACAAAAATCATTTTGATTCTATTAAATTAACAGCAGCCTGATATGAGATGAATCAACAGGCAGAATCCTTTTTATTGGAGATAATTTCTTACCCATCAAGTGCAAATTGGCTGTAGTAGATATATTTTCCCTATATACAAATCTTACTCTTACCACATGATGGGAGTAAATCCATTAGTATCAGGATACATGGGGTTAATCCTGCAACACAGCTGCACAAGTGGAATTATTCAAGTGGAAACTTGCACACCTTTGTTGTTGCTAGCTGTTGTGCTGCAGCAGCAAAGCACGTGTCTGATACCTGACATTACGCCATCTTCCAAAACAGTCTGATTTTTAGTATTGGTGGATTTCAATGGCTATTCTGATTCCAAACCATCAGTTACCCAGTTTGTGCACAGAGCTGTAAGCATTTTCTAACATGTCAGAGGGGGCGATTAATTGGTAATGGATCCTTGGGACTTGCAAGACAGCTCTGGTGCCAAACATACACATATCAAATATTGACACCCTCGCTTTTCATACCAAGGGTGGTGAGGCATTAGGACTGGTTGTTCAGAGAAACTGTGGGTGTCCCACCCAAGGAGATTGGATGGGACTTTGAGCAACCTGGTCTAGTGAAAGGTGCCCCTACCATGGCAGGAACTGTAGGATTTTTAAAGTCCTTTCTGTAGTAAGCACTGGAAGGAAAAAAACCTTGCAAAATATCTTCTTGATTAGCTCACTGGAAGAAACAGTCTGTCACTCTTTGGACATTTTCTTTCCTTTTATTTTCTCAACCCCTTCTAATTCATATCTTTCTGTTTCAGACTGTGCGACGGCTCTCTTGCTCACTAAGTCTAGCATGATAACACAGTTCAACACTGCTATTAAGAGCACTGAATTAACTGCTACAGAAAAAGAATATATTTTTCTTTTACATTAAATGGTCCCTTCTGCCCTCTGTCTTCACTATTTGTTGCCTTGCTCTAGTTTTAAACTCTGTTGTATTTTTATTATTGCATTGCCTAAAACATTTCAGGGACAGAAATATTGCCAGTTCTAATGCTTCATCATTGCAAAGTTTCCTATTGAAATACACAGACAGAATTTTTCACAGGAATTTAACATTGACAGTATCTTTGGAATCAGAATTTGAAAAATTAATAATCCTAGATATGGGCATGAAGTGATCAAATCTGCTTTTTGTCTTTTGTCTTGCATCTTGATATTCCAGTTAGGCTCTGCCAATAATGACTCAACTTGCTTATTTATACAAATGACTTCTTATAGTTTCTCAAAGCCATTTACAAAGGCATCAGGTATTATCATGGTCTCTGCAGATGTGGAAAAGGGCTGACTTTGTTGCAAAGTGCCCTGAGTATGAGATACCAGCACTACTTCCAGTCCAATACTTTAACAACTTTTGATCTTGATTTGTAAAAGTCCTTCCCAGGATTTGCGTATGTCAAGAAAAACAGAAATCAGTGACACTCTCCCTAATCTGAGAAGAACATAACCAGTGAGTTTGGGGGGGCTAGATGGGCATAGTAATTTTCCCAAAACAGGATCTGTTCAAATGCTCAGTGGAAATAAAGTCCTCATAGGATGTGTGAAATGATTAAAAACCCCATGTACAATTAAGACTTACATTATAACCATAGCTGTTCCTCTGAATAAAATTAACTTTCAAACATGAGAGTTTACAAATCTTTGAGAAAAATTCTGGAAGCAAACTAATTAAATTCCTAGTCAAACTTTTCCTGCTGAAATTTGTTTCAGGTTGCAAAATTACTTGCTATATGAAACATGTGCCAGCCTTTTTTACTGCATGTCATTTATATTCACATAAATTTGCTTCTGACAGTTGGATGTTTCAGGACCCCAGCTGTACATGAGAGAAAGGTTGGGTGCAGTGTAGCAGTCTGATGAGCCCCTGATGGATGGATTAATAGACTGTGGATCTGTGAGTGCTCTAGCAGAGACCAAGGACCTACTGCCATCACCACCCAAAAGCACTGAGGGGAAATACTGATTTGTGACCCAGCTTACCTGGGTTTGTAACTTGACCTGCCTTGTGGGTACCCAGGGCAGAATGGTCCTTTGGGAAGTCACCACGTGTCTGGCCTGAAAACCAGCAGCCCTGCAGCACTGGCAGAGACAGTACAGCATTAACAGCTTCTTTCTCAGAGATTAGGGCCATGGAAGATCACTTGACCTGAACTCCTGGGACTTCCAGCCTGTAATTAGCCTGATTTGCTGCCTTAACCTTTCTCCCTGCATATTCCCATCTAGTGAGCCTAATTAAAGCTCCTGAACATAGGAAGTTTCAGACTGGCCTGAAATGCCTACTGCAGCTTGCCTGTACCTATCCAGCCCTACAAACACTGGAGTAGGAGAAGACAGATGGAAAGATGGTCCTCCTATCTCAGCAGGGCTAGAAGCAGATTGTCCTCCCTCCAGCCCACCTAAACATGACAGAATGAAGGTAAAAGCACAGCAGGAATGAGATCTACAACAAAGCAACACAGTTGCCAAAAGGCGCAGTAAATGGGATTGTAGTGGATCATTTAGTTGCATTTTTCTTGATATCCACTCACTCAAAGTGGGACATGTTCTGTCCATTTTCTGTAAGTGTGTGCTCAAGTGAACGAAGACAGTGACTGTTTCCATCTGCCACTGTGGGCCTGTATGGCTCATCCAACAGAACAGGTTAAGCACCACTGTCCTACACAAAAGGCAAGGGAAGAACCCATCTGACAAGCCATTTTCTGTACTCTTCTCAGCAGTGTCTAGTAAAAACAATTATAGGAGAAGCATAAGACCTGAAACTAAGCAGCACTCATTCTCTTCTCCCAGATACTTTCTCCTTTGGAACCTTGACTTAAAGCCCAAAGCAGCGTAGGGCAGACACCACTTTAGGAAGGTTCTAGTAATAGCACCAACAGCTCAGAAATGAATAGCATATGCCTGTCTGGATCAGGCTAGCCAAACAGCTTTGAACATTGCACTTCATGACCCTTGACACAAGACAGGTTGATTTATTACACTGTTAGCCCTCCTGACAACAGGCACTTGGGCTTGGCATTGTCTGGTCATTTTTCAAGCTCTTTGCACATTACTGGCACCTATATTCTCTAACATATTACATCAGACAGCTCAGCTACAGAATACTAAAAGCCCCTCTCTCCTGCATCAGTCTTTTTCCCCTCTCTCTGTTTTCCCAGGTAGTGGATGAATATATGAACCTAATGCAAGACAGGAGGTTAATATTTGTATCAGAAGAAAGAATAAATATGCATGATGTAAGTAAGGTCAAAAGGATGGAGCAGAGGGTGTTACAATAATGCATTTGCCATGATTCTTATTAAGTGATATCCAATTACCCACAAGAGATGTCCCTCGATCCAGAAAGTGCGGTCCCATAAAAGGCCCTGCCTTTTGTGTGCCAGAGAATAATCCAAGACAGAGGACAATCCAGTAACAGATTTTTGAGTAAAAGTGACAATATCCTCTACATTTCAAAGGGTTAAAAACTGTTATAGTTCTATAGTAGTAAGGAACTATGTTTCTTCAATGGCCACAGCCAGAGCTCCAGGTTTGTGGACTCTAAGGACAAAAAGGCTTACTTCTACAGCAAGGATGAATAGCTTTAAAGCTCTTCAACTAGGCACAGCTTCCAAATGTGGTTTCAGTATTCATCATGCAGCATGTGTTACATCACGTGCAGGGCTGGCATGGTAACTGCTGAAGAATATCTACACAGTGAGGAAATAAGTCACTTGCAGCTGTTAAAACAACCATTATTGGACCATCCTCCAAGGATGACCAGAACAACTGCACACCACTATAGAGTCAGTCCTTCTGTACCCAGTGTAATGAACCAGCCCAGACATCATTTGTTGTCCTCAGTCTCATGTAAACATTTCAGCAGCCACCTGACCAAACACTGCCATCAACTGAAATTCTGCCTAATGTTTGTTACAATAAAAGAAAGAAACCTTAGGGTAGTCCTGGGAAGGCATGCAGCTCCGTTTAGGGAGTCACTGCCAGATATATTCTATAATATCAGGGTGAATTTCAGCATCCCTATAAGACTGAAAAAGAAAAAATGACCACCATGGGTCTAACAGTATCAAGATTAGATAGGGAATTGCATAGAAACAAAGAAGTCCAATGAAGGTAAAAAAATTAAGCAGCTAAAGGACAAAATGCATGTAAATGGCAAAGGGGACTGTTTTAAGACCTCACTGTGAAGGCACATTAGAAAGCAAAAAGATTGATAAATACTTTTTCCCTCAATCCCACATATACTGTCACAGAGGGACAGTGAGAAGACAGCCTGCTGAAAATTGAATCTTTCTGTCAATAAGGAAATAAGGAGAATGGGAAATATGCAACTGTTAAAGGCATAAAGAGTATGTTTTTCCCAACACAGTATCCTTGCCAATGGTCACTCAGTCATCTCTGAAGTGTCAGGGCAATGTAAAAGAAGACAAGACCATAACAGACTACTTAAATGAATTATTTGTATTGCTGTTCATTATAGAAAAGTTTTCCATCCTTCAGCTCTTCTCTGTAGGGTGAATATGCTAAAAAAACACACTTCAAGGCTAAGGGTCAGCAAAGGGAGGTGTAGAAGAGCCAGCCCAGACTATACTCATTTACACCTTCTTCAAAATCTGGGTACTGAGCTGTAATTTGAAATCTGCATTAGCTTTGGCACTGAAACATGATGTTAATTTTTTTCAGAGATCTCAGAGGAAGTGGAAACTACACATACAAATTTTCATGATAGGTAAAGTGGTTACACCAAGCAGAAAGTACAGAATTAGGACACATGTTCAAATGCAACAGGTAATGTCTAATTGATTTTTGTACTAGGAGTAATTTCTCACAAACCAGTTAAAGTTGTCTGAAGGAGCAATGAGCAGATGAAGCAAGATTATACAAAAGGGCCTGAAGACACCCATTTGCATAGTCTCTTAAAGAAACTAAACTGCCACACACCTTACATATACAAATTATTCTTTAAATGACAGGGGGAAATAATCAAGAATAAAAGGAAGGTCACAGTGCAGGAATTTCAGTAAGGCAGTCTCCCAGAGAGCTACAATGGAGCCTGCCTTGCTCAATATATTTGTAAATGACCTGTGTAAGATCACTGATAGTGACAAATCTTCAGGATGAGATAGGTTCACTAACCCTATAGCAGAGGGTTTTAAAAGGTCTCCAATCTTCAGCAAATGGGTTGTCAGCTGAACTGCAACACTGACAACTGCAAAATCATCATCATCATGGGAAAACCAGCAGTAATATGTTAAAGGTCTACATATTAACTACTGTTGCTTAAGAACATGGCATAACAATGGCCTATCTGAGCCAGATCCACCTTGCACAAAATTCTGCCTGACTGAGACCAATAGCAAAAGTTTAGAAAGAGGCATGGAAAGGAAGGTAATGGTCCACTATAATGGCCCACCATACTCTCCTATTTCCTGACACTGTAATGCCTAAAACTCCTGAACCAGTAATATTCCTTCTGTTATTTAATAGCCATTGATCAATTTTTCTGTCATGAATTTCTTTAATTATTTCTTTAATCCATGTAAATTTGTGGCATTTGTACTATGCTGTAGCAACAAGTTCCTCAGTGAAATATTGCATTTTATAAAAAGAAAGTAGGACAGTTCTCTGACAGCTCAGTGGCCTGGAGTAATCAAATGAAGAAGCTGCTATTAAAAAGGGAATTAATTGGAAAGGTGTAGCAAGAAAAACTGGAAACATCATAAAGCCATGGTGTTGATAAGTGGTGCACTCCTGTTTTGATGACTGGACCCTTGGGATGTACTGGTCATCCCAAGAAAGAAAAGTTAGAGTATGTAAAAGAGTGTAGGGCAACAGAAAGATTACCATATGTGAAGTCTTACATAGGATGATGTTTTAAATAATATACTTCAGCTTGTAAAAAGAGATGAGGAAGAAACGATAGAAATAAATCAGAGCAGTTTGAAAAGGAAAAATTCAAATGTAGGAGTGAGAAATATCTCTCTAGTTTCCATAATTCTTCACTTTTGACTTCTAAATAGCATCCACAGAGATTAGATTTTTTTAGATTTTTCAAGAAGAGCTAGAATAACTGGAGAACAAAGCTGCAAGTAGCTGCCATTGACATTTCAGGTTTTACTTCAGGAATGTGGAAAAGGGGAAAGAAATTCTAGCTGTTTCTGCTATTCCAGAGAGCTCACAGTGAGACATCTTCTGTGGCCTTAACCATGTTTGAGACAGGAAACTCTGGTCTTTAAATCCTTACTTCCCTCTTGACCAGGGAGGCTGGACCACTGTGGTCCCTTCCAACCTGATCCTCTCTGTGACTCTGTTAAGCCAGCGCAATCAGCATTTTCTATGCAACAGCTTCTTTCAAAGAATTTGTACAGAGCTCAGCTCTGCAACAGGATATTTACTGCCCTGGTTTTCTAAAGGACACCCTTTTCATCCTTTGGGAAGAGAAAAGGACTTGGGAAGTCAGAAAAGGAAATACCCATATGGAACTATACTATGAAATAAAGACTTTCTGAAACATCCCTGTAATCCATCTGTCCTCTACACAGACAATGTAGTATTCAGAGAAGAATTAGCTAAAGAATACTGTACATTACTGTGATGTATCAAGGGAAATGTTTATATATTTAAATATTTTTTTCAGTGTAAACTTAGTATTAGAGGTGTGTTTCTGAATCATTGCCATACCAAAAGCACAAAGAACTTGTATAGAAAGCAAGGACTTTTTCTTCCCCTTGCTAATGCAATTTGCAAATGCATTTAAAATCACTCTATTAGACTGCAATATGGTCATTAAAATATGTGGGGTAACATTTGATATGCATGAGATCAGGATGTGACTTGAAGAAGAGGAGTATGATGTGAATTTTGTGTATAATTACTGATGTGTATCATGTGTGTGATGTATGATTGTGGCACTAAGAATCCAGTGTATGCTCTTTCTCTTCCCCAAAAGCTATTTGATAGCATTAACACAATGATGGCTGCTTACTCCAGTCTTGTGATGCTTGTGTTCAACAAATAATTTGACTTTTTATTAACCACAGCTAATTGGCTGGTCCTTTTCATGTTTGTAAAGCTTAGATTTTCCCCATGTATCTATTGCAAGCTACAATCTTCCTCTTTTTTTTACTCTTAACTTGATGCTACTTGAGAACGGAAAGAAAATAAATCTACTGCAGAAGAGCCATAAATGGCAGATTCGAATGCATTTTGTCATTGAACAAGATCTTCATGTGCTGATATCATAGCAAAGCAAGTAAGAAGAATACAAAGAGAATTCCTAATGACCAATTTCCATTAGCTAAGTCTTTAAACTCTCTGTACATGTCTAAAGCACATCCTTAAACTGTGGTGACTCAGCACACCTCCAAACCCTTCAGTGTACTACTTCATCCTGACGGTCTGTGTTACAAAAAGATGAGGATGATCACCATTGCTCTGCATGTCCTGACAGAAACACAGGTGTCTAAGCTGGAAGTAATCTGTGGTCCACCAAGAAAAGATCAACAAATCCAAAACTGCAGGATACACAGGAAAGCATATCCACCACGTGTTAGAGAGACATGGAGATAACTCTCTGAAGTTATTTCTAACGATAATCTAATGTAACAATAGTTATGAAAATAAATAGCAAAGAATCAAGACTTTGGAAACCTGGAATGTCTAAATTCTGTCAGATAAGTGGCCTACAAGAAAGATGGAGAGAGACTTTTTACAAGGGCATGTAGGGACAGAACAAGGGGAATTGCTTCAAATTGAAAAAGAGTAGGTATAAATTAGATATTGGAACAAAATTCTTTACTCGGAGGCTGGTGAGATATTGGAACAGGCTGCCCAGAGAAGCTGTGGCTGCCCCATCTCTGGAAGTGTTCAAGGCCAGACTGGATGTGTCTATGAACAGCCTGGTCTAGTGAAAGGTGTCCCTGCCCATGGCAGAGTGGTTGGAACTTAAGATCCCTTCAACACAAACCATTCTGTAATTCTCTTCTAGTAATGTATGATTATGGTACTCAGCATTTGAAGAGATATTGCTGTAAAGTATTGCTGTACTAAATTATATCAGATGTTTTAAGAACTGACCCATAGAGTTATCATTTCCTTATGAAATTTTAAGTGAATTCTTTACGTTATATAGCAATCTCTGCCTATCTCACCCCTAGCCAATCTTTACAAAGTAATTATTAGTTATATTTGTCCTACCTGTCATGGAAAATATTAGTCAAATTACAATGGTCAGAAATGGTATCAAGACAGTATTCCATTAAGTCACAAAGAAATGGATAGAAAAGTAATCATAACTGGAATGGAGTCAACTATTTTTTCAAAATGGCTCCAATGTTCTTGTTTTTGAGCAAAGTAATCATCTAACATATATGGATTCTAGTATCACATGGGAAATTGTTCTTCAAATTGACCTACATATGCATGGATGGTTGCGAAGTCTGTAATGTTGGTTAACACAGTGATTTTACTTCATCTGCATTTTCTTCAGGTTCATTTGAAAGGGATGCTACCAAGCCAAAAAGAAAGAGATGACAGAATTTTAAAGTGTAAATGTATTTAGTGAGACAGATACTATTTATTACCTTCATTAATGGCTTTTAGAGGAAAAAAGGAGAACAGTGATCACCAAATTTGCTGATTAAACAAAGGTAAATCACCATGGAAGCAGAAGAGGACAAGGAGTGATGGATGACTCTGCAATAGTAAAAAAGAATACCAGAATGTAAAAGAATAATAATTTTTGCCATTAGCCCATGAACTGGATATAGGAAAGAAAAGGAAGGTAGTGATATACTGACTGTCCACAGAAGTATGAAGCATCAGCTGATGATGCATCTCCATCATCTACAATCTACAGGCAGATTTTGCCTAGGCCTGATCTCCACCTTCCCTCTTGTCCTGCCAGCTGCAAACCCACTGCAGCAGCCCAGTGCAAGTGCATGGAGAGACCCCACAGGTACAGCACTGTGTTACTTGGCACTCTTCAGAGACAGAAAGAGATATGGGATATGAATTCTTGCATCTGAGCTAAAACTGAAACCAAGGTTTCACTCCCTCGGTGAGTCCTACTTCTGTAAGGCTACTGGCCATAGAGGATGAGGAGGGCAAAGTGTCTGGAAAACATCTTTATAGGTCTCAGGCATCTGTTTTCAGGCAAGGACTATGATGTGTTGATAGCAGCATGACCTGAAGAGGTGATGAGCGCATCAGCCCCATGTTTTGATGTGTTTTGCCTTTCACATTATCTTGGATGCTCCATGACATGAATGTCCAGAAGCAGTGTCTGTGCTGAGCAGTGCCTGGGGCAGGACACCCTCCCAGCACCTGCCTCACTGGGACTGTGGTATGGGCATCCAATTAATCAACAGGAGTCACTGAATCCAGGAAAAACCATCGCTTCAAGCTCAAGTTATCAATGGCAGACCTCAGCTGGCATTACACATAGTCAGAGGACTCTCTCTGCCATATGCTCCACAGCACCTATAATATCCAATTTATACCAGTCTACAGAATAACCTCCTCATTACCACAGATAACAGAGATTGATCATATTGTTCAAAGGATATCAAACAGGTTTTGAACTTATTAAGAAGTTGAAAACAATGAGCACAGCAGAATTTGAGACACCTGTTGTTGGGATATTTCATGTTTCTAATGTATTGCATAGCTTTCCTTACCAAAGGTTGCAGACCTTATTTATTCCTGGTTTTACAATGTTCCAGAAGAGAAAACATATACTTTGTCATATAGGATGATTTTTATTTCATTGATGAACTGATAGCTGAGTTGTAGCTTTTAATATCAAAATAATTTTAGAAATCCATAATTTCTAGTTTATCTGAAATAGGAAATATAGAGCTCATTTTTCATTTGCTAATCTAACTCTGTTGTTGTCATTGCATAGAAAAGGCATGTGTTCAAAACAAGAAGTGAGCATCCATTAAAAGCCTCTGCAAAGGAGATGTAAAAAGTGCAGATTGCTATAAACCACAGAGATTACTTTTCAAGAGGAAACTTCTTGTTCAAGCCTTTGCTTTCAACCACAGTTTTTCAAAAGGAATGGGATTCCTCCAGAGCTAAAGAGCCCTTCTAACCAAAAATGTGTGCAGGGACAGTCTTCAGAGACAAAGATGCATAAAACCCAAATGATTATGTTTCAAACTCTCTTAGAAAGACACATGTACACAGGGTATGGTGAATATACATACACAGGGTATATGAATCCTCACAGGGATTCATCTCTGATAAGTATGGTTTGGTAATAAAAATAATGGACCTCTATGACAGTTTGCCTGATCATTTTGCACACATATTGAGTGAGGAGTGAAAAGAAAGCTCCCATCTAAGTAACTGGTTTTGAAGCAATATTCCAGCACATGTAAATCTTATGTATTATACATATAATACATATTTTTCCCTCTTTTGACAAGTCTGCATTTTTTTTTCCCGACTGAACATGAACAAACTTGGAAGATTTTTCAGAAATCTTTCATTTCAATAAAAAAGTTCTTCACCTTAGGATGCACTGTATGTTCTTGTGGCCCAGAACATTCCCTCCTAAAAGGCCAGTGGACACTTATATACCACAAGTTCCATGGAGTCTTACATTTAAGTCCCTGCCAGAACATCAGACCATCCCTAACTGAACTATTTTGAATATCTAATATGTAGTTACTCACTGAAAACAAGCAGGACTGACAAGAAAAGTTCACAGGCACGTTCCTCTGTGGAACTATTCTAATTATCTCACAGTGAAATGGAAAACACAGACTAATTTTTAAATGTGCATTTTATTCCATTTCACCATCAGTGATATAGCAGATGACTAGAATGGGCTAGATTTTTAACCAGACAAAGAGTAGCCATCTTTACTGATGAGATGCCAGTCTTAGGTAGGGGAATTTTTACTCAGTTTTGAAATATACTATTTACTTTGACAGTCAGTTTTAGATGTCACTCAAAATCCTAGGATTGGGAGTGGTAGTGGAATTTTAATTCATTTTGGAGCTATGTCACAGCTATCCTTACTAGAGAAAATGAAAGTCAGAATCAAGTTTTGGTTTAGAAACAGAGGTCTGCTTAACTTTAGGTTTTAGAAGGCAGAATGTCTTTCACTGACACCATTTAGCCTGTTTTTAAACTATTATAGGGTTTCACTGAAACCATTTTACCATCATAACCTTACATTGTAATGGCTTCATAATGGCACTGTCAAAAAGGTCCTTATAGACTTGCTCTGAAATAGTTTTCCTATAATAACTTCATATCTCTGACTTCATTGTAATGATTTCATCGTGAGGTCATGGACTAGCAATGAATCCCTTTTGCCATTGAAATCTTAGAGCTCCTCATTACAGCCTCAGTCACCACAGCATTGTGATGGGGCTCCACTGGATAACAATGAAACTGTTTCCTTGTGATGCATGAGGCTCAAATAATATTACCACCCTAATGATATAGTCAGTGGTTAGGAAAGAATGAGCCACCCCCTTGCTCTTTTCAGTGTTTCAGTTTGGTGTTTGATGCCAGGGGCTGAAGGTGTGTGGTTCGGCTCCTGAACTGCCACCCCTTCTCTCATAATTATGAATGGTGGCTACACACCCTGCAAGAATAGTCATTTCTAAAGGGGAAAAAAAATCACTAAAATAACCTTTCTACTGCTTCTGGGCCCCAATTCAGCAAACACTTAAGTTCATTCCTCTTTAGCAACAGGTCTAAGTATGTGATTAATTTTAAACCTGGATCCAAATCTCCTTAACTCCAGCATGATCTAAATACATGGGCAGGTGCTTTCTTGTGTCACATCAGACTTGTGAACGTTGTCTGAAGCACTGAGCTCATGTTCTCACATACTCAAACTAGATGCTGCAAGAAAAATCCTGAAAAGTGATGCAAGCTCTGAGCTCCTGCCAGGGTCAGGGGAACCATCAAGCTCTACAGATGTGGATTTACAGGGAGTGCCCTGTGCCAGCCTCAGCTATCTCATCTAATCCACAGTTCTCCAATTCCACAGCTCTCCACTTCCACAGAAACTTGTACCTACTCTGTTTATTCAGCTTTCTTTGATAGAACAAATACTCCTGATAAAAATTATACTCCCTCTACCCTCTTAGCACAGGCTATCTTCTGCCAGAATCCTAAAATCCTTGCTGTCATTTTCCCTCCTGGAGGACTTCTAAAAGTATGTTCTCCACAGACTTGCATTTTAGGCTACTGAAACCTTGAATTACAACTGTTCTGCAATCGTCCCATCACAAGTTCCACACTGACTGATGTTCCTTGTGCTGTCACTGCTGTTGCTCTAAAATCCTCCCACCTTCGCATCACGTGCTGATGCAGACTTAGAAGATGAGAAAAACCAGTTCCCAAGTCAAAATACAAGCTATCCATGTTATTTTCTACCTCACAGAATGTGAAAGGAATCTAGAGATGCTGCTGCACATGAAAGCTCCTTAGTGCTAAGAAGAAAAACTGGAAAAATATAATGGTCTAAATATCTCAGCTTCTCTAAAACAGATGACAGGGAAGCCAGGCAATGAAGGCTAGCATAGGCTCAGCCATTCTTGCCATTGCCTCCTTCACTTTGAAACAGGTGGTATTATTAAAGGAACCTGTAATGGTAAATATAGGCTAGATTTTTTTCTTTTATTGCTGCAGCTATCTCAAATGCTATTTTTCTAGGTTTATGCGTAGATATATAAATATCTCCAGAATAACTCTGTAAACCCATGCATGCTTTTACAACTTGCATCTACCAAGAAACTGATAGTCTGTAAAAAACAGGTGAATAGTGAATTCTTTTAGTTAGTTGAAAACTGAAAAATAAAATGGACTGAAATGAACTGGCTATTTTTCAATTATTAACCAGGGCAGGAAGCAAATATTGTGTCATTCAACACAAAAGGTACTTCTGAAATCAAAATAAAATGTTTGTTTTCAGACACCTGCTAAACAATTCCAAAATTTATTGATGGACAATCTTTAAAAACCCTATGTTCATATCCTCCATTTATTCACACAATGTCTCAGCAATCACTGGATGAGAAAGACTTGTTTTGGTACCTTCTACCACCTCTAAAGAAAATGTTGTCTACCCAGTCTCACTACATCATTCAGGTTTTCCCTACTTCAGTGTCAATTTTTTTCCATTTTTTTTTACTTCAAACTTTTTCCCAACACACTTAAAAAAAAACCAAAACAAAAACAAAACCAAAAACACCAACCAGATGGAATGGATGTCTTACCAAATACCCTTTTTTGCCTTTGGCAATCTGCAAACTACCTGAAAAAAAAACTTAAATTCATTTACCAAAGACAGTGATTCACCAGGATGAAAGAAGAAGCAAGCAAACTAATATTTCTCTTGTGGTTTACTATGAACTACTGGCCCACTTATAAAAAGATTATTTTTAATAAATTGCCTCTAAATCCATAAAATAAACAAAGTTTCTTTGCATGAGCTCTAGTCAATTAATTTGAAAATAATCCCATAAAGATTTTATTTACAGCTCAGCACTTTCCTCAGAAAAACATACACACTGATGCAGACAAATGACTTATTGTTACAAAGGTGTAGCTGCACATTTTTAATTTAATAGAGTCTTTATATGGACTCTATATTTATCCTCTATCCTAATATTCAATAACAATAGTCAATATTCAATTTTCATCATCACCATGTGAAAACGGTCTTCCTGGGCCAGCCATCTACTTAATATAAGTTCTTATCAAATCCTGTTACCTTTGGCTGCATAGATTTAAATACATATAACTTAAATATTTTCCAGTGTAATTTAGAGTTTATGGCACATATATACAGATCAAAATGGGTATTACAGAAAATGCTGTCAGAAACCCCTAGAGAATCAGATAAATGAAATTTGAAGTCCACAATCCTTCTGATCTAAGTGAATAGCACTCTCTCTTTTAACTGTAAGCAGTTGTATTGACTCAAGTGTTAGCATTCTTCACCTCCACCATTTTTATGGTTCAAAATATTTTTAAATAACAAAAAAAATATATCCCCAGCTGAAAATAAAAAGCTTAGAAAACTATGGGTCAAAATAATGCAAGATGCCCAAAATCTGGAAGAGGTAACATGTTCAAAAAGGAGGACTACAGATTCTGGAATACTTCCAAATGTAGATAGAATAAAAAGCACTGCTAGACAACCACATCACCCCAAGATTATTACACAAATGACCTCATGGATAAAGTATCTGTAGTGAGACTTCATACCTGCCTTTCTATACACTCCCTGGTGTTAGGTAAATTTTTGTGGGGAGCAGAGGGGTAGAGAGGAGAAAACACCTCTAGGCCAGATTATGGGAACAACCAGATAAAGAAGAGTTAGATAAGCAAGACATGTTTAAGTAAGCTGCATTTTTGCTGCAGGTTTAGGAAATTCCAGTGCCTTCCTAGGTGTGTCTGCAGGGAGTATTATTGTGTGTAATTTTGCTTGAGTGTTTGCTACCTCTGAGCAAAGCAGGCAAGACTTATGAGCATCTCCAGGTTACTAATTTCTCAGCCAGCAGCCACTGGAAAGTGCCCCTTCATACCACCAAGCACTGCTCTGAAAAAGCACATTCCTGAAATAGAAAATATTTGAGATGGTGTCAGTAGCTGACATTATAGTCCAGGAGGAAATATAAACCAAAGTTCTGCTTCAATTTGAGCCAAGCTACCAGTGAATCCAATATAAAGAACCCAATATAAACAGGCATATCAAATATGTTTTAGCAGCCTAGAAGCACAAACTTCTCAGATTTTCTGGGACAGCATGTATCTTAAATCATGTAGTGCTTTAAAAAATCTCAACTAAATAGACTTACTAGAGATTTATAATGCATGTTAGAGTTGTTTGGTTTGTTTTGGTTTTTTTTGCTTGCACTTTGTAATGTTTTTAAAACACAGAATAAAGAAATAACTGTTTTCTTAAGTATGAAACCAAATATACTTTATGCTATTCCTCCCTTCTGCCCATGTATATGTACTTCAACACACTAAATTTAATCCTATGCTGTACAATTGAATGGAGTCAAAAGGCATACCATAATGAATTAGAAGCAGGTATATGCACATACATGCACAGTCATCTGTAATTCTGCACCTCTTATGAAGAAAAGCATCACAGTGAGGAACAGACACTGCAAACTTAACCCTCCCTGACTACCTTAAAGCTTAAATAATGAATTTACTTGACAAAATTCACATCTAAGCAGCTCCAGTTCTAGTAGATTCTTACTTTCCACAATGCTCAACTATTCCTTTTTTTTTCATCACTCATTTCAGCATCCACTGGGTTGAGATGTAGTGGACATAAGAAGAGGTTGTAGGGAAAAATATGCTGTGTATGCAATAATAAAAATATGATGTATCTTATCTTTTCCACCCCAACTAATCCTTAAGCTTCCCTTTATAGACACTCAGTGCCTACCTCTACTCTGCTCAAAAAGCTGGCTCAATGTGTCCCTGCTGGGTGGCCAGACATGGTGCTATCTCACATATCTGAGAACAAGCTATTTGAGGCATACACTCCTTTCTCCTATTTTAGGAAGAAAAAAAAATGGAGGGAAAAATCTAGTCAGGCTGAAATTGCAGATCAGGTCCCTTAACTATGTACACCACTCAGAATGCAAATTGCTGCTAGTAAAAGAGTGATTACCAAAAAACCCACCCTGCCACAATATCTTTAGACTAAATATACATATTACACAGAGTTGCCAAATCTCCAGTGACATGTGGCCTTTGCAATTTCTGTGATTCCTGGAAGGCAAGTGTTAATTACAGTATGTGGACAAAAACTAATGACTTGTTTTGGAGCTAATGTCCCATTCAAAAAGGATTACTGTTGTTATCATCCACATCAGGCAATTAATGGCATCCATAATGCTTAAAAATTAACAGTGGCAGCATAGCTGAGTGACTATTTTGAAAAACTGGTCATTCCTTGGAGATTAATGAGCAATTTTCTGTCAGAGAACAGGATGCACTCTGGTAGAAAACTGACAAAAGAGGCACCATCCTCAGGGGATTATTTTTAACAATCCATTTTGCTGCGCATATTTAAAAGGAAATTTGGTAGATATCACTGCCATTCCAGAAGTATATTCTCATTTATTTTTCCCCTTAAACATTATAAGCCAATATTTGAAAAGTTACACTGAACTGGATATCTAGAATCTAAAATGAATAATTACAGGGGAAGAACCAACAAGGTGTAAACACTGCATAAGGATTTTTTTCCCCCAATTACTTTCATTTAGGTTTGTTAGACAAATAGGTATCAGCATTGTAAGCAATTAGGTTTCACTTTAATCAGTCACAATCAATTAATGTGAACTGTTCCCCTATTTTTGCTTAATTGTGTCTAAGCAGGTACTCTATTTTAAAGCAAAAACTTTCAGAAGACTGTGTTTAATAAATTTAATTAGAACTATAAGGAGTGTGGTTCTCACTAGAAAGTTGAAGTGTGGTTGTGTGGTTTTTAAACATATATCCATATATTCTTTTGTAAAATATTGCCCTACTTTAAAACTTCCTTTCTTTTTTTCTTTTCTTTATTATTTTTTTTTTAACCCAAAACTTAGCCAAGACTCTAGTTTGTTTCCCCACTTACCAGTTTGGTCATTGACTTATACCTGCACATACTAAGACTGATCAGGTGTGCAGTACCCAATATAAACTTAGCACAAAGTATAGAAGAGGCCAGCAGCTCCCAGCTATTCACACTGACACCTCACATGAAAAACTGGCTGTGACCCACAGCTTTGGGCTAGCAGTTCAGGTCCAGGTCTGAGTTTCCTTTTTTTCCCTGAGGATTGCTGATGCTCCTACCTTACTTTTCTCACAGAGCCTCAGCAACTTCATCATTTATAGCTCTCCAGTCCACTTCTAATGAAATTATACATCACCACCAAGGGCATCCTCTCTGGGCCTGGAAGAGACTGGCATTTATAATCCGTTTATGGGTAGGAGGGAAAAAGTTTCATAGTGAAAATATTGCTGATTGATTTGTTTTGCATGTAAGTCTTGACAAACTAAGCTCCTCTTTCAGAGGCTGCAGAATTGTCACAACTGTCTATGATGTCCTGTCTGTGAGCTCAGATTACAGAGAAACAGTAGAACTTGCTTCTAAAGAAAGGCAAGCAAAGGTGAAAAAGGTAAAACAAAGAAATCAGGAGGCATTGATTCCCTCAGATAAAATTCTGCAGTGGTCTAGGCTTTCCTGAGAAACAGCCGGCAGGTGGAAAAAAAAAAAAAAGGGAAAGCATAAGGGAACTAGGCAAGTTTTAACAAAGATATTCAGGGCCACCTGGGTAAATGACTTTCCTTTTCAAGGACCTTTCTGAAAACTAGCAGGTTTTTTTTCTCATTCAGGATTCACAGATTGCAGTTCCTAAAAGTAACCCAGTGAAGGGTCCCTGACAGTGTGTTTCTGAACACTCTCCCTTCACCCTTAATGCTGGCTGCTGTGGCTTTACCTGCAAGGCTTGGCAGTGGTCCACAGCTTTGTCCCTATGTTCTGGTGGCTGCTCTCCCAGCATATGGTCTATTCAATTTTCCCCCAGCTGTTACTCAGCCAGGGAGACCATGCTCTCTCCCAGATACAGACCTTTGTTCAGAAACAGGGAATCAATTTTCTCTTTATTAAAGGGGCACAAGGAGCAGAAGGGAAGTGAGCAGGAATTCACATAAACCTCAAGCATCCTAAGCCATGTGCTGATACAGGGGCTTGCTGTCACTGAATAGTCAGTCAAACCTTCAGAGGGCAATTCAGGCTCTGGTGTGGAGCACTGTTTAGGAGTATGTGGCAACCAACCTCCTTACCTCCCTGCTATTTTCCCAACTCATTTATCCTTCACAGTCTACTTGTTGGAGCCTCAGTGACTCTCTGGAGCTTAGATTCCTTATGGATTAAATTGCATGGTGCCTATGCCAAAATGTATGTTCCTGGTAGGACTTTAAGGGAGCTTCTTTGTCTTTCAGTAGCTGTCAAGGTCAAATGAACAGAAATAAAGAATTGCCTCACCTCTCCTTGAATTGTAGGGATGTGATTTCACTAACAAGTTAAGGGTAATGCCATGCAGAAGTAGTGCTGCAAACTTATCTGACTTGACTTACTAATTTCTTTAAGTATTCTGCAAATAAGGATCTATAGGTTAAAACATGTTAGACCATTTGACATGTAGAAAGGTACACTGAAGGACTGACATTGGTCCACACCTCAGAAAGCTAATGAAATAAAACTACAAGGAAGAAAAGATGGGGCTTGAGTTGAAGAAGGAGAAAAGGCTGGTGCAGCAGGGACATCAGATCAGTTCTGTAGTAAAGGTGATTTTTACAAACTTCATTAAGAAATCAGTTATCTACTTGAAAGAGAGATATTTCATGGCTTCCTTACTTGGCAGCTGGCCACCAAATGACCAAGACTAGTAGCTACTGGAGTCACTGGAACCTTTATTCAACCAAGAAGCTTATTATTTGCTTTCAGTTTCTTCTAAATAAATTTTCACATGAATAGGGTGCTGAACTAAAGAAGAGAAATTTCAAGCAACAGGACTCTCAGCCACATGCCAGAAAACAAAAGGATCTAAAGTATGAAAAAATCAAGAGGCATTTTCATTTATCACAGTTTCCATGATTTTTAATTGTCTGGGACAGCGTTGTGAGTATAACAGCATAAGAGATTGTTCAGATAATGGATTTATGGACAGAAAAATGCAAAGGAAATGGATTGCAAGCTTCACAACAAGTTCAGATGTAGCTGGAGTAAACTTTTACTTTCAATCTTAAATTTTTCACATGTGTAAATCTGCCTTGGGTTGTACATGACAGAGGTTGGATGAGACTCAAAGGGAAAGGCCCTAGTATCTCCCTGCAAGTCCATCTGAGGTGACCCAGCATATAACAGCAAAATAGTTTTTCTAGATCTTATTATATTGATTACTACCTGGGAAATATTCCCACTCTTGCTGTTGCTTCAGTAACAGTCACAGACACAAAGACAGTGGCAGTCATTTACCAGTTTTTGACTTCAACTCTGCTGCTTCTTTCTTCCATAGATTCATCTCCTGTAGGTCCTCAGTATCCTGCTCAGCATAACTTCCAGGTCATCAGGTCATGTTGGGTCTGTTTCTTTTTCCTTCCTCCTTTTGCTATGGGATTCACCAATGCTGATGCCAGAATTTCATCTGAAAGAGAGAGCAACTTCAAAGTTTGTGGATGAGGGCTCATGGAACACCAAGGAGAGTGCAAAATCTCGGTGGATGCTCAGTTGCCAGACTTGCCCATTGCTGTGGTTTTCAGAATTTACACCAACCACTGTTTCTTTTGTTCTGAACTAAACTGAAGCCCTTTCCTTCAGCATGCCCATACATTTTTGTGCTCTCACTAAATAGATGGATTAGCATAACACTGAGCTTTGATTTGATAGCACTCAGAGATAAAACAAGAATATGTGGAAAAGAGAGCAGAACACTGAAGTGACAGTGAATTAGACAGTAACTGTAGACTTGAGTATATTCACTGAACAGACACTTAGCTCTAGATTTCATTATTACAAGACAGCAAGACTACAAGAGCAGTGACCAGTAGAAAGTCAGTGGGGAGGAAAGAAATCTTCTCCTTGGAGTGGCAGATTAATTTGTGCTGCAAGAGCCATGTCAGGGTCATGATTCAATAGATACAGGGTTGCTAATAAAGAGCATGCTGGCCTTTCCAGAGGTATCTTGTAGCCCATAGCAGAATGCACAATGAAAAATTTTGCCCAGACCCTTACTTTGTGAATTAGGAATCATAGCCTCCTGTACAAAATAGTCCTGAGGACAACTCAAAACATTTTGCTATGAAATATTATGTGAAAGTAAATGGCATAAATTTCTTTAATTAAAAAGTATTTTCTTTCTCCCTGTCTTCCCTGTCATTCTTTTTTTATTTCCCTCCTCTGCCTCATTTGCTGCTTATCTCCTTCTGGATTTCTACTTGAGAACTCAGCTTCCAACTCAGCTTTCTAAATTAGATGGCATAGATAAGATACTTCAAGATGTGCTTATGTGTGCCTAGCACTCAGACCAAATTTGTCGTTCCTTCAGAGGTGGAAATATTAATTCACATCCTTTGCCAATGAATATCACCATGACTGACTTAACAGTGTTCTGGCCAGCAATCACCAACCTCAAACAGATTTTTTTTTTTTTCTTTGTATATTTCTGGTCTGAGGCATATTCTGCTGGTCAGATATGAGACAGAGTAACTGAAATGAGGATTTAAATGGTAACCATACATAAACACATATGCATGTAGTCTCTGGTGCAGGAGGAAGGGAAAAGGTGAGAAATTCTCAGATATAAAATAGAATTGGGGAAACAAAATGAGTTTCACTCACATTTCACTTCTAAGTAGATAGGCTAGAACTATTCTTAAAGCACAGTACAGACTTTATCATGTAGCTGCATCTGAGCAAGTGTCAATTTTCAGTGGACAGACAGGCAAGGATTTAAGGGGATGTGAATAATAGGGTGGGATTCCGGGTAAACCTCAGATAAGATTGTGGATTTCACCTCCTATGAAGGCATATCCAGAGGAACCACTGGTATTTCTCCCCTCCTGTATTTTGGTATGGCTCCATTCCTTTTCACATGCAATTAAATCTAACTACCGACTTACTAGTGGACCAAGACTGTGGAAATTTCAATGAAATTAGTCAAGACTCCAGTAATTCCACTAATCTTAGTGGTGCTTTCTGCAGGAGCAGATGTTTGTTAGCAAGAGAAGGGATTTCATAATCTCAACTCTACTTATTGAAAATCAATCTGCTGCCAGGATTATTAGAATCCCTGCACTGGGGATACAGCACCTTGGACCCCAGAAAATCTATTTCAGTTACAGAAACTACAAATATACAAGTTCACAGGATTTATATGAACCAATACAGGAGTTCCTTGGCAGACCATTGTGTTTTAGATAGTGGTGCAAAGTTTCAAACTTGTGTATCCAAAATTTGGGGGCATATTTCCCAATTTCTCCTCTGTAAGCTAATCAATGAAATATACTCACACATCTCTGTCTCCTTGTACTATCCAGACATCCCAAACATAAATAAAGACAAATCATCTGTAATTCTGCTCCGTGTCCAGAAGGGTCCACCACATCTGCAAATCCCACAGTTCTACGGAAGTATTAAATGTCTGGTAGGAATGCACATTCAAGCAACATTGGCTTGTTTTCATTCTCTACTTACAAATGTAGTTTGCCATGGCCAGTCTATGTTCTGAGGCTTGCTGCTTTTCTAGAATGGGAATCTCTGACATACACCCTTGTTTGTATCCATGCACCATAAAATATGCTACTAAATCAGTTCCTTCCCCCAGTCACCCCAACCCAATCCTTTGGGCTTTAACACCATTCACTGACAGCCATCTTGCTCATGCTCCTCTGGAGAGACTTCACTTAATGATTGCTTCTTGGTTTTATCAGAATGAATATAAATACAGGCTATCTCAACCTAGCAGCCTAGCTCTTCCTTAAAATACAGAATCATTTCTGTTGCCCACAGTATCAGCAGACTGAGATAGCAGCCCTGAGAAAATGAATCCATCTTGATATGACTTATTTCCACAAACTCTTGGTTCCTTGTATTTTGAGTTAAATTAAAATACACTGATTGATACTGGAATACTGGAAAAAATCAATAGTTGACCCAAATACCTTTAACAGTAACATGTTAAAGCGTTACAGTGATTTCCTCTGGAGAGCAAAGATTAGATTTCATATTCATTCAGTCCAGAAATGACAAGATTAATGGAATATAAATGTTAAGAGTTGAACAAACTACACATAGATCAAAATAAAGTGTATCTGTGTTTTCTGTCAGACATTAAGGCATGAGAGTATGTAACCACAAATCAACAAGCATGGAGTTCAGTAAAACTAACATGGACTAATTGGTTTTCAAAGTCAATCAGGAGAAGATACAAAAGTACTTTTGGGCTAAACAAGTAAATTATCATAGAAAGAACCATCTCTAATTGCCACATCATGTTGACAACACAAAAAGATGTCTCATCACAAGACAGGGAGGAGAAGTACAGAGGACCACCAATGTGAAGAAGAGACAGAAACAAATCTGTCCTTCAAGAAAGCTCTACAAAACTCCTTCAACCCATTTGCCTTGCTCTTCATGCTGTGTCGTTTTGTCTTTGTTAGCAGTTGTCTCTTCTTTACTGGTGTCCTTATTTCTTCTCTCTTTCCTCCTTTTTTTTGTCACTGCCAAAGCACACAGCCTAACAAATTCCACATATGTGAATACAGAGTTTGAAGTACACATTTTTCTTCAGTTTTCTGTGCATGTTCAAAAAAGAGGGTTGAGTTTGGAGCTTGGATTTTGCGTGTTGAGCCCAAATGGAAAGTGTTCACATAGCATGTGATATATCCCCTTCAAGGAGACCTGAAACACCTGCTGAGTGTAGCTCAGCATTCACCTCTGTGCTGCTATTCTGAATGAAAGAGAACACAGAAGACCTACACACATTTGAAATGTTATCGTACCAAAAAATTGTAAAAATCTCTACAGTTCTAATGCAATAATTGCATGTACAACTTGTGTTATTTTTTTGCAGTGACAACTTTTTGGATATTCCTATAGTGCTCTTGTATTTGCAGCAACAGACAATATAATTGCCTCTTTAGGAGTTTCTCAGCAAAAACATATTAATAGCACCAGTCTGGCTCAAAAGTACAAGGTCATTCAAATCCTTTCCAAATATATTCTTTACCAAGGGCAAACACAGTACTAGAAGCAACCATTAGGTTGCTAAAACAGTTTATCCCTTATGGTATGATAGAGCCATAGACATTTGAGGGAGGGAAAAAAAAAAACAGAAAGACAGCCTTATTACATTTACTTGCATGAAAATCACAAGTCTTTCCTTCATGCCTCTGACAGAAATGTTTCAATTCAATTAGAGGAATTACATTTAGTATCTGCATATTTATCAGCTGCTGTCTGTTATCCTAACATGTAAAGGCAGAAGATGGAATATGTTTTTATATCCATATCAAATAGCATGAGAGAGCTGGAACATGAGTATAGCTTAGCATAAACTTCTTAAAATGAGTTGAACTAGGCACTCATCTCTTTGCAAACCCTAAATGAACACTTGCCAAAATGGAAAATGTGGTGTGTTTTCATTGACAAGAAAGGCGTTTTACAAAAGATAAGATTCAATTTTATAACCTAGATAATTAGAGTGAGCAAAGGGAAAGACAAGATATTGGAATTCTTTTCAGTTTGTGGAATTTTTTATATAGGGATTTGTATTGAAAGTATTCAATTCAACAAGGCAGGTATGATCTTTTTTAGTCTACTGTACTTCATATCTTGAAAATGTGAGCATGTGAAATGAAGGTATGATCAAGCCTGATACATGATGTCTTAGGCAGAGCTCATATAGGATGACATCTAGGTTTTCTTTCCAATACTGAGGACAGAGTGGTTTAAGTAAAACAAGGGCAGCCTAAAATAACAAAGCTAGAAGTTATAAGCTTTGTTCTACTATTAACAATGATCTGTGAAGCCCACTGCAAATCATCACCTGTCAACCCCAGACATGTGGCAAGAGTCTGTTACTGCCATCTGCATGCTGTTTCCTGACTGTGACACTGCTCATATTGCCTGTTTTGGATAAAACAATTCTACACAAACTGTGCTTTTTTACAGACATTTTAAGTGTTACATTACAAAGAAGTAAAAGAATTTCATATTATGAAAAATTTAGCACTTTTCTTCCCACCAATGGAACCTCCTCTATCAGTTCAGAGGACTGTGGGGTGAATCAGATTCCTACTCACATCATTCACAGCTGAACACAAAATCTGTATAATGAATGGGAAAAGGGGGTTCAAAGAAAAAAAATAATTTTACATGCATTACCTTGTAGGGCTAAGTTTTAGCCTTACTTCTGCTATGAAGCTTTTGTGTTACACTGTCAGTGTACAATTACAGAGGTCCCTTAAATCAGAAATCTCCTAGATCATTTCATGCTCTTCATTTGATGGCCTCCATGCGGCCCATGGAACCTGTTTTAGAGTTAAGGTAAGTACTTTGTGCTACTCCCAACAGCCCAGAGAATCTCTGTACTAGCACACATAAATTACGAAAAATTATGAAATTATATGAATGCAAATCATGAAAAAACGCCTCCTTCCTTGTTTTAGGTAAGCTTGGGAATCAACAGTAGTCCTTTAGTTCTCCCATCTGCTAAACAAGAGACATCCTTTAACACAGGAACACACTGAAGTAATGTTAATGAGCAGATAAGAACCACAAGGACACTGAGCAAGACTACCATAGAAAGTATTTCTACCCTGACATGGTCAGTATTTCTACATTCAGGATAAGGAATCTTAGTAACAAAAGGGAGGGTCATGCCTCAAACAAAGAAAACTGAAGTAAATATCAAATTACTACTAATTTTGTGGATACCACCCATTCAGGGTGGTAAATTAGGCAGTGACTGTGATATTATATGAGATCTTGTAATTAAAGACACTTTCGCATTGCATACAGTGCAAAGGGTTATATTAAGATTGTGAAGACTTCTAGATTTTCCATCTTTTATGGTTTTGATTTTGCACCCTTTAAATTCTCCAAATGAAGTATTTCAGAATGCAAAAGGTTTTAACATTTATTTCAGAGTCCACTGATGGGATTTCCAGCCCTTCACAGAAAATATTTATGCTCTTATATCTCAAAGTTAGCTGAGAGTACTTTGGTATTCTTTATCACATGCTCATCATGTTTTGGTAATGGAACTGAAACATCTTTTAATCAGCAGGTATAAATATATTCCATCATAACATGAATAATGCCAGCCAAATTGGGCTTTTGTAGTTTATTAAACAAGTAAAATACTAATGATAATAGAGGTACACCAGTGTCATTTAGTGGAAGCTGAAGCTCTATAGTCTATATTTGCAAAATCAGTTCATACTTGTCATTGGAATAATTTTTCAGGGATTTTTTTTGCACCTTTACAACTTGGAAAATTTATGCCTTTAAATTTTTGGTTTTATTTTGCATTTGATTTTTGAATGAGTATATCAGACTGTTAGTAAGACCATGTTTAGGAGGTAACATGCCATTTTCTGTATCTGTGAGATGAACATGTGTGGTCCAATACCTCTTCATATCAGTCACCAATTTCCTTTTTCTTTAACATAAAATTTCTGGAAGGCCAGAGGGGAGAGGAAATCAAATTGCCTGGAAAGTAAATGCAAAATACTTTTAGAGGATGGAGCTAATTAATTGCCTACCACATGTGGCAGTCAGGCTATCTCCTGAAACATGACATTTCATAGATTGACAAGGAATAAAAGTAGTATCTGTTATAAAATGATCTAACCATTAGTCTTACTGGTTCTTTGCCAGGCTAACCCTTTCAATGAAAGTGGTCCCATATATTCAGCAATATTATAAAATTCAAGTTTTTTCTGCACCTGCTATCTGTTAATGTTTGGTTATTTTAACCTTGGCTCACATCAGTAGATGAGAGTCTTTCACCTATTCTGCAACTCTTCTATTCACAACATTCCAAGAGATAAAAATGTTTCCATTTTATAGACCAGGCAACAAAATATATTGAGAAGACTAGAGGGGCAAAGGAGTTTGGTGTGCTCTCACTCCTGGAATGTCATAGGCCAAAGTTTGGCATTAGGCTTCTAAACAGTGCATAGAAAGAGCCTGGAATGCCATGTTGGGATTTATTGGGTTAATGTCCGAGCCAGGAGTCACTTCAAGCTAGCTGATGCTGCACAGTTTTGGTAAGTCCCAATGAAGGAATGTTACTCTTTCTTTCTCTGACTGCATATCATGGTTCTTTTACTTCCTCCTAGACTAATATCAGCCTTTTCTCAAAAATGCACTTGGAAGAGTTGTACGGCAGCTTCTGCCTCCCCTAATGCAGTGTCAGTGGTTAAAGCACTCCACCCACCTGTGAGAACATACTTCCAGCTCCTTTCTCTAATTGCAAGGAACTTGCAATCCCCAGGTGAATGATTTTACTATGAAGTTGCATACTATGGTGATATATGATGTTTGTAGTACTGCCTGTTGAAACTGCTACATTTTGCCAAAATATAGAAGGAAACAGTAAGTATGAACATGGCTGGTTAGGTGCCATGGTGGTTGGGAGGAAAAGCTATGAACCATTTTCTGCTCCTCTGAATATTTAATACATGAGACAAACATTCATTGAATTCAGATAATATTTACTTAAGCCATTAGTCAATATTTTCCTCATTAAGGATGGCAGGATTTGACCCATTCCACAATCAATCCAGTGGCACCAGGTAAATAACATCATTTTTAACTCACATTTTTCATACAGAAGGCTTCCTTAAGAAAATAGAATTAAATTTACAGATGCAGCACACATAATATTTAGATGTAATATTAGCTCCATCGGGAAGAAAAAAATCCTGAAAGTTAACAAAAATTGATTGATGCTCCCTGACTGGAAGTGTCTGCAATTTTTTGCATGATAGCAATATGGAATGTGTTAACTCCATGAACACCAGTCTTCTTTACAACTGCTGTTGCTATTCTAACCACATTATCAACCTCACACATGTTTACCTCAGGGATATTTAGCCAGCCATAATTGACTTTTGCACAAAAGAAAGCTGCAGGCAAGGTTTAATCCTTTTGGGCTTGCCTTCTCAGTAAAATAAACAAGTATCTAAGAGAATTGTAACTAAATCGAGTATAAGATCAGAGCATGGGGTGAACCTGTTCAGTCTCCTTCAATTTTATAATTCTTAAAATTTTCACAATTAGGATATCTGGAAATTAACATCTTTGCATGTAAGATGTTACAAATAAACAGAGAATTCAACATCTCCACTTTCAATAACAGCATTTCTCTAATTGCTATTTAACCATGTCAGATTCCTTTATGGAGGTGGAGTTTAAAAAAGCCTATTGTACTAATATCACACTAAACTTTAGCTGATAATGTTAATGCCAGGTAGCAGTGATTGCACATAAACTCTAGGTGAGATTAATGTTGGTGAGATTAATCATTAATATGGTAGGTGGTGTCATGGTTTAACCCCAGCTGTCAGCTCAGCCCCACACAGCTGCTCAGTCCCCACCCAGGAGGATGGGGGAGAGACTCAGAAGGGTAAAAGTGAGAAAAAGCATGAGTTGAGATAAAGAGAGTTCAGTTCGTAAAGAAAAGTTGTGCATGCAGGCAATGAAAAGCAAGAAATTCATTCACAACTTCCCATGGGCAGGCAGGTAGTCAGCCTGGAAAACAGGGCTCCACCATGAGTAACAGTGACTTGGGGAGACAAACTCTGTCATTCCAAATGTCCTCCCCATTCTTCTCCTTCCCCCAGCTCTATATGCTGAACATGACACTGTATGGTGTGGGATATGTATGTGTGACAGTTGGGGTCATCTGTCCTATGTCCCCTCCCAACTCCTTGTGCACCCCCAGCCCCCTCTCTGGTGGGTGGGGTGAGAAGCAGAAAAGCTCCTGAGTCTGTCATTGCTGCTCATCAGTAAAAGAATCACCCCTAAACTATCAACACTGTTTTGGTCACAAACCAAAAATACAGCTCCATAGCAGCTACTATAAAGAAAATTAACTCTGCCCCAGTCAAAACCAGCATTGGTAGCAAAGACTGGTGTTCAGTAGATCTTTTAAGCTCATTCTACCAGGGAAAGAAAGCAGGCCTGCAGTGCTTTTACTCACATGCCTTGCTCCCAGTCCTGCACAGATTTGTCTTGTGCTGATACCAACATTTGTATGAATATATAGTAAATTGTTCAGGGAGCTGATCTGGCTGAAAACCAGCCATTTTCACCCAAGGTTAGTTTTAGCTCCGATCCACTCACCACATGGTGTATCTCACACTTCTTAATGAACACATGAAGAAGGATGACTCCAAGACTGTTTCCTCTGACAGCAGGGCCAGTTTAAACTGATAATTCATCTTTGTCTTCAAACAGTTGGAAAGAAGCATACTCTGGAGTTGCATCTTCTCCTTGCTGACAAAAAAAGAAGCTCAGAAAATTAGCTTCAGCTTTAATTTCTAATTGCAATAGCTGAAGTGAGAGACATCTCATCCATGAGCAAAGCAGGCCATACTATGATAAAAATTCAAAACAAAGTATTATTTTAGGGTTTTAACCTCCTGTATCAGGTCAATCATCTCAAGTGTAGGTAAAGGCAATCAGTGGTGAGCTATGCAATAGATAAGAAGATAGGACAGTCAGGATAAAATTGTTGCTTTATAAAATGAACAGCAAATTTCTTGTTGATGTAGAGCACATAAGAATTTTATCCTACAGTCCTATGTTTTAGTCTGGTTTTATCCTTTGCTTATTTCTTAACAAATCAATTAATTTACCTCTCCTTTCTCTGTATTTGTAAAATGCTTTATAATAATATGTATGAAGGAATTATTTAAATGTTAAGTACATTATTATCTATTATCTGATGGGTCATCTGCTCTACTAGCAAAGCAATTACAGAAAATGTCCTATATATTTATATGCAGATAAATCTAGACTTAAGTGAAAAGATTGAAGGGGGAAAATGACTGATTTCCTTCATTTACTCTTTTATATATGAAATTTTGTATGAAAGGTTTTGTAAACTGTTCTCTGACCTATGTTATAAATCCTATTCCCTTCAGGAAAAAGAAAAAAACCCAACCACTTAACTTTTAACTTTCATCACTACTCAAGTAACTGTGGTCCAACTGAATGTGTATGTGGAAACAAGCAGCAGTTCTTAATCAGAGAATGATATTCTACACACAAAATAATAGAAAGAAGTTTTATTTTTTAAATATAGCAATTTGGGGTGTTTGCAGTGGATACAATCATTTTAAGCATGTAAATAGAGATATTTATAGCCTATAGATGCTTCCGCCTCTTCCTATTTTCTTGGTTTTCCCTGAAAATCTATTAAGATATTGAGAAAAACCTTTAAATTTGGTACCTTATAGTATTACTATAGGTTTGCAGAAGGTAGCACAACTTTGCTTTATTGCTGCTACATTACACTCACAGTGTTAGAGCAACCAAGTAGTATTTGGAGAGGGGGGAAAATGCCAGTCTCATGAGAACTCTGCCTTCCTTCAAGAAATTAAAACATGACTCAAAAGATGACAGGAAAGGGTAACAAACATTTGAATACTAAAGGCTGGAGATGACTGAAACAAAAAGAGAAGCAATAAGAAGGACAATAACTGCACTGTGGTTGAGAAATAGAAATATTTTCTAAAGGGTGTAGTGACATATAAGAAATCCAGAAAGTCAAGTTGTAAAAAAAGAGGCCAAAACCCAGTAACCTGTGAGTACAAAAATCTGTAAGAATGTCAGCTGTAATAAAATGTACACCTTCAATATGTAGTTACAACTGAAAACTCAAAAAAGTACGAAGTTGAATCTAGTTACATATCGGAAGAAAACCCAAGATCTTCTCGCTGATTGTATCCTGTAGTGACGGCAGATGAATAAAAATAAAGGTATTCTCATGAAATGTATATCCACACAAATCTTAATTTCTTTTATCAAAGTAAATGGAGGATCATAAAATGGTTAAGGTAGGAAAGGACATCTGGAGGTCATGTGGTCCAACCCTCCCTTCGTGAAGACTCACCTAGAACTGTTTGCCCTTTACCATGTTCAGATGGCTTTTGAGTATCTCTGAGGATGGAGCAGGGAAGTTACACCACAACTTCAGAACTGTCTCTACAGATACTTTTGATTGTCATTCCATAGAAGGATGAGGAGGACTTCCAAAATATCCTCCAAATTTTCTTATAGACCTTAGAAAAATCTGGGATATATTAAATCACTACATTAAATGGTTTTAGGACAGGCTCTATTATTAAGGGTACAGCAATCCCTTCTGCAGATTGTGAGCCTGAGAATAGAAAGCTGTAGGACATATGTAAAAAATGTCAATATATTGCAGTTTAAACTCCTGTATAAAAATTAGACTAGGTATATGGAATCTAGAGAGATTGAAAGCACAAGTTAAGCCTGCATTTAAACTAATACATCATAGAAAATATAAAGAGATACTACTAAATATACTGCATTAAAGATAAAGACAGTTTATTATTCATCATCAATTTTTAATACATCAAGATTTTTCTCATATACTTATGTAGCTGCAGAAAACAGGAAATAATTTTTGCTTAAATCATTAAAAGATGGATTACTCCTATTTTGGAATATTATATGCCATTAGCAGTCTAAAATCGTTAAGAGGTGGTATAATCTTTTATTATATTGTTTTTAAAACCTTCCAGAGTACTTGCAAAGCTGAAATTTATTTTCATGTATATGAAAAGATAAAAATCTTTTCACTGTATTTTAGATTTTAAATTCCATGCAAAGTTGAATTACATTTTAAGAATTGTCACTTATGCATTGGTTGTATGATTTGTCAGTCAATGGGCTGATGTTATTAAGGAATGAAAAAGACAGGAAGCAGCAATTTTACCAAGCAACATGTTATGTCCTGGTCTGCTTGGTGAGCTTAGGGGCAAGTTGTTTGATTTACTCTGTGCAGTGCACAGGAGAAACAAGAAAATTCTCAACATGTTCAATAGCAAATTTTTACTTGCAAATTTAGAATATTGAGACACAAGATGGTACTCGGCAAATTTTAAAATGCAGCCATTTTGATTAGAAATGCAACAATATAAAATAATAATAAAAATAATGCTTGAGAAAATGTATAATGGAAAGGAAAGAGAAAAAATTTTAGAGCACAAATTTAATTAGTCTGACCCTTGGATCCACAAATAAGACTTGATTGTTGCAATTTTGATGTTGTTGATTGAAGTGCTGGGGGCAGTCCTGATCTGTTGGGATGGGCGAAACCCATGAAACTCCAAGTCCAGTGGGTAAATATTATGCTCAGGCTCACTGGGATTGCCCAGGTGTCTCTCCGGGGTGGGAAGTTTTACACTGTATGATATAATACTGTGGATCATGGGACACTCTGGGAGTCTTTGATACCTTCTAAGACATGACAGCTGCCTCTTACTTGTAGTTTATCAGTTAGATAAGGGATGGACCTTCAGGCTTATGTCCTGGTACTTGCCTGAGGGGAGTTTTCACAGCTAAGACACTTGCATAAGGCCATTGACATGACAAAATGCACTACCCCACCTTGCAGGAGCTGCCTCTTTGTTTGAGAACAATTCTGCAGTGAGTAGATCAAATCAGGGCCATTTTCAATGTAAGTTTATAAGCATCAGAAATGCATGCAGGCTGTAGCACACACTGGTGAGGTGTAATGGAATTGAGTACATATTCTACTCCTCATCCTCCAGCAGAGTATTCCAGAACACAATAGCATCCAGAACATTCTCTGGAGCAATCTACAAGCAATCTTCTTCAATACTGTACTAAAATCAGTATGCTGCAATGTCTGTCAGTTAATTAATAGCACCGAGACTGAGGGCAGCATGGCAACCAGTTGTTTCTTTTCTTAGGGAACTAGACATTTTAATGAACAAATATATTAGAAAGTTACACTTTCTTATCTCCAAAACCTTCAAATCTACACTCTCCAAACCTTCCCATTTCAATTATTACATTTATATTTTGATCTCACAGAGCCTATTTTCCATGTACATTGTAAAATGTCCATTGGGAGCCATTCAATGTATGAATAAATAATTTTCTGTATGCTATAATGTATGTCTGTTAATGGCACCACAAATATACTGATCTCAGCCATTGTCTACATCAACACATGTAAAAAATTGTAGTGTACAACAGCTGGCAAACCACTCAGGACAGCAATGAAAGATTGTACCAGAATTTGTATAATAACAAGCTTCACAAAGAGATAAGTTTCCTGTCTCTGTTTCTCTTTTAAATTTCTGTCATATAACATGATCAAGGTGTTATGCATCTGAATCCCAGTTTTCCTATATGGTAGCCAGAGGCTATCCATTTGTTTGTGGGGTGGCTGCAGGCTTTCCCATTCTCATGTCCTTTATTCTACTTCCAGCTGCCCTGAACAGTGGTCAATAAGTTACCGCTCTGTGCTGCGATCAGTTTCCCAACTAATTTCTGCTCTTACAAAAAAAAAAAAAAAAAAAAAAATCTTTTTCTTATTATTTTTAAATTTTTTATTATTCAGATCAATACAATCAGAGCTCTGAGTCTGTCTCGCCTGCCCTCGGCACAGCAGCCACTATGGGGACCAGCTGGTTTCCCAGCAATGGTCATGCTCAGAGAGAGATTTTTTCCCCACACCAAGTTCCTCCTAATGACTTCCTCTGAGGTGCCAGGGTGGCCCTGCTTCTCTTCACCACAACTCGCTCTCTCTGTCCTGCCATATCCGCTTTGTAAAATGATGCCTTCTAATTTTAGGCCCATTTTTTCCCCACACGTAGTGAATGCTCTGTTAATCTTTAGGAATGGTCCTCCCAAGAAGGCTGTAACTTCTATTTTAAGGAAGATTACAGTCTGGGTGAATGAATTTTATGACTGCAGCTAGTACTATTTCTAATCTGCCTTTGTTATTTAAGGTTTCGTAGAAGGTCACAGAAGTTTAAATCCTGGACTATGCCAGAAATCATCTGCCTGAAGAGTTTTAAACTTCCCATTCTTCTACAGATCTGACCCTGCATTATTCTGCATGCGTTCTGGGTTTCTGATTTTTTCTTCAGGAGGAAGCCCTCCTGTCCATAGCAGAATTTCTGTTAATATTTCATATACTCGTCAGACTTTATGTAGTTCCTTCATCTTCACATGTTTAGAAAATCTACAATTTTTCATAATTCCCACAAAGACTCTGCCTAACACATGACAACAACTGAGAAATATAATTCCAGACATTAAATCCAGTATGTATAGTGCATTTATTAGAGAAACTGCATAACTATAAAACCAGCTGAAAAGAATCCATGGCGCTACTACTCAAAATATTCTGGAACAAAATCCCCTTCTACTCTTCCTCTCTTCTAAAGACTCCTAATATTTAGCTTGCAAAAAAAATTCTTAGAGTGTTAAAGGTATGTCCCAACAAGCAGTAAACAAGTTATCACACCATCACACATAACATAGGTTTCATTTGTGTTAAAGTACTATGAAGATTACTTCCACTGACATGAAAGACAGATTCAGAAATTAGATCCAGAATGGAGTATTGTTTTTCCTGGGAAAAAATGTGCATTTTCAGTCTACACTAAGGAAAGGAGGAAGTAAAGTGAAAATATCTACAAATTAAAAATAAACTTATTTGAAACAATGATCTTAGATCTGTAGAATCACCACAATTTCTTAAAATTGAAGTCACAGCATCAGCTTATTCAATGAATTATGATGTCTTTATTTTATGATACTTTTAAAATCACTTAATCTAACAAATTCATAAGAATACAACTTTTTAAAAAAATGCTGTTAATATACCAATAACATAACAAATATATTCTGTAAGTTTTTGTTTACTGTATTCCTAGATTAAATATAAGGCTATAAAAAGTAAATAGCTCATTTAATGTTCAACTTCTCTTGTTTAAACTTCATGAGATTGGAATTATATTGTAAAGAAACTAATTGGAAACACTATAATTTCCTAAAAAAAAAAAAGTTCAATTCAATGTCTAATAAAAGGTAGAGCACTATTTCAAATTTAGGAGATTTAATATACTGGGCATCTGAATTCAATTCAGTGTTTACATTATTAAAATGGATACCCAGAACAAAAAAGCAATAATTTATGTATATAACTTGAGGTACCAAAGTTTGAAAAATTACCTAAAAATCTATGTTAAAGGATTAAAAAATCTTCAATCTATATGCATAAATTGTGGCTGCCTCTGATAGGTGACTGTGATAAAATAAAGGCATCAGGTCAGGAGAATATTTTTGTCCTGAGGTGCTCACTACCAAACTGCAAGCCCAGGGGATAGTTTGAGGACCAGCAAGACAATTGTTTGCATATCAAGTGCAATCACATTGTACAGGTATTCTCACATATGTTGATCTAAAATTATGATTTTGAGATGAAAAGCAACAGTTATCTCTGGAGTAGCATAAGATAGATGTTTACTGCATGTTATGGTGAACACAGGTAAACACGATTCAAAAAATTACTCTTCCTAAATCAACTAGAATCAATCTGTGAAATAATGTCACAGGAAAAAAAAAATCTCATAATCAACTAGACAAAATTTCCTCTGAGATTTGTTTAATGAAAAGCAGCAACTATCCTTTGCACAAAAGAGTATGTCATCATACAGGAGAAACCCACATCTAATTATTCAGCAGAAAATGGGCTCTCTGACATGAAACAGGGAAAATTGTTTCATAAATCAATTTTGTTCTAACCTTCTAAACAAAAATGCACCACACATTTGAGATGCAATTACTTTGCCTTGTACATCACAGAATAAGGTGACTTGCTATTCATTGGAAGGAGAGGTGAGAGTTGCTCTCTGTTCACTGCACTCTACATAACAATCCATGATCAGAGAAATTAAAAGCATTCACAACAAATACAGGGTCCTCAGCTCTCAGGCACAGGCTCATCTAAAACCCCTCCATGCAGCATTTCTTCACACCAGGACCAGTGACAAGCTCAGCGCCATCCCACAGCAGCAACTGCTGTCTGTGCTTGCTTATCTGTCTCCCACTGAGCACACCACATAAATAATTTAGACCCAGCTCTTTCTGTTGTGTATATGGTTAATGGACACTTGCATCTGCTTTCCAGAAGCTTCTGGAGTAAGGAGTATTTAAGTCAGAAGCCAAATTTTTTTTACTATTTTAGTGCTATTTTTATTATCTTACCTTCTTCAAACAAGAAAATAATCAGGGGCAAATCAGTGCATGCTTCTAAAGAAAGAATGGTGCAAACACTACTATTTATACTGTCTTAATACTGCTGCACTATTTGTCTCACTTCCTAAAACTGTGTTAGGGAGTTTACAATGAGGTACATAAATGAGAAGGTCTTGCCTGGATTTCAGGAAGCAATATGAGAAGACAGTCAGAGATGGGAGCTGGTAAGTCAAGATGGTTTTGGTTGAGAGAGAGTTAATTTTCTTCATAGTAGCTATTAAGAGGCTGTGTTTTATTTTTGTGACCAGAACAGTGTTGATAATAGAGATTTTTTAGATATTGCTGAGTAGTGCTCACAGAGAGTCAAGACCTTTCTGCTCCTCACCCCACCAGACCAGCGAGGAAGCTGGAGGTGCACAAGGAGTGGGAGGGAACCCAGTCAGGACAGCTGACCCCAGCTGACCCAAAGAATATTCCACAGCATACAATTTCATGCTCAGCATATAAAGGTGAGAGAAGTAGGAGGAAGGTGAGGGGGATGTTTGGATTGATGGCATTTGTCTAGTCATGTCTCCATTATGCATAATGGAAACCTGCTTTCCTGGTGTGGCTGTACACTGCCCATAGGAAATTATGAATTAATTCCCTTGTCTTGCTCTGCTTGTGAGCATCCTTTGCTTTACCTATTGAGCTTTACCTATTGAGCTCAACCCATGAGTCTTCTCACTTTTACCTCTATGATTCTCTCCCTTAATCCCATTGGACCAGTGACTGAGTGGCTGTGTGGGCCTGGGGTTAAATACTGACACAAGCTAATGGCTTACAGCAGTGCTACTCCTCAGATTCCAAGGTCTCCAAAATGTTCCTACTTGTACACATACAGTTCAGACACATTCATTTTCTGTGCATGTGCTCTAGTCATCAGAATCACTTTTGCTCCTTTACTGTACTTGTTTCTTTACAGCATATGGAAATTTGCTTGGCTTGCTCACTCCACAGGGATGGTTTGGCTGAGGTTATTTTAAACCTGATTTTCTCTCACAGTACCAAGAGCACAAAAGAGCAAATCCTTGAGCCAGCTGTGAACCCAAGTGCAGCAAGCCCAAAGCTTCTTGGGAAGAGGCTGCTTTTAACCAACATCTTGTAGTCGACAGAAGTGAAGTAAGCTGAAAGGAGACAGCTATAAATCAATAAATAAGGGATTAGAAAGACATTCAAAATGAAGGTGTCAACATGGGAACACACACACAAGTCAGAGTGAATGAAGAAAGCTGGTGGGTTTACCAGGGATGATGCTATTTGCATAATACATCAGTTTATACTTTCACAAGGATAAACACAAAGATGAAAATTTATTTGCTTAAATCCAAACTCATTAAATAATAAATATCAAATTACTATTAGTTAGCTTAGGCAATCTTTGTGGAGGAGGGATTAAATTTGTAAAACTGCTCGGCTTTGCCCTGCCAAATCTGACACCAACACACTAACAATTTCTTAATTTCATTACTAATTTTGGTTTTAAATCCTGAAGCTATGGTTTCTTTATGGCAGTGTTGGGGTAAATTCAACACCGATTTAAAATATACGATTCTGCATATGATTATATTATTCACAAGCCATAATATTAATACTTTAATGCTGAAGATAAAATAAGAAATATCACTGCCGGCATGAAATATGTGAATTACAAGGGTTGAAATATATGGATTGTAGTCATTTAATCATCTGGTGTCAAAGCAAAAAGCATCATGCCTTTCTTCATCACGTTATCCTATTCCACTTTTGTCCTTATATATATTATGTCTCCTTTTGTGCCACATGATATGCATTCAATTAAGTAATAGTACTCCACATGTGGTAAGTGCTCTGCTCTAGCTTTACATTGCAGCACAATGTGCCACGTATTAGCAAACTAGACAATAATCTGATTTACAATGTGTATGACCCTGAATGTGAAAACACTGCTCATAAATTACATTTTTTGTATCTAACACTTAGTCATCTACTGCTCTTACCTGACTTTAAAAACTGTAGGAATTACACAGTGAAAACAACTTGAAAGTTCACAGCATTCTGCAGGAGATGAAGCATTGCAATGCACATCCTTGATTCTCTGCAGGATTCAGCAGACAGCAAATCTGTCAGGGCAGAGTCTGCAGGGAAACTGCACTTTTCAGCCATCTCTGTTGTATATAATCCACATTATATGATGCAATAAGATATAAGATTGCCAGAATAGTCTAGAGCTGTTCTCTCTTGCTTAAAATTATATGTGCAAAGACAAGAAGACTGAAGTAGAGTTTGTTTTGGAGCTGAAATCATATTGTCAACATGAAGCACCATAAATTTAAAACCATCAGCTGTCATGGCTGATCTTATACAGGTGCTGAACAGTAAGCATTTGTGCTAAAATAACACCCCATAATATAACAGCTCTGGCAAGTGTTGGTCCATGCATTTATCTAGACATAGTAAACAGAAAAAAAAAATAAATAAGCATATAGCATTGTGAGCACTCACAAGTAGATATAACTTTAAGTAAATGCTTGAAAATGAAACCTTAATAATACTGACTAGAAGTAAATCAATAAAGAACTTTACAGATCCTGGACAGATGATATTGTCCTACAACATTTCTTTAGAAAGTGCATCAGCAACATCTCCAGATTTTGGGCAATGTGCATTGTGACAGAATCATTAGTCCAGCTGTAATTCAGACTTCCCTCCTTTCCCAACTTCTGTCCACAATGCCTGTCTTAAGTGTTTTATAGGTAGGATAATCTCTCACCCTCTCTGGAAACCTGTCCAGCAGTAAAGCCTGCAGAACCATAAGAGCTACCCTTTGGTACAATGAGAAGAAATGAGCAGCAGAGGGTGGGATGGAATTGCTTGGTCCAACCTTGTTACAGCCAGAATGGCTGTATCTGGCCATGTCTATATTTAAAATGTAAACTAGCTGGGCCAGGTAGGGTGGAGCTATGTGGCTGGTACCAAGTAATGTTTTGAAAGGACAAGAGTTTCAATTAAAACAATCAGCAAACCTGTCACTCTGTGTTGTGTGCAAATAGCTCCAACTGCCCAGTAAAATGTCAAGAGGAAATGCCCTGGTTTGCTCTTCATCTGTGTGGTGTGTCTGACCCAGCCAAGGTACTTCACTGTGCAGAGTACTCGCTACTTAACCAGCACTGTTCTGGATTGATGCTCCTGCCAGAAGTGCAGGCAACACCACAGTGCAACCCTCAGAAGCTCCCACCATGCTGCTCCTGCCAGCTGGGCCACGGGATGGACACTCAGGAGGAAACATTTCCAGCTACTGTCAGGAAAAGAACTTAAACCTGAAATAATGGGAAGCAGATAACTAAACAGATCATAAGAGGTGACCAGCTTGTTGCCAGGTGATACAGCTGGGGGAGATACGTGTAAAACACACACAAACTGTGACAGTAGGTTGGTTTTAGAGGAGTTAATATATGTTGTGTGCCAAATAATGATACAGGAAACAGTGACTATTATATTGAGGATTTAATTAAAATATATTCTTTAAAAATGTATTCGTACATAATGGACATCATGCTCCAGTTTAGAAGCTTTCAGCTGCTTTTTAACATGGCTGAATAACAGATATTCTCTTCTATGAATTAATAACTTGATGGGTGCAAAACTTTTAACTAGAAGGACTTCACGTTTTTGGTCATTATTTGAGGGTTATTTGGTGCAGAGGCCAAAAGGCAACAACTTCCATTACAGGGTTATTACTTGCAGATAAGGCAGAGAAGTGGCTCCAGAAATGCAAACTTCATGGCCACACCTCACAACTGTCTCTAGGATAGCTGCTGCTGCTCCCTCCCACAGAAATTTCCCATCCCATTAGTACAGTAAATGTTTTATACTGCATCAGTAATGCAAAATTACAACTCAAAAAATGTTATCACCAAAAGAAAATCTCTACTTCTCACTCTTTTAAAATGTTTAACAGTGAATTCAATGCTTTTCAAAATTGTTGGAAGTCCTTCTATATACAGGTCAGGCAGCCTAGCTGCAGGACTGGAATAATCCAGGAGTTTGCACTCTCACTTTGTCCAGGTATAAGGAATAGCCACAGGAATGGTTGTTTAGCATGCTAGTTAGGACAAATATTTTAGATCAAAGAATTACAAACTTTCTCATCATTTAAGAAGTAACTTCCTATTTAAAAGAAAGCAATGGTTATTTGGCTGTTCTCATAATGGTACCAAGGTTTAGACTTAACTGACTGGTGTCTATAACAGCAAAACCAAAGAATTTTTGGTAAGTAAGTAAGACCAAGAGGGTGATTTTCTTCTTTCATTTAGTCCCAGGAAATGGATTTCTTCACAAGAGTGAAGAATAGAGATTAGTATTTGTAGATTCCCTTCAAGCCCATTGCAGACAAAGCTGTGTCAGCTGCACAGTTGCTGGCCCCAGTCCCATCTGCCAGTCCCACTGCTAAGAGCCCACCAGCTCCTCCAGCCTGCTGGCAGAAGGGTTTGTGTGGCCATCTCCCCACCATCCCTGGCAGATCCGGCCAGCTTAGCCAATACTGATTATTTCAGCTCCCAGGGTTATTTGGCTCATTTATACTGAGATGGATTTGGACATGACTACAACAGCAAGCCATCAGCAGTGCTGTGGCAGAGGCAGCCCTTACTTCAGCAAAAAGAGGGTTACAGGGAGCTGGGGCTGCCTGGAGGCATCACATCCTCATCCGGCCCCAGAGCACCTGGAAAGGGTGCCCAGGCACCAGGTGAGTCTCACTGGGGAAGCCCAGTTCAAACTAATTACTTCACAGGCAATCAAACAATCATCAGCTGATAACCACTTTTGGATATCGTGGATCTGACTGATTCACACAAGAGACCAAAGCTGAAACTCTCTGTAGTCAATAATCAAAGCTCTGAGCCAGCTAATTCCCTTCTGTTAACACTGCCTACGTGCACACAAACACATGCACGTTGTCTCTCTCTTTTCCCTTTGTCTGCCACCTTGAGCTGTAGCCGCAGTTCTGACACAGGGCAGGGTGAGAAATCTGTATTCTCTGCTACTACCCTGACATGCAGTGAGACCCACCTCTAGGTATTAGGACCTGGAACATCACTGATGGTAGCAAAAATAAAAGGTTAACATTATATTTTTATAAGCCAGGCAAATCAAAAGCACTTCCATAGTGAAAATGTTATCCCTTGCAACATATAGCATCAGTGAGCATAAGATATATTGGGTAGGCTTACTCTTTTAAGAACTGGGGATCCTGTGTATGTTTGCAAAGCAGACCACTTAGCATAAAAAGATTCTGTTCTGATTGTCAGAAGAAGAAACAGGCCCATACTTTACTTTCCTATGGTGTTATGATTTCCAACCCTCATTGTCTATAACTTTCTGGGTAGTGTATTACTGCTACTTCAGCAAGAATTCACATCCACAGGCCTTAGCAGCTCCCTTTAAAATTTTTAATAGTGTATCTAGAATAAATCTTATAACCAAAGTTACACAGTGTAGTACCCCACATGTAACAATGGTATTACTTCCAGATGGCCAAAACTTAAAGAATTTTTTTTTAAGAAGGATCCAAAATTCAGTCACAAAAGTGAGAAGCAGCCAACAGTTCTTACAAGAAAAAAGGGACCCTGGGGAATGACTATGGAAAGTCTCAGCTGTGGACAGAATAGGAAAAAAGTACAGAGCTTCAGCAGCTAGGAAAAATGCAGGCACTTCCCCAGATAATTAAACAAGGTAATCTTCGTAAACTCCCCAGTGAAATTAAATTGAAATTTCTACATATGAGGAATCTAGGTTCAATATCTCAATAGTGGCAAAATCTGGTGTTGATTTTTTCCAACTTCAGTTGAAGTTAATCAGAAAGCACATGGACTTGCATCCCAAGTCTCTTGTCATGCAGAAATGAGCTGGAATGCCTGAAAAGGCAGGAAAACACAGAATCTTTTCAGTCATACTAAGAGGGCTAGCCCTATCACCAGTTTGAACCCCAAGAAACTCAGCTTGTATGATAGTTGCAGTTGTCTTGGCTAGAAAGGAATACAACAATCCATGAGGTCACCCTCAACTCAGTGTCCTTTTATCTGTGCAAGCTTAAATTTACTTAATTTGAGTCTGTGACTCATATAAGCATCTTGCTATAGCTTTTCAGGATGAAGGGCAACAGGTTTGATTCTGCTTAATTAAAAGTAATCAGAAGACTTACATAGACTTGTACAGTAATAAGATAGTCCTAAGCTACTAAATCAGTCATTACAATACTGCAAAAGAGAAAAAAAATATTTTCCCAATGAAACAGGTAAAATAGCAATAAAAATAGACAAAAAATTACCAGCAGGCTTTGTTAAATAGAAAGGATTTCTTTGTTTAATTATGGATGTATCAATTTTCAGCAACTTTTCCAAAAGCACTTAAGTAACTTGGGAATTAAAGATCGTTATATGTTTTTGGAAAACTTATTCTAAATCAGATTGCATAAAAAATCTGTGATAGTTTCAAGGGATGGACAGACTGATGTCCAAATTGGTTTCTTTTTTGCATTCCTTGCTTGTAGCTTCTCCCTCTGTTAGCTGCCTCTTTTGCACTCACTTTTTTTTAAATTAAAAAAAAAAGAAGGAAAAAAGCAGTACTCAGACATGCAGCCTGGTTCAAAGCTCTGGTGGGTAGCAGGGAAATACTTTAGAGATCAGGTGAAATGAATTCAAAATGAGTGAAAATGGTCTTTGGTTCTGCTCTGCTACCTTTTACCGAAGATTCACTGCAGGGATGTGAATCATCTCCATCCACACTGTGCTTTGCTTCTTGCAGGCATTTTTCACAGATCCCTCTTGCTTCTTTTGTCTCCCAGCGTCAGACACGGTGATTTACCATTGGCCACTGTGGCATTAAGGGTTTACTACCAGTTAGAACAAGTGTGAAGGAAAAGGAACCTGCTGCAAAATAAATAAATTACATAAGGGTAGACACTTTGTAATAAGGAATAACAATTAGGTAATAAAGACGGGGAAAATGGGAAAGAACAGCTTCTGTTCACTTGGCTTACAGCATAAACCAACATTTTTTACTTTAGATCAACTAAAATCTCTGCTTAAAGTAAACTGAGAATACAATTACATTCAGGCAACTGGGCTCTTTGTCTTTTTAGAAAGAAATCTCCTTCCCAGCCAGAATGAACAATGAAATAGAAATAGGGTAAAAATGTCTTTTTTTATGAACACATTAATAATCAAACAGGTGTAATTGTACAAGACACTAATGGAAACCATTGTTCACAGAAGAAGACAAACATCGACATGATAAAATGCTGGTTTTGTAAGGTATATGAAACTTCAGCTCTCTTCTCCAAGTTATCTCCTCAAAAAATAAATCAAGATCATGTATTGCTTATAATAACTGTGATTATATTTAGAAAATTGAAATAACTGTTTTTTAGAGAATTCAAGAAATCTAGGAATGGTACCTGCAGTCTTAAATTTTATTTCTTCCTTCAGGGTCTGTAAATATTATTTGTGTTTATGATAAAAGAGATAGCAGAAAAAAATGAAGAATATGTAGGAGAAATGTGCATATTTTGAAGTTATGTATTTTATCTGAAAAGGAGTTTTGTCTTATTCATTTTTATATAATAGATCCCATATATGTTATTAAATTTTAATGCCAATAGTATGCTAAGAAAAGCATGTCCTTTACTATATACACTATAGTACAGAAGAGAACCAAATCACATCTAAAGATCCCCCTATTTTTTCCCCATATATTTTATACTTATGTTTAAACTCTTAGATGTGTCTCTGAGGTATTTTAAACTCTCAAAAAAGACTTCAGCCAAACCCAGACTACACAAGGGCCTGAGCATCAAGTAAAACAAATTTATGCAAAAATAAACAAAAATGTTTTACACAAAAGTAAAACAAAAAAAAATTAAAAACCCAAACTGAACCAAATATAGCAAATTATTTCTGATACTTTTTTAAATTCTGTTGGATAATAAAATTAAAACTGCAGATAATACCAGGATCCATTTGAACAAACATAATATTCACGGACTTTGTGATAGTGTTTAAAACATTTTCTAATTTTTCAAAGAAGCATATAAGTAACAAGGGCCAGTGCTCATTTGTCATTAGTAAGATGGCTGTTATTTTGTGCCTGGGATTGCTTTGGAGAATATTGCCCAAAAGATAGTCCCCAAACTGTCATTCCAAGTAGAGAAATGTTGGATGTATGAAAGTAGCATTGTTTCCTTAGAGCTTTTATTGCTCACAGTTTGGACCCAAAGATTTAGTTTATTCTCTCCCTAAATTAGGTGATGTTGTGGGCTGGCACTGGCCTGCTTCCAGGCACCCATGAAAGCCACTCACTCCCCTCTGCAGCTGGTCAGAGGAGAGAAAATTTAACAGAGGGTTCATGGGTTGAGATAAGGCCCTGGAGAGAGATCACTCTCCAAATACCATTACAGACAACACAGGCTCTACTCAGAGATATAAAATGAATTTATTACTTACAAAATCAAGGCAGGATAATGAGAAGTAAAATAAGCCCTTAAAAACACCTTTCCTCATCCTTCCAGCTTTACTTCCTCCCCCTCAGCAGTGCAGGGAGATGGGAATGGGGGTTATGGTCAGTTCATCATCTGTGGTTTCTCCCACTGCTCAGGGAGAGGAGTCCTTGCCCTGCTGCACTGTGGGGTCCCTCCCACAGGAGACAGTTCTCCATTAACTTCTCTGCCCTCACTTCATGGGCCTCCCACAGGGTCCCAGCCTCCTCCAGGCATCCCCCTGCTCTGGTGTGGGGCCCCTCCATGGGCTGCAGGATCTCTGCATCCCTGTGGATCCCCATGGGCTGCAGGGGCAGGGCACAGCTGCCTCACCATGGGCTGCACCACGGGCTGCAGGGGAATCCCAGCTCTGGTGCCTGGAGCATCTCCTGCCCCTCCTTCTGCACTGACCCTGGTGTCTGCAGAGCTGCTCCTCTCACGTGGTCTCACTCAGCTCTTAACTGGCTGGAATTACAACTGCACAACAACTTTTGTCTTGATTTATCCTGAACGGTGTTATCACAGAGGCATTACCATCTCTTGTTGGCCTGGCCTTGTCCAGCAGTACATCTGTTCTTGAAGCCATCAGGGACTGGCTCTGCCAGACATTGAAGAAGCTTCAGCAGCTTCTCACAGAAGCCGCCTCTGTGGGCCCCCATGCTACCAAAAACACGCCATACAAACCCAATACAGGGGAAATAAATCCTTTTCATTATATAATTACAAGGGATCTCTGAGAAGAGATGGTGCCAGAAACTTTCCTTGCTTTTAGACCAATCCTTGGCATAGTCTGAGCATGGGCATGATTCAAAGAACCATCAGCCAGCCAGAAATTTTTGAGGCAGCCTCTCTGTTTCAGAAGATGAGAGACTTCTTTTTTTTTTATTATTTTTTTTTTATTATCACGGACATAAGCTGCTATATGCAGATGCTCTAATGACTAAAGAACAGTCCTGGGAAGTTCCCTTTTAGTAGTACAATCATGGCCAGAGGATCCACACACCACAGCCAAGCCTTTCCTTTAGGACATCCCTCCTGGGAAGAGTTTGTGCTGTTCCTCCCAATAACTGCTCACTTCTTTTTTTTTCCTGTGGACTACAGGAACTATCGCTGAAGGCTACCACTCCAGGTTCTGCTGTGGAGACAGATATGAGCCTCTTGTTCAGCCATGGAATATATTGCTCTTATTTTAGATAATTTTCAAATTACTTCCTAACAGCAGAAAAAGCAGAGGATGGAGACTGCAACACATGGCACGTGTATATCCACTTTCGATCCCCAGGACCCCCTTTGCAAATGAAATCTTGTACTTTATAGAGCTTTGTTTTCCCAATAGTAAACTATTTAAATGGATAACCACATTTAAGCTACTCCTGGGGAAGAGCCAATTTAAGAAAAATCATCCAGGAATTCACTGCAAATGAGATGCTGCCTCTCCAAAGACTCTCTTTCTTGCCATCATGGTGACAGGCTTGGGATAGGCTTCTAACAGAGAATACCAGAAAGTTGGGAACTTGCCCATTATAACTTAAATTAAAATGGTTAGAACTATATAGACAAAAGAGGGGTCTTCCCCCAAGTTTTCCCCCAGAAAACTCCCCAAAAACAACCTATGTATCTTTCATGGCAAATAAAAAGCAGTAACCATGTTATAAATACTGCGTATTGCAAGGTGATTAAGGTGCAATTCTCTGGGGCAGTTAGCTACTGTAAGGAATTTTTACGAATTATGTATTACACTTCAGACACAGAAAGGTGGTTGATGCCCCAGGTATTTCAGAGGCATTTTGACAATGCCCTTAACTACGTTTAACTGTCTGTCAGCCCTGAAGCCACCAGGCAGTTGGACTAAATGATCTTTGTAAAACCCTTCCAACTTTAATTTCCTATCCTATATCTAGTTTTATTTTTATAATTTTTATTAGACAGACTATTGCAAAGCTGTTATTACCATTATATATGCATTTATACACCAGTTAAAGATGACAGTAAAACTATTATTGATTCATTATCAGGAATTTTGGGATATCAGCTTTAAAATGAGTTTTGCATCCACAGTTGGATCTATTCACAGATGTTCACAAGCATTGAAACTTATAAATCTACTGCACAAAAGAAATTAAGCTTAGCGTTCACACAGCATTTTTAAAGGGCACTACCTAATCTGGTCAGGATCAGTCTATTTAGCTGCTTGAATTGTTACAATGGGGAGAAAACTGCTGGTCAACAGAATCCAAAAAATACTTCTAAGGAGTAAATTGGCATTTTGTCTTGGGAGAACAGATGCTATGCTCATGAAGCAGTACCTAGAAACAATCAACCTGTACTGATGGACAGAAGAGTTTCTCTCAGTGGTCAAGCACACCCACAATTGCAAAATATGTCTAGCCTGGAAAGTGAACAGATATACAAATTATATCTCTTAGGATCACACAGAAACATGATGGGTTTTGTGACCTCTGTAGGGTTGCCTATTCACTCCAGCTTCCTCTTAGTCAGGAATGTGTTACCCAAGAAATGAAAGTGCTATCTACTGCAATGGTGAGGTGCCTCAAATTAGCCCAATGGCTTAACTTTCTCTTCTGGTTGTTTTAAATTCAAAAGTCACCCACAATGAACATGTTTATTTTTGATTGATTTGGTAGCCATTAGTATTTCATTCATTAATTGGAGTAATTTCAAGGGCGCTGAAGTGTATTCATTCAAACAAGTTAAATCAGCAATCATCTCTGGAATTATTCCTTTTCACTTTCTTTCTCGAACTAGTTGGCCTTGATGTCTTTGATTAAATCACCTGAATAGCATTTCATTGGTATTTCTAATTTATGCCACTATTCTGCTAACAGCCATCCATAAATAATCAGGGCTAATTTCCATCTGTAGACATTTGAGAAACACTATTTTTTATTGTTTGCTCTTCAAAGAGTGAAGATGTTTCTACAATGGTTTGCTAACTCTGGAAGCTTACCAGCCTTACTACAATTTTCAGCACTGCTCATGTCAAGAGGAGTTGGATAGAGTGAATCAATGTATGCTGAACTGGCTACAGATCTATGCAGGAGGTCCACAGAGGTTAAAGAAACTTGTATGTCAATTATAAGTAGTTCAAAGAATCCTTAATTTCTGCACTTTGGAGATTTTGCTTACAGCTCCCTTATCTACCAAACCAAAATCCAATTTGTTACAAGCAGAAGTTCAAAAAGTAGAGCTCCTATTTGGCTCCTAGAAATAGCACCTTTCCTTCTTTGGTAACTACTTACCTGCTGGCCCTAGAGTCAGGAAAAAGTATTAATTATATTGCCACTTTTAATCACATAAAGGGAGAGGTCAAATCTTAAAAAGCACCATAAACAGCTTCACACAAATCAAAACCTCCTTCTTTTAGAGCCTGTTAAAAACTTTAAGCAACAAATTCACAAAATCTATTTTGTTTTATTGTGGTGGGAACTTGGGAATTTGGCTTTACCAATGCAAGTTATTTTAAAATCAAAATAACACAATTTACATCCAGAGTAGAGTGCTTGTCTACTGGCATTCTGCGACAGTTAGCTAAGGATTCACTAGCCTGGCCAAAGTCAAGAGTCATCCTTGGAATTTAAGAACCTTTTTGAAGTTACCATTTGACTGACCTTTCTTGTCTTCTTAATGTCATGCAAGCCAGTGAACTGAAGAGTAAAGTTCAGCTAAATCCAAAATTGTGCTAAGAGCACTACACACGCACTTCCTTCAATTTGCTTTTCTTCCTGTTGAGCATGACAAATTAATAGAGCCCTCTGAAGTTTACTGATGCAAAGCACTCAGTTGGATTCTCTTCAAAATTCAAATAACAGTATTCTTCTCTAGATCTTGATAACACTTTTACAAAATTGTGAAATTACTGCCCTTCTGGTTTCTCTGAAATAAAGGTGAAACCAATTCAGAAATACACTTCTCAGCTTTTTATGCCAAGGCCATTCAGGCTCTCCTGCCAATCACTAAGAAGAGAGCTTATTTCAAGACCTCCCACATCACATATATTATAATAACAGCTTATTCCTTGTCCAATATGGTAATTGCAGGCACAGAACTGCTGATACTGACTGGTAGAAACAACCATTCTGTATATACCAGTCTGGTAGGACTCAAACCAGGCTGAGTACAGAAACTGTCAGCCTAGTTGTCAATATCACATTATGCCCAGTAAACCTTGTATTGCAAACACTGCTTTTTTTTTCACTGGTTATGTCTTCTGAGACATCCTTTAAAGAATAAAGCCAACATGATTAAGGCTAGAGAAATTAGACACTCAGCTACTGTTTCAATAGGATGTGACAGCCAGATATTAGACTAAACTACACAAAACCCTAAAAATTAACTCCCAATCTACAGTATTTTTTGCTGATATTCTTCTGATTCAGATATTTTAGGAGTTCTGCAGTATGAAAACTGGTTTGCTTGTTATTTTTTCCCTTTACAGGCAGGCTCACAGAGGTGATACATGGAAAATGTGATCAAACTTACTGACTATCCAAGGAAATCTCTTCTTTTGACAATTCAGCCCAGGCTAAAGTAGTGACAAACCTGCAGAAGGCTTTACTCAGAGCTCATAGACCACGTTTTTAGAAACAGTCATGACTTAGTACTTCTTTTCATGTTTCTTTCCTTGCAGAATTCTAAGTCCTAAATGCTGCCAGATACACAAGGGTGCTAAACTTTTAATCCTGCAACTCTGCTTTTATTCAAGCTTGTTCAGCTCATGGTCCACAAAGACCCTTAGGTCTGTTCTCCACCCTGTGCTTGAGTTGCTCTTCCTTTTCAGGTACATAAAGGCCTTTGCTTTTGTCCTGATTGAGTTCCAAAAGGTTCCCATCTATAAGATCAATGAAAGTTCCAAAAAAACCCTAAGTCAGGAATACCAGTACACATTTCCTTTATTGCTTGCTTCTGGTTAAGCTCTTGCTAATGTTGCATACTCTTCCATTTTTCATAATTAATTTAAATTATAAATTCTTAATTTGGCTAAATTAAAAAAAAAAAAAACTTTAAAATGAGACTCAATGACCTGTTAGTCCAAAACTGTATTTCAAACAAAACTATTTCCTTACTTATAAACTTGTTCGCAGCTATGGTGAGCTTTTGCTAAAATTCCTTCTTAAAGGGGAAAGAGTAAGTATAAGCCAATTACTTGTACACAAAGAAAAGCAATACAAAAATATTATGGTTCTTATTGGAGGTATTTAAATACTTTCATTATAAGGAAAACAAACATTCAGAAACCTTCCCCCTTTACTTCTCAGTTTTGTCGCATGGATTTAAACAAGTTAAAACAGTACACAACCAAATGATTGCCAAAAAATCACATCATAAAATTATGCTTTCACAGGTTTGGAGCTTTCATAAAATCATCTGAAGTTCCACTGTTTTTTTTCTGTTTCATGTTGCTTTTATCTGTCCATGCTTGGGTATTTGGACTTGAAACTGAATTCTTCCATGGTGTTGGAGAAGACAGGACATGGGGAGATTCAGTCAAGAAAATTGGTCAGATATTTTGCTCCAGTTAAAGAATTTCCTTATACGGAAGCCACAATACAGTGAAATATTAATGTCACCACATGATTCTGATTTTTAAGTGAAAGACCCACATGCCATCCTCTCCTACTCTCAAATTAGTTTAGCCCCAACCCATAAAAAAGACCCCAAACCATAAACCACACTTACCCATAAAAATGTAACCATTTTAATGGGAGTTAGTAAAATTTTCCATCTCCAATCCTATCTGCTGATATATCCCCAATACATCACATATGTTTGCAAATCCTCAGAATGAACAAAAATAGAAACTCATGTCTCAGCCCAGGTGGGAATTATAACTTACAGGGTACTGGATAGAAGAGAAGTAATTATTCTTCCCATTGGAAAGGTGGTATCTGTCACCTTTAGAAAATGCACACTCTATGTTTTCATAGAGCCAGTTCAAGGTTCAGAATAACAAAAGTCCATACTGGGTTTACATTTCCCCACTAATTGCAGTTCTGGGCCATTATTGGACATGTTGAGCACAGGTCACGGAGCAGAGACCTTGTTTCTCTGCCTCCTACTTGCTGACTCCCAGCAAGGAGAAGCTGTCCAAAGGAAGAACTGTGCAGAAGGTGGATTTAGTAGTATTGTAATTGACCAAAACTCATGCTGTAGACAATTCAAACTGGATGCCCAGAATCAGCAAACTTAAATAACAACAATTTATTTCTATTTCTCTTTATAGAAAGATAAGAGTACCAATCTCTCTCATGTGAAAAGATTTATTTCTGTCTTTCATTCTTATTTGAAATACACATGAAACAACAGTGATAAACACCACTGGAGAGACACAATGGAATTAATAATTGTCTCTCCATAACAAGACTTGGCTAGCCAGCAATAACTGAGACCTAAGAGCATGCAATAGGGAAAGATTTCAATAGCTACTTCACACACATATAGGGCTGGGAATGCTCACAGACTGGGTAAAAAACAGCCATGCCTGTGTAATTAAATACTCTTATCAGGATGGACATAGACACAGGAGCCAAGTTAAAACTGTACAGGCAACCTTAATTACGACTTTTCTTGACTTTGAAATAAAAAATGCAGAACTAGATTAAAAGAACATGGTTAAGATTGCAATGTCATTTGGCAGTGGTGCCATGAAAAAACAGGCACTATGATACAAAGTGAACTTGACCTTAGCAGAAAAGAGAATCATAAGACAAACACATTTGGGTCATTGTATTTTTTGTAATCATAAATCTACATGAAGCAGCAGCAAATACCAAAATTTAATAAAAATTGCTAATGATAATAACAACATCTTCCAAAAAACAGTAACATCTATACATCTGCTTTTCTGTTAAGTATTGATTTCAAATTATGTTTTCATTGCTATCTCTTCTACTTAGATGTAGTGTCTTTTGGTCTCCTAGTTAGATGTAGTGTCTTCTGGTCTCCAGCCTTGTGTCCTGCATTATGTACCTAAGTTTTTGGTGAAAGGCAGAGTCAACACACAGATTTTTTTTAAAACCTGAATGAAATAAAAATGTACTGTTTGATGAACCAGATTTGTTTCTCAAACCTGACTTAAATTATTCACTAAGTTCTACTGCTTATTCACTACAATATAGTCTTAGTATATGAAAACCCTATACATGTTAGAGAAAACATAGATCCCCCATGCCATTCTTGCCCAGGAACAGCCGGGAATGGATGAATGGTTTTTAAACACCCCTTACCACCCCCAGCTCAGTCATCAAGATCACCTGTGAAGGGCTGCAACTACACTTCTCATTTTTAAGGCTATCTGAAACAATGTAAAGAAAAAATCTTCCCATCTAGTTTTGGAAGAATCTGAAGGAGGACATGACCCTGAGCTGACAGCTTCAGGAACATACAGACATGGCAAGAAGGTCTGAGCAGAAGCTGTCACCATGAAAACAGTCTGCAAATAGAAAGCCTGAGATATTCCTCACACTGCAGCAATTGGGGCATAGAAGGAAACATGGAGATTAACAAGGGAGTATCTGAAAAGAGAAGAAAGCACACGAGCAAGGGAGGGTCGGAAAGTCAGACTCAGATAGAAAACAGCTATGTATTCTTTGCAAAGAGCATTGAAAAGATAACTGTACGTGAGATAAGCCTTAGTGAGAACAGGCCAAGGCAATAGTATCATGGCATAATTTCAGACTTATGTAAGAAAAGATCTGAATTAACAATTCATAACTATTTCCTTGTTCCAGTATGAATTATATATGTACATGAATCTGATGAAGGATCAGGAAAACTTACAGACTTCTAGACTGACAAGAGCTTATCTAGCAACATGTATACAAATTAAGAGCATTTTTCTTATCTGGGGCAGTTGCCTGCTACTGCTAGGCCTATAAACAGCTCTAGAGATTCATTTAAATTAGATCAAAAGCTGAATTTTTAAAATATTATTATATAGTGTAATATCATTGTAGCAAGAATACATTCTGAGGAATTTTCTGAAGCATACTGAAATCTTAAGAAATGTTTCCAAATTATTCACTGAACAACAGGTATTTTCCTCAGTTTCTGCTTCTAGCATGTCCAGGGAAAAAGTGCAGGACTTGTTCAGTATAGCTGCCAGATAAAAATCCAGTCAAACTAGAATTTGTCTCAAGGTGATGTGATTATGTGCAAAACACGCCCTCCTCTCTGGCTGCTCCTGTATCCTCTGAGGAACAGATTGAAAATACACCTCAAGTTGAATGGCTGATTTTGTAGGAGAAAAAATTTTTGTAATTAATTACTTTGTATTTTGTTGTTTCTGCTCCTCTGCAAATTATACAGGAGTGGCTTAAAATTTTTATATTTTCATTTAAATCACAAATCAGACATATAGTCTGATTCTGAGAAAGTTCAAAAATTTCCTTGCTGGATTTTTTTTTTTTTTAAATCTAAATGGTTAAATATAGTAGGATAGTTTTACATTTGAAAGAACTGCCTCCTCCAAACTATATCCACAAATACTTACATGTATTTAACATTTACTGTTTCTATGAAAAATTCTGCCAGCAAAGCTTTTCACAAAAGAATGTCCAAAGTAGATGGAGGGACACAAACATGGAATGCAAGTAAATGTCTGAAAGCATGCTGTTTACCCACATTCTCTTATTTGCAAGGGTAGGAGCCATTGTGTGAGCCACTTATGACAATCAAGCATAATTTGTCACAGATGTCCTGGTAAGTTTTGATACAATATTAAATCAGTCAAGCTTCAAACAGGTCTTGGTTACTACTCTGATCTTGGGGACACTACTCTTAAGGCAGCCTTTAGAGATCTGTGGTTTTTATTGGCTTCATATCTCACAAACAAAATATTTCACCCAGTCTTTTACATCACCTAGCTATCCTTGCTCATTATCTACCTATGTGTGTTAACCAGCATTTCTTATATGAAATAAAAACATGTTATTCTGACACTGCGGTTATTGTCTCCTAGCAACAGAACTTCTTCTTAATAAGGCGCTTGTTATTTTCAGGGGTCTATCATGAATACTTTAAATAGCCTTATTTTTTTGTATAGATTCCCTAACCTGATCAATTATTTTCTTTTTAAATTTGATGACCTATGAAAATGTTTTATAATTACCATAATAGCACAATAATGTGAACTCTAAAACACAAATCTCTTTGTACTAATGTTTCATTTCAACACTGCAGTTGGATTGAGTAAAAGAAAGTTATTTCTCACATTACCATGGATTTGTGTTTAGCCAGTTTTATTCTCATGAGTACAGGTCCTCATAAGCATTTTTGTGACTTATTACAGTAGATCACAAATAAGCATACCATAAAAAGAGAGGAGAGATTCATGTTGTACTAGTTCTTTTCAAATAAAAACAGTGATCTTTCTGGCTTTGATCAAGACACAAAAAGTGGATGTTTAAAGGTAAGTGACAGTAGAAATGAAAGGAAAGCAAAAACCTGAGAAAATAATGGGAAAAGCCCAACTGAAATTACTTAGACTTGCAATCTAGATAGCTAGTGAATTTAAAACAAAATGCTAAGGTAACAGAACACAATATAATTTGTATCTGATGGACTATTTTATTCTTATAAACTTTTTTTGTTCTTGTCAATCTTATAAAATTATACCTTTTCAGGGTAATTGTTGAATTCATGCAGAAATAAGTGCAATGCAATTTTACTTCTAAAGACAAATCATTCATTTGTGAGAAATGAGTTTGAAAAAACATAATGAAGGTATTTATTACTTCAATAATTTTTAAAATTGGTCAAGGTGATCTAATGTTCATATTTTGGTGACAATGTAGACATCATTGCAATTGTCAGCTGCCAAAGACTGAATACACATTTAAAGTTATGTATTTCACTAATGTACCAAGTTGCAACGTCAGTTTGCAAACTGTCTGACCGACAGTTTATCTTCTCAGGTGGACCTAAGGTCAATATGCAGAATGAGTTATCTAAAGAGAGGAAAAAGCAGCCAGAGGACAGAACTGAGCTAATGTCCAGCTCCAAATACACTGACCTACCACAAGCTCAAGAAAGCCTGCTTGGGAAGAGAAGGCTTCAGAGCAGCTGAACAAGCAGGACATTTCACAGGCAGGACAGCTTTCTTCGTTCCACTACTGCAAAAGGTGATACAGAGGAGTTCCTCTGGCAGCAGCTTCCTTTGGTAGCCTCTGAAACCTTACTAACCTGTGCTCGCTGAGCTGGAAGACCTCAGGATATTCGGGGAGGATATCTGGAAAGCTATGTCATATGTCCCTTTTTCCTCAAGAACAAGGAATTTGCTAAATCTATAAGGCTAGCTGTGGGTGAGCTAAAATGTCACCAGGGGACTGAGAGGGAGGGTTTGAACTGAGAAGTACTGAAAAGTCTATGGTAATAGAGAGAATTTCATGCTTCAGTTGACTGATTTTAAAAGTTAGTGGCTGGTTTGAAAAACAGTTATTATGTTGTGTTAATTTTCTTCAAGCAGCATGTGGTACAGAAAATATAAAGAATACAGCAAGAACTTGTAAAAGGTAATGTTTCAGTCATTATTATGATCTTGATATTTAAATAACAATTATTATTATTAATATTAAAATTGCTTTGAAAGGACTGATGAAAACCACACATATATAAAGAATGAGAAAGCAAAGATAATTACAATGGAATCTACTATTTTCTAAAGGATACAGGACTTTCCAAAATGTTGTTAATATTGATAAATCTCTTGGAAAAATAAGGTAATTTGTACATGATTACAAAAACATAAAAATTGGTTTCATTGTTAGAAGTCTATAAAAAGTTTTAAAAAAGAAGTGGGAAGGTGGTGCTGATATGGCTTCTAAGATATCTAAATAGATCATTCAAAAATAGACTACTGAAAAAAAATAAAGATGATAAAAGATAAAACTTCTTCAGTTAACAAGTACCATGGTAACTAGGTCTTCCAAATTAAATCACTAACCTTTTCTGACCAGTATGAGTTTAGTAATAACATTTCTGTTGATAAAACATTTAGATAAAAAAAAAAATAAAATTGCTATATGACATCTTGATTTAAAAATCTTACTGTTTTAAAAAACACAATATATACAAGTAACGACATTAACATGCACTGAGGGTCTCAAAATCTAGCAGAACATTTGAAAATTAAGTTAATGGCAAAAGTTCGAAGAATTGGGCAACTAAACAGTGAGGTTATTCAAAGATCTCTTTAGGTTAAAGCCTCATTAATATTTTTAATCAATGATTTGAGGATATTTTTGATGAATGAGAATAGAAAATCTTTGGCAGTTAAACACATTAGTTGACAGAGATTCGTGGAGTGGTAGGTAATGGGGGAGCTGCTTACTGCTACAATCTGAATCACTTGCTTAAATGGACACAATTAATGAAAATGCTTCAAATAGATCCCAACACACACACACACACACACAAATCCTCTGTAAAGAAACAACATAGGTTACAGTTAATGGGGGGGGGGGGGGGATTTTCTCAGTTCACTCCTTTTACTGAGGAAAAGACAGGAAGGATCTGGTTTTACAGGGTGTTTTTTTTCCTCATTTTAAAAATCAAGCTGCTTGCAAGAAGATTACATTTAGGCAAAAAAGGATAAAACCACTCTCATTGACTTAAATCTGAAGGGAGGAGAAGAATAACTTAATAGTCCCTGTTCAACAGTGCAGTCTCCTGAGCTTCCCATTTTCCCCGAGTCTGGTGATGTTCTGGATACCTTTTGTTTTGGGCGGGGAGGAGGTAATTGGACATTTTTGTCCCAAAACTTTGGTTACCTATTCCTGTGTTTTTGTCAGCCACAGAAGAGCCAGGAGATGTTCAGCTGAGAACACAACTCTGCACAGATTTCCTGTTCCCCAGCACGTGCTCCAATGAGCCTGTGCTCAGCCTGAGACAAGTTCAGAGCATTTCAAGGTGAGTGCACAAGAGTCCATCACCACCACCACAAGCACATCACAGCAAGAACAGGATGAACAAGGTGTGCAGGACCAACACAAAAGCTCAGTCACACAATCATACAATTGGTTTGGTTTGGAATGGACATTAAGACCATACAATTCCAACCGTCCTGCCATGGGCAGGGATGTTCAATGTTAAAGGTAAAAAAACAAACCCCTGCAGTGCTCTAGGCCCAGATGCCTGAAGTACTGAGTGACTGGGAAACAATATACTTGGAATTTCATTTTACTGTATTGTCTAGCAAATTGCCAAGGCATAAAATAATCATCTTGTGCATGCTGGCATCAGTACTGCTCCTACAAAAATATTTGCAAAACAGAAAAGTTTATGCTGAGAGAATTTAAAATGTAGTTTTCTATGTATTTTAAGGAGAAAGTCACATTGTAAATCTGTTTAGAAGGTCCCTAAACTTGGCAAACATAAAAGTAGTAGTATTAACTGCAATAGTATTTGGCAACTTCTGTAAGCTATCAACAGTTTGAAATCTTCAAATGAGTAAGAAATAGACAGAAAGCATCCAACATAACTAAGTTCACAAATACAATTATTGGAAGGCATGTCTACAGTATGAGTGGATAGGGTTTAAACATCCAAGCAAGTGCCTAACCATACTAATTTACTTATTGTGCACAGCAACACCCAGGTGAACTATACCCTGGTCGAAAAGTGTCAGTGCAGCACTTCTCTTTGGCTAATAAACCTTCTCTGCCAGAGTGCAGAGCCCCATTCCATGGCTGTTTCACTTCCATCCCCGGTACTATCTCAGACATTCCCTGGGGTGTCTCTGCATTGCAGAAGATTATTGACTTGTTCAAGAGGTGTTGTGACTCACACTGTTAAGCACTGGCTGTGAAGGAGAAGGATGTCATTCTAGCCCTCAACCTAAAGCCCAGCCCTACTTTTCTGTCTTTCTGTGAGCATTGCACGAGTGCCACACCCATGGAACTAACACAAGAGAAACAGGCAGCAACTGACAGAACCAGAGGTCACAGTCTCAAGCTGCATCAAGGGAGATATAGGTTGGATATTAGGAAAAGTTTTTCACGCAAAGGGTGATAAAGTACTGAAATGGCCTGCCCAGGGAGGTGGTGGAGTCACCATCCCTGGATGTCTTTAAAAGAAGACTGGATGTGGCACTCGGTGCCATGGTTTAGTTGAGGTGGTAGGGCATGGGTTGGACTCGATGATCTTGAAGGTCTCTTCCAACCTTGTGATTCTGTGAGAATGCTGAATATTCCACTGGGAAACAAAATATACGCACTGATGGAAGCAGCCATCATTAACTGCATCTGATACATTCTTCCTTTTGAATTAAAGACAATGTCCAGTTCCTATGTTTAAATATTTCTTTATTTGCCTCAAAAAAGCAAACAAAAAATACCCTAACGCTGCAGATGTGAGAGGGTGAAGGCAATGTGGAAAAATGCAGTAATTAACTCATTAACAAGAACAAAATTTGTCATCTAAGTGTGCTATTCTACAAATTTCTCTACTCTGGATGAGAATGAGCACAGACATATTTGTGTCCTTGAGTGAGCAGAAGCTTTCTCCACCAAGAACAGTGGGACCAAGTTTTAACTCAGAATGTCTGTTAATCACATGGACAGTAAGATTTTATTGCACGTTTCATTTCTCACTTTTTAAGATTTTGGAATTAGTTTTTGGGGAAGACACTCAATTTAGGGGACTGTTACTTAGCAACCATAATCTGTTTTAAAACAAAGCTGTAGCCTGTGCTTTTTTTTTCAGCAAGGAAATAATAGATCTCTGTCCTTATGTGCTTCTTGCCAAATAAATAGATAAGGAAACACCTAGATGGAACATCAATGGAAGGCTGTAAGCAAGCTGCTGGTCAAAGAAGCAGCCTTACATTGTTTGACCCTTTCCTCATTTTTGCAATCATGGCAAAAAAAAATGTCCTCCAGACACTGGCTGCTGGCTGATACAGAGCAGCCATGCCCATGCATGTGGGAAATATTATGCTTTTGAAAAAAAAATGGGAACAATAGATACCTGGTGGGCTTTGTTCTCTACAATAAAGATGCAGAAGACAGCAAGAAAATCCAGGGAATATGTAGTACCTAACTCTCAAAATCAAATATCAGAACAGAACAACTTAATTTCTCTACCCATCTAAGACTCAAGCAGAGATCCCACAAAACTGCCAAGCATACTGGAGCTAAGCTGGCCCCAGTTGTATACTCCGAAAGATTTTGGTGCTCCTAATCATCGTACATAACATCCTGAGCTACCCAAAGGCTTAAAGAAAAGGACAAGGCAACAACATATGGCCTAAACAGACTGCTCATGTCTTCTCCTAAACAAGGCACAGCTTCACCTTAGACTGACCTTGCAATTACAGGCTGTGGGGAACAGTTAGGCTCTTGGAAACAGCACAACAAATGGCAGAGTCAGGGAAAGACTTAGAAATACTGAATGCAGAGAGCTCTTGATAGGTAAGCTGTGAATTCTGGTCACAGTGTCTGAGACAATCCTGCTCCACTCAGACCACTTGCTATCAGAATCTTAAAATGCAGCCTGGAAGCAGAAGAATCCTTTACACTTTTACACTCTCCCTTCCTTTGCAGATGAAATAATGATAAAAGCTCCTCCAGAGATGAGCTTTTAGCAATTTGAAGACATGATTCTTAAAAAAAAAAAAAAAAAAAAAAAAAAAAAAAAAGCCCTCCCCAAAGTGATAAATTTAAATAACTGCAAAGTAAGCAAAGTGGGTTAACATCCCAGCTTCCTCCAGCAGCAAGAATGGAATTTGGACAGTTTTTCCAGAGCAATTATTGAGTACCTAAGGAAAAACTGCAATGCCACCTCAAATAACTCATGTCTATATGACTCAGTTCAGGAATATTAATAAAATCCACACATCCAGAGCCTGAACTGATTAGAGTTTAGGAGATACTGGATTCTGAGCAATAACCTCCCAAATTTACTGTAACTATTCTCTACCTAATATCATTCATGAGGGGCAAAAGTAACTTGTCAACTCTTGACAAACCCCTAAATCTTAGAAATACGCTATTTTAAACTGTGAATTTGTTTTGGCTTTCTTAACCAGTCTTGAACATAAAAACTTAGGGATAAGAATGTCCTTGTATCACTTCTTAACTAGAAATTGGGGTTGATGTATGATTTCTTTTAAAAGTACAAACATTAACATAGATGTATCTGATGTGCATCACAAATAAACATAATGATTATTTGCAAATATGCCAAAGTCCAAATTGATCTTGTAATTTAGTAGAAAAAAAAATTATATACACTGACCAATCTACAGGACTACAGTTAGCAACAAGTATGACAAGTAATTTGCATTTCTTGCCAGAAAACCAACTCTGTTCTTTTACCCCCTCTAAATCAGAACTGGCTTTAAATCAAGTGCTAGAGCTTAGGAAAGCTAAAATATGTTTTCCTCTGTCTTATCCTTGTGTTTCACTGTGAAGGGGTTATTTCTCCCAGGAACACAGTAACAGCTGCTGGCTCTTTCTTCCATGATTTCACCTGACACATTTCTCACTGGAGCTTTCAGCAATTTATTCTTATTGCCTTACTCCTTTAAGGTTTTTTTTTTAACATGCTCAATGTTGTATACATAAAAATTAGATATGAAGAGTGAGGGGAAAATCCCCGTAATTCAACAGATTGCATGAGAAACCTATGTAACTGAAGATGCTACAACCATAGCTGAGTTTTGGGTGCATGGTGAGCATTTATTTTATTTTTTTAAGGTGCAATATGTGCTAGACAATGTTTATGTGGAGACTAGTGATTTTAAAACTGCCATTCAGTTTCCCACCTCCATCAGAGCAGGTCAAGAATCTTGAAGAATTTACCTCAATGAGGCAGGAAAGAGGTCACCCCATGGGGGAAAGAAAGCCCGTAAGAGATTGCTCAACCACCGCAGTGCTGTGTCAGAGCACACCACTGCTAACAGAGGGCATTGGCCAGGGGCTGCTCACATTAGAATGGCTAAAAGCCAAGGGGATAAAATTTAGTCACAGACACAGCACTCTGATCTAACTTTTACAAATTTCTGACTGTAAAAAATATTGTGTTCACATTTTTACATTCTAAAATTAACGTTATATCAATTAGTTACAGTTTCAACTTTGAGGACTCTGAGCTGTCTCAGCCAAAGACAAGAAAGGAACCCCCAGGAGGCCACTCAACCCTTACTTGTTTATTCAGAACATGAACGCTAAATCTCATTGATCTTCTGATCACTACAAATTATTGGTAAGCTCTGCATTAAACCAGGCTGTTGTAAATTGGGTTTGACAGTATTATCACTGAAAGAAATGCATGAACTCTGTGTTTGCCAAAGTGTGACCTCCTGGACACGGGGTGTGGCACTGTAGCACTGCAAGGAGTGAGATTTTTAATCCAGCTACCACTCTCATGCAAGTTATTTCAATCACACAATTAATTTAGCTAAATAACATTTTTTCACACTAAACCTGCACTGTGACTTAAAGATTAAATAACCCAAAAATATATCAGTGCAACATTCCCATCTTCAGGTGCAGGATCACAAGACTCACCTGCATCAGGACATTAATGCCCTTCCAGCCAGTCTCTTTGAGTGAAACCATCCTTTACAGACATTCTCACACTAGATTGCATGACAGCAGGAAAAAAATTTGAAAGAACAAACCCAGAAACTAAATGTGAGTGTTAAGACCAGAGAAGAAACCCTATTAATAAAAGTGAGTGACAAGAATTTTTATATTACAGAAAGCAAAGAGATTACAGAACATAACTGGCAACTGATTTGGGAAGCTGGCAGTACTGCTAGGTTTGTTAACCAAGTGCATGTGAACATCTTTCTCTGGTTTTGTCATTTTGTTGGGGGTTTTTGTGTACTTGAAGATTACACATATTGTTCCTTAGTCAGGTCACAGTGTCACCCCCTCAATGGTAAAGTATTACTTAAGAAAGTCAAAAAAGAAAGAAGACTGAAAGAGTTACTTAATCCTTTGAAAGTTTTTTGTTGATATGGACCAAGGGTGACATTTAACATGAGCCAAATTACATGGTTAAAATGATAAACAAGGAAAATTGCTTTGACAACCAAAGCTTTTATGGAAATGTGGAAACTGGCATGCCATGTCTGAAAGGTAGACATGTACCTGGGAAGAAACTGGGGACAAATAGAGGAGTTCCAATTGTAGAAATTTGCCATTTTTGCACATTATTTTCCTCTTACAACAGCTAATAGGAATCATGTGGTGTATCTACATACAAACATATTCACTTGATTAGTGACATGTTTATGTTACATAATTTTATAATCAAAATAGTTCACTTGAGTTTGAAAAGCCTGAGTTATTATTATATATATGTAACAGTTATAACAGTCCCAAGTTATTTTAGACAAAGTGTTACAAAGTAGAGTTGGGAACCTCGGTCTGGGCACACCTCCCTCCCTCCTTGAAAGATACCCTGAGCAGAGCCTAGCAGTCATCCCAAATGACATCCAGTGGTACTTGTCCAAAAAATGATTCATCTCTTTGGGCCACAAACAGAGCACTCAGAAATCAGGGCATAACTCCACCGGCACAGAGTAGGAGGCAAGGTCTTATCTTCTGGCTCCTGTTGCTTTGGGTTAGAATAAAAAACCACCCGGTTTAATAATCTATTTCCTGCTATGTTCAGTAAGCCATAATTAGAGGAGAATTTAAGAAATGGGATGCGAATAAAGTCATCCTTCCTGGTCATATAGATTGCCCTAAGTTAGAAGGAAAAAGGCTTTCTAAGCCAAAGTTTGCAACCATGGCAACTTTTAACAGCCAAAGTACTCTTCATGAATTCTTCATTAATTCCATTATATATGACCAAGTTTCACAGTTTCATCTGTGGACACTAATATTTTTCTAAGTTTGGTTGCCTCTCAGTTCTTCAAGTGTGAGTAGAGGTGAATAACCATTTCCTCCTTTCCATGTTTTTATTTTGTAGGACCCTGTTGATGACAGTAGCAGCTCCTTAACTCTTGACCATCTCTATTACCCTTGTCTAGTTTATGTAACATCTCTATTGAAGCATAGAGACCAAAGCTGAGTCCAGTATTCCAGTTATACTACATTGAAGGTTTACACAGTGAAATAATATTTTTCGTTTTGCTCTTTCACAGATGAGTATTTCCTAACATTTGTCTTTTCAAGCTTCTATCTTTTTGAACCTTTTATGAGCAGTAAGTTCAGTTCTTGGGGTGAAGGGGAAGACCAAAATTCCCTTTTCTGTACTTTCCCACACCTCCCCCCACCTTTTTGTTCAGAAAACAGTGCCAGAACAACAAGAAAAACCATAAGGTCAAATACTCTCTTCATGCCCAAATTCAAAAACTCACTACTGAATTAACAGCCCCCACAAGCAGGAAAACAAGTAATTCTGATAATTTGTCGAACTAAGGAGTGATTTATAGTGATAATCAGATATTACTTGATAGAGGACTCTATCAGGTAAAATGAAAACTCAACATTGAATTTTCTGAGGAAAAAAAACAGGGGGACGTGACCCAGCTCCTACTTCTGTAGTTACTCCATGGCTCACTCAGCAAAAGATCCAAGGACAAAATACAGATTCCATCACATTTCCAGTGACACCAGGTCTAAAAACTCCAGAAAATACCCAGTTTAAATACTTCCCAAACTGATTTAAACAATAGTTTAAAAAAACCTTCCTCCACACTGAAAGTTTGCACATCAGTCTTGGGGTTTTGGTTACAAGGGCAAGTTTTTAGAAACACCAAGATTACATCAGGCAGCTTGACTGATTCCCTCATGATTCTAAAAGGGAAAGTCGGGCCCAAACTAGACTGACACATCTACAGTCAGGAAGCCATTTGGAGCACAACATCAACAACTTTATTGACTCATTCTGGACAATGCTGCATACATATACACACACATATATATATATATATATTTTTTTTTTTTCTCCCTTACAGGTCAGTAGATGGCACTCTCTATATTTACTATCTTTGTGTTTTGCACACTTGTCAAAGAAATGCTGCTTCTCCTGAACTGCAGTAGGAGATCACAGGTCCTTAGACAGCTTCCCTTAGAAGGGATCTCTGTGCTTTACCTACTCCTTAGTGCAGATTTCAGTTTTCTCATGGCACACAATCTGGTCAAGTTTGTTGATAAGGACCCGTAAACCCATGGAGACATGAATTGCACATATGGTCTGTCCTTTATGCAGTTAATGGACAATCTACTCTCCCATCTACAGTGGAATGGGCCTCAAAATTGGCCCTTTCTACAAAGGCCAAAAATGGTTCAGCATTAACAAAGCATCAGCATATGACAGCAAAATGAGGTATATGTTAAAACAGAGCCCTCTTCATTTAAATGCTTGGCTCACTATCCATTTAGAGTCATATTGGCTTCATTTCATTGATTGTCTTTTGTATTTGTAAAGCCAGCAGAGCCATGGGAAGGCAGACCTAATGCCTTTTCTGTGCACATCATTTACCTAAAGATCCTTCAAACTGAAACCACTAGATAGTTTTATATACAAAAAGAAGAATAAACCAGTTGGAAGAAAAAGCTAACAGTTCCACAAGACACACTACAACCTAAAAATAGACCAGAAGAGAAAGTGAATCTAGGGCTGGCTGCTTGTGAGGGCACCTGGAGAAGGCAGGCAGGTCTGGATTCCCTGCTCTGCAGGGCACTACTCTCATCTGGGCAGGACTGTAAAGCATCACACCACTGAAGGAGCCTCACATGGGGGCACTTGGTTTCTGTAAAAGCCCACTTCACACAGCAAGCTAAGAGTTATGAATACTGAGCAAGTCTAAACACTTGTTTATCCTCACAGATCAGATGGGATCAGAAGCAAAGATGAGAAGAAAATACATGGTTCTTTTTTGTTGTGCACTGTTATAGCAAGTGCCACCTTATCAACCAAATGGGGTGACATAACACCAGTATAGTCCTTTAATACTTCCTTTTTTGAAAATGTTTCTAAACTATAATATATTAAATTTGATAAATACAATTACTATCAGCATTTAATTGATTCTTGATTACAATCAATTATATTTCTGAAACAATCAAGCAACCTACAATTAAAAGTAATTTGCTCATTAGCATGCCCCTACTAGAAAATTACACAAATGCATTATTTATGTAATTAGATACAAATACAGTTCATTATTCCACCTTTTATTCTATTGTTGCAAAGCTACACTTGTAGAATCTTGCTTTATAACTCTCCTTGCTTTCTATTGACATGGAGATGGCACATATTTTATTTACCCAATTTCAACTTAGAAATCAAAACCTAGAAAAAGACTCAATCCCTACAAAAACTGTGATTAAAACATTAATTTGTGATATGGGTGAAAAGTAAAGGTAACAAAATATTTTCTAGGGGAAACTTCCTATTGAGTTGAAAGAGACAGCTGTAAATTTTCAGAGGTTTCAAAAATGGAGATTATAATTTCTGTGTGCTAAGACTCTTATATGAGAATTTGAGGGTGAGCATGAAAGAGGAGTTAGTAAAAATATTACTGTGATTAGAGCTGCTTTCAATATCAAAACCAACTAATGGCATGTACTTACTCTATTATGGCATAAAAACAGTTCAGAATTTCAGAGTCATAACCATGAATTAAAGGATCTTATTTTCAGATGTTTTAGTTCTCTATGTATTTTACAATTACACTTATGGCTATGATTGTGCAAGCTTGCTAAGAAAATGTAATCCACAAACCAAACTCCACACCAAAATAATGTAATAATTTAATAAAATCCACACCAAAACACCACAGCTGCACCTGGTCAGACCAAAGGAAAAAGGACAGATTGGTGAGAACTGGAAGGGGCACCACTGGCCTGAGAAACAGAGGAAAAGAGAAAGGCATACTGGAAGCTCATCAAGCAAGGCATGGTGGCCTGTCTGCTAACTGGTAAGAGCACTGCAATAATTCCAGAAGGAAAAGAAGTGAATATATAGAAATGCAAAAACCTTTCCTCTGCAGAAGACTTAATAAAAAAAAGTCTGCTAGACCTGTTGCCATGGGGCTCTGAAGCAATGGCTATCAAGACCTCTCTTTCTGATCCCTCATGTGGGGTGACTGCCACAGAATTTAAACCCCAAGATTTCTGAAACAGTGGCCAAATGAAAAACCCAAGCAACAAAAGTCTGGAAATTTCTATGCTTAAGTTGCAGCAACCCTCATTTTTCAACAGCATTACACTTTACTTTCACTTCATATTCATATATTCATATTTATATTTTCATATATGTTTTTGATATTTATCATTAAAATGATCATTAATATTTTCTTGTCATATACACATTGGTATTAAAGAAAAAAAAATAAATATTAGAAGAGTGAGTTAGTATCTGGTGAGTTAGTTGATGGTTTCACTTTTCTGTATGAAAGCTACGTAATAAAGCTCCCAGGGTTAATGGAAAAAAGAGTGGTTTTTTGGTAAAGCTCCCAGGCAAATCCCTTCTCTCATCTTCCATAACCCTGGTGCACTCCTCAAGTGAGCTCACTAAGCTTTCACTCTCATCTGCTGGACAAATGACAGAGTATAAAGATAAGATATTCAATAATTGCTCATGCTTGCACTCTTTAAAAGTTAAAAACTGATAATGACAGAGAATGTCAGGAAATAAGTGATTGCTGCTCCATCCATAGAGACAGTTGAAGATGTAGCACACTTGTGGTTACCTCAGATGCCATCAACAATTATTCTTCCTAATTTTTAAGACACTCTGATGATGCTAAATATTCACTCATTCCTTCAAGCCTGGATGAATTATCTAGAACTTTGGTTCTGGTTTTGTTACACAGGCCAGTAAACCACAGTCAGAAGTAGATACTTGAAGATAAAAAGCAGCAGAACTCAAGATAAAGAGAATTAATTCTGATGTTTAGACTGAGTAGGAATTTCTAAGCCCCACTGTGGTTCAGTTACACAGCTCCAATGAAATCAAAATGCATTAATCTAGCCTGCAGTCCAGCGTTGTTCCTCATTGTGTCTGGCCTGACTTACAAAACACTTCAAACTTCATCTACAAAGAAGCACGGCTGCCTTCAAAGGCATCAAGGCTTAAAAATCAGAGGAAGGTTCTTCCAGGCGTGTTTATTTGATCCAAAGCATTAACATGCTGACAGCTGTTGAGCTGCTTCATTTAGCTGTCACAACAGACCATGGAGCACCATAGTGAAATGGACACTTCTGTGTCTGACATCTGCCACTCCTCCCTTAACTGCTGCTGCACCACAAACATTCTATCAAATAATTGATTTGGCGAGGTGCATGCAACAAAGTGTCTTTTTTTAATGCATTAAAACATCTGGGGTTTTGCACTGAAAGGTTCTGCTGAAAGTAATAAAGTCCAAATAGAAGATTTTTAAACTGCCAGGTTTTGGCTATGACATGAGAAGGGTTCCCACAGAGAGGTAACATGCCTCATCTAGTTAGGAAAGCATACCTTCTGTAAAAGAAGTTGAAAAGCCTTGCTAAAAATATTAACATTGTACGCTTTAATAGAAATGAAAATTCTTAGGAAAGCTTCATCTTTACAGGGCTGTTCTTAAATCCAAAGTATCTGCAAGTCAGTGGGAAACACAAGTCACATGAAAGCAATTTATAATGTTCCACAGCAAAGGCAGAATATAGTAGTCTTAATATCCAGGGGAAAAAAAATCATCACAGTAGACAACTTTCCAAAAATTAATCCTGAGAAACACAAAGTTCTCAGGACTCTTAGAAGGGTTTGTAGTGATCCAATTGACACATATGAAGTATTGGCTTTTGGCTTTATCCAAATGCCTGTCACTGATCTCCAAGATAACACCCTTCTTTGGAAACAGAAAATAAATAGAGAAAACTTACACTCTGCACCTTTATACATTTTGCAGAACTGTTAAAATCCAAAATGAAATTAAAAACAATGAAAAGCATTCTTTCACAAGAAAGCAATACTTGGCTGGCAGTGCCTTTGGAGTGCATCCCTCAAACACTGCTATATAATACCCCAAGGGTGTAGCACCTGATTAGGCTACTGGAATAATATCCTTTGGGAGTTTCAAATCAGCTGAGATGGTAATTCCAAAATGGGAACTCTGAAGAAGCTGATTTACTGTGTATGGGAAGAAAAAACGATGAGACATAATAAAGATTGCTGGCTTGTACATCCCACACATTACAACTTTTCTGTCTCATTGTAGAGATGATCTACATGCCACTGGACCTAAACAATCTCATCTACCTTCAAAGTCAGATCTGCTCTGGCCAGGTTAAGCTAGGTGATCGCTAGAGCTTCCTTCTGGAGAGCATATGATAACAGGTACCAAAGACTGAGGCATGCAAACAGGAAAGTATTTCTAGTTACAATACTTAAGTTTTATCAAAGTTCTGCATTGATCTAGAGTCAGGTGCCATTTCAAATAATTTATAAGAAATAGGCATAGCAATGCTGGGAGCAATGCATGCAGGCAGGTGGGACTAGTCCTTGATTACTAACAGCTTCCCATTACAGTAAGAATATTTTCATCCCTTTTTAACAGCCTGAGATCATTGCCTAAATTTACTCTATGAATAAGTACTTTCACAGGGCAATTCATCAACATCCTGACATAATTGGGATGACTTGCTCTATCCATCTGGCCCTTCCTCTCCAATGACTACAGAAGGAAGAGAAAACTACTTCAGTCCAGAAGTCTGGCTTCTAGACAGACCAAACTCAATGACAGAAATCCCATAAGTTACTGGCCAGGGAGGAACTCACTGGAATAAGGGTCTCCAGCCCTCTCCTTTACACAGATCTGAAGGTGGCAGAGAAACATAAGCCCACCCAAGAGCTGAAACAAGTCACTATTTAGAAGAAGAAGGAAGAAACATGGCTGCTGTGGGTTTATCTTGTGATGTGTTAACTGTGAGTACATTACAAAGCCAAACTATTCAGAGCTAACTCATGCCCATCTTTCTTATGTGCCCTGAAAATAATTTTCAGGGTTAAATTCACCAAATATACTAATAGAGCTAACTCCAAGTGCACCTTTAATATCTTCTTAGACTATTAGTTCTTGTTTTATTTAATTTCAGTTTTCCTCAGAAGAATTACATCAGAGATATGCTAGGTGCATTATGCTTATCAATTATATTACCACTGAACTGTTTTATCTCAACACTTTAATGGAAAACTGAATTGCAGGGGCTTAGAATGGACTTTGAAAATATTCCTAAGCAAATTATAGGTTGAAGCTTCAGGAAAAAAAAAATAGGTTTGTTTCTTAATTTACTTTTGTGCTTTTAAAAAAGCAACAAAGGCAGTGTAGGTGTTGCAGAAATCTTTGCATCTACCAAGATAAATGAAGACCCTCTTATTTTGGTGGTGTTATATAATATGCTTTACTACAGTCTTGCTACATGGGTTACTGTCACACAGGGACAGATCTAGCCCCAAGATAAAAGCAGTATGCCAGGCTGCCTGATGCTAAAAGGACATTTTAACTTTCTTAGACCCTCCCTGCCAACAAATCCAGGCCCATTTAAATTTTAAAAAAGGCCACTATTTCAAGTGCATTCATGAAAAGTATTCAACAGTCATCAGTGAAATAGTTTGAGGTTTATACTGGCACAAATCAGTGTAGAAACTGCTCCAATGTTTTTCTAAGATCAACAGAGCTGAAGATCTGCATTCACACATTTTAAAGGCTCTTCTTAGAGTGGAGATTTTCATCAGCTGCACAGCTCTGCAAGTTGGCATAAGTTCTTGTTACACTGCCATGGGCTAAATTCAAAATCCTAGCTTCGCACTGATGGCAAACTACAATTAGTACTGTTACTACACTGGAAAAAAAAAAAAATTAAATTCATCGTTTTCATGGCCACATAAAATTTACCAGGAAAATGTCCAACTTTTCTGACTTCTGTTCACCTCTGCTAATTTCCTTCTTTGGATTTCACATGAACTGCTATATTTTATAAAAGGAAAAAGAATGGCCAGAAAAACAAATTTGTGTAAAATTTGACATTGGGACAGAACTTATAATTTCTGATTCCTCTACACATTCATGGAAATGTCAAACAAAATATACAGACTATCATTCCAGACAACAAATAATGTTCATCTAATTAAATATTTTGTTCTGGACATGACCTAGTGTCAGTCATTCAGAGAATAACAGATAAAATCTATGCCTATGTTTTAGTTGTTTGTGTCTGGACATAAGAAAAATAATTTATCCAGTGCTAATGTTCCCATTATTCCTACAAAAAAGTAACATACTTCTGACTCATTTAAATATCCTCCTGCAATGAGTTACATTACAAAAATAAATATATTACAAGAAACTAAATGACAGTTTAGTAGCAGTAGAATATTCTATCTTACTTTTCTAAATTTGCTTTAGATTACCTTGAGTACTCTCTAAATTCCTTGTAATTTACCAAATAATATTAATCACAACAGTGACGCCAAAGTATTTTGAAAAAGAGTTTGCACAGTAAAAGCCCTTTAAGTGTTGTTTGAGTATCTTGTAGTAATTAAGGTGAAATTCCTTATCACATAATGCAGTTGTAGGTCTAAATATGTTATTTTATACTTGGAAGTTCTCCTCCAAGATCATACATGAACATTTAGAAGATAATAGTCTAATTATAAATAATTTTAATTAAAAGTCTTCTGCGTCCTTCTTATCTGATTCAGTCAGATCTTTTCCAAATTCTACTTGAAAATACCCACAGTTTGGTATACCTTGCTACACATTTGCAGGAGAAGAAAATGGGAAATTCATCAGTTTGCAACTAACAGTAACTTATTAATAGCTTCCATACTGTGATGTTTTTGAACAATTAATGAAAGAATGCCTAAAGGGGATACAAGAAGTCATTAAATGCTATAATACACAGAGGAGCAGTGACCTCTCTAGCTCTCTGTTTGTTCTGTATCTACCTGTGAGCCATGCTCAGGTTGGAATATCAATATCTTGCCCATAATTCTGAGCTGTACTTGAATGAAGAGATATCTACATTTGTGCTCTGTAAAGGCTGGGAAGATGTTTGATTTGATGATACCTATTGGTATAAGGCAAGAAGGAGAGCTGAAAAATAAGTCAGAGGTATGTCTGTGATGAGGAGGATGCCAAAGGACACAAGAGTCACTACAACAAGTCACTTGAACAGCTATACAGAACAGCACACAGCCATAAAGATTAACCCAACAACTCATGGGGAAGAAGCTGGTTGCTACTACTATGTGAAGCTCAGGCAATGTTACAACCAGAAGCCATGAGTTTAAGAGCAAGTACTGTGTCCTACAGAAAGCTAGGACTGAACCCTATGGACATATCTGACCTTTCATTCTTGAAATCAGTCATTAATGCCATTCTCAATGCGCAAAAAAAAAAAAAAAGTCAGAGTTGACAGCATGAGAGAGAGCTAATAATTGAGGATAAAAATTCTGCCCATTTCCATGTAAAAAGGACATAAGTGTTGCAAGAGATTAACCTTGCTAAATCATGACTTCCTCATTGACCTCAAACACAGGAAAGGAGCTTACCAACTAGGTCAGATCACTAAAGAAGGGCATAAAAGAAAGGCACAAACAGCTGGAGCACAAGCAAAGAGGTCAAGACACAGAACATGACTATAAGAAACAAAGGAACCCTATGATCACAGCTGAGCAGAGATCAGGTCAGGCAAACTTCTGAAGCCAATCTGCCAATAGCCTGCCCTTAAAGTGAGTGCTCCAAAATACCAAAGAACTTGCATTATCTAAACATGAAGTAGAACAGTATATTTCTTTTTTTTAAGAGGAAAGTCTCAGACTGGTCAAATGAGATAGATACAAAAAAGCTTTGAAAATTAAATTCCTACGACATTTTAACATTCTTCCTCTTCAGTCTTTGAATCCAGTAGCCACTTTGCCCTTCCTAGGTTATGAATACTCCAGTCTCCTTCTGACCCATGTGCCTATCATGTCTGTCTCCTAAGCTTCCCTCTCCTCACTTGACCTGTTTCAAAACCAAGATGCCACAGTCTACCCTCCAGAAACATGTCCCTCCTAAGCATGCTCTTAGGAAAGCACCAAATCGCCTTTTTCAGAAATTTCCATATAATTCCAAGTTCAAGCAACCACAAGAATTATGCAAGCTATTAAACACAAAGTATCTAGGCAGTAAGATGTGAATAAATAAATCAGGTTCTACAACTAGAAAGACTACATTAGCCAATGGTTCAGAGAGAATGCAGAGAAGATGCAGAGAAAGCCAAAGAGCTTTTCTTGCATTAGTCTATATGAATGAGATCTTGGTGTCAAGCTGAATTAACAACAACAGTCAGAGCTCAAATAAGAACACAGATTATTAATTACATTTTTCAAATTTAATTGGCCTGATAAGTATCAGTGAAGATGTATTTAAAAATAGTTGAACTGACATGAGGACTGATAGCAGCTCTGTGATGTCTCATGTCTGTGCTTTGAACAGCGAGAAAGAGGAGTGGAGAAACCACAGACAAGTCAAACTGAACCTCACACTCAAGAACATTTCTGGATAAAGTAATTGTGTGCAGCTATATGGTAACAGACATAAGTGGCAATCAATATGAATTTGTTAAGAATGAACTGACAAAACAATCCAATTTCTTCCTGTGTTGTGGCTAAAAGGCCTTTTTAGAAGAAGAGGAGTGATTGTCATTCATCTTGACTTCAGCAAGTCACAATGAAATCTGAAAACAAAAATTAGATAACTGTACCACAAAGGACCAATGTTTCACTGTCAAATAGAAAGATGCATTGTATGGTGCTTCAGAGGGTCTGTCCAGGGTCTAGTCTTTTTTCAGCATTTCTCTTAACAATCCAGATGATAGATAGAAGAAAACATTGCTGACAACAATAGGGATTGCAAGTATGTTGGAGGACTGGTGAAAGATTCAAACAGGTTTTAACAAACTGAAGAAACAGTGCTTGCTCAAGATAAGATAAAAATAAGTTAGTAATCTGTTACTAACTAAAAGGAGTGGGGGGTGACACCTGGGGGCTATTTCTGATCTCTGAATCACAATAATAACACTGCATAATGATTTTAGATATTTAAGGAAATGCACACACAGGAGATGTTCAACAGAAGATCTACAAGAACTATCTGAGGCAGGAAACCTAAGGCAGAAAAGAGAAACAACAAGAAGGAAAGATTATGTTCTCCATACCAGTGATGGACAGAACAAGTAATAATGGGCTCAAATACCAACCAGAAAGATCCAGCATAGATTTTAGGAAAATCACTCAATTGAAACTAATAATGAAATATTGGAATAGATTGTCAAGGGTAGCTATGAGTTTTCCATCACTGATGATCTACAAAATAGAACTGACAATCTGATTCTCCTGGGACACAAGGATGGCTTCTCTAAGTCTCTTTCAAGGGAGATTTCCAAAACAATAAATGGCTATCACTTTTCTTAAGGATATTCTATCAGATACCTAAATTTCCTTTGTATAAACACAATTTGTTGTACAACAGACACTGATACAAAATTTCTTGCTCTAAATTAATTTATGGATGTGGTCGTACCAAATATGAGAAAACACTGGTGGCATCTTTGACAGCAAAAGTAGGGGGGCAAAAAAATTACCTTAAAAAATAAACAAACCAAGAGACACATTTTAGTTTTGATCTTTTTGCAGAATTACATTTACCCCCCCATCCATTTTTCCCTTACCAATAATATGTTTTCTAGTAAGGGTCTGGTTCTAACTGCTAAGTATGAATCTCCAACATAATTCAAAGTTTCCAACCATAAAATAGGATCATTATTAGACTTTACCCGAGAATCTTCCCCGATGATGACCTGTTGCTATAGAAGTCAACCTCCAGAGCAAAGCTGGAAGGAAGAAGTATTATATCATTAATCACATCACTAGTACAACCCTAATAAGCTGAGGTTCATAACCTCTGGATGCTGATAGAATCAGAGAAAACTGCTCTGACCAATGTTTTAATCAACTACAATGTTTGCTGGAGGCCATGGTAGTGTAGCTTATAAATATATAGATGCTTTATTCACTTTACAAGTGAAAACACAAAATAAGAACTGAACAGACTCAATAGAAAAAACACTAACTTCAACCCTTGGAATGTTTCAAAGCCAAAGGAATTTGGAGTCAGTGATGAGCTACTACAGCAAAGCTTCCTTCATTAAAATTGTTGTGAAATAATGTCCAAGAATCAGGATGATACAATACCATTCCTTGTTAAGCTTCAAAACTTCTGTCACAGAAAATTTGTGATATATATCCAATTAAATTTGTGGTGTATACCCTATATATATATATATACACACACATATATACATCACAATGAAATCTGAAAACAAAAATTAGATAACTGTACCACAAAGGACCAATGTTTCACTGTCAAATAGAAAGATGCATTGTATGGTGCTTCAGAGGGTCTGTCCAGGGTCTAGTCTTTTTTCAGCATTTCTCTTAACAATCCAGATGATAGATAGAAGAAAACATTGCTGACAACAATAGGGATTGCAAGTATGTTGGAGGACTGGTGAAAGATTCAAACAGGTTTTAACAAACTGAAGAAACAGTGCTTGCTCAAGATAAGATAAAAATAAGTTAGTAATCTGTTACTAACTAAAAGGAGTGGGGGGTGACACCTGGGGGCTATTTCTGATCTCTGAATCACAATAATAACACTGCATAATGATTTTAGATATTTAAGGAAATGCACACACAGGAGATGTTCAACAGAAGATCTACAAGAACTATCTGAGGCAGGAAACCTAAGGCAGAAAAGAGAAACAACAAGAAGGAAAGATTATGTTCTCCATACCAGTGATGGACAGAACAAGTAATAATGGGCTCAAATACCAACCAGAAAGATCCAGCATAGATTTTAGGAAAATCACTCAATTGAAACTAATAATGAAATATTGGAATAGATTGTCAAGGGTAGCTATGAGTTTTCCATCACTGATGATCTACAAAATAGAACTGACAATCTGATTCTCCTGGGACACAAGGATGGCTTCTCTAAGTCTCTTTCAAGGGAGATTTCCAAAACAATAAATGGCTATCACTTTTCTTAAGGATATTCTATCAGATACCTAAATTTCCTTTGTATAAACACAATTTGTTGTACAACAGACACTGATACAAAATTTCTTGCTCTAAATTAATTTATGGATGTGGTCGTACCAAATATGAGAAAACACTGGTGGCATCTTTGACAGCAAAAGTAGGGGGGCAAAAAAATTACCTTAAAAAATAAACAAACCAAGAGACACATTTTAGTTTTGATCTTTTTGCAGAATTACATTTACCCCCCCATCCATTTTTCCCTTACCAATAATATGTTTTCTAGTAAGGGTCTGGTTCTAACTGCTAAGTATGAATCTCCAACATAATTCAAAGTTTCCAACCATAAAATAGGATCATTATTAGACTTTACCCGAGAATCTTCCCCGATGATGACCTGTTGCTATAGAAGTCAACCTCCAGAGCAAAGCTGGAAGGAAGAAGTATTATATCATTAATCACATCACTAGTACAACCCTAATAAGCTGAGGTTCATAACCTCTGGATGCTGATAGAATCAGAGAAAACTGCTCTGACCAATGTTTTAATCAACTACAATGTTTGCTGGAGGCCATGGTAGTGTAGCTTATAAATATATAGATGCTTTATTCACTTTACAAGTGAAAACACAAAATAAGAACTGAACAGACTCAATAGAAAAAACACTAACTTCAACCCTTGGAATGTTTCAAAGCCAAAGGAATTTGGAGTCAGTGATGAGCTACTACAGCAAAGCTTCCTTCATTAAAATTGTTGTGAAATAATGTCCAAGAATCAGGATGATACAATACCATTCCTTGTTAAGCTTCAAAACTTCTGTCACAGAAAATTTGTGATATATATCCAATTAAATTTGTGGTGTATACCCTATATATATATATATACACACACATATATACATGGAAGTTCAGTACACCATTCTGCATTGTGGCACCCATGCTGAGTACATCACAAGCAAGTGATACCACAGCAGTTCAAAATAATGCAAGATAATAATAGAAAGGAAGATGGAAAATGAATTACAGAGAAGACATGACAGGTGAAGTCTCCAGACAGAGATTCTCAAAACAATTACACTCAATTATTCACCCACCACCAAAAGCATCTGCTGAAGAGCAAAAGAATCCTAAGGTAAATAATTGCTATTGCTTCTAATGTATCAGACTAGAACATGTCCTGTCACAAGCACACACTTATTCTCATACTGGTTTTCCTTCCCCCTTCTGAAAACCATGTGATTAGACACCAAGTGTTTTGCCTTATGTTTTGCTGATAACAACTGAATTTTCTCAGGTAATTCTCTATTTTGACTTAAGAAACAGGACAACTGGATTTTTTTTCCCATAGCCTGTCATGTATAAAACTATTATTATTATAAAATCTCTTGTCAAAGGCAAAACTATATAATCTCTTATCAAAGCCACAATTATGAAATTGCTTATTCAACTTACTTAAATAAAGAAGTGGTTATGACATACTTTTGGTCACAAAATGCTTTTCATTCACAGTAATTGTCGGCTTCAGTTAATGTTAGGTATTATTGACAACCCTAAAACATATTCAGATACAGTTTCACTGTAGGGAGGGTATCAGGAGGATGGAGCCAGGTGTGGTGTCAAGCCACAGGACAAGAGGCAACAAGAAGAAACTCGTGTACAGGAAGTTTCACCTGAATAGAATGAAGACATTCTTTACTCTGGGTACCTGAACACTGGAAGAGATTGCCCAGAGAGGTTGTGGAGCTCCTCACTCATTGGAAAAATTCAAGAACCATCTATGCCATGAGCTCTAGGATGACCCTGCTTGAGCAGGGAGGCTGGACAGATGAGCCACTCTGGTCCCTTCCAATGTCACCCACTCCATGATTCACTCCACCAAATCACCAAACAACTTAAAAAACAAAACCAAACCAAAACACAACCAACCAAACCAAAAACCTCATCCAACAGACTGTCTTCATACTGCAAATTATCCTTAGACAGCAATCTGGAAACCAGTATTGATAGAGAGGTGTTAGGAATAACATAGATATGTGATTATAGAGTGGCTTATAAGCAGTTAATAAATAATCTGGAAACTATTTCTCCTAGTCATTTTTCAGAGTAAAATTGACAAATAATTGCTACCAGAATGGTAATGAAATAATTATATACATCAGAGAAAGTCCAGCTCTTTCCCATAGTTATATAAAGCTGGCACAATTGAAAATGAAAAAACAAACAAACTATTGAGCTAAAGTTTAAACCTAAAACCACAAAAAACAAGAGGAACAAGTCTACAAAAGGTGCTGTATGATGTTCTTTTGATGAAGAGGTGTAGTCCACAACTTCCAGTAATTCCAAAAATGTAGTTATACAGCTTTTACACATTAACTTTTTTTATTATGTATGCTTGTTGACAGAATTCAAGATTTTGATTTAAATCCCTATCTCCTATTTGAATCTATTTTTTTACTTTAATGCTGTTAATTGAAATTGCTAACACTGCACTTAATTGAGGTCTCCTCTGAGCTTCCCTTTGAGACCAAGGAATGGGTTTCTTTAAGTTCAGTTAGTTTACTGGATTCTGATGACGGGACAGAAGTAGCCTCAGCTCCCCACTCATCATATGTCTGGTGAAAAACAGAGCCATGAGGGAAAGCTATTATTTATCTACACTAGCGTAACAGGAAAGAAGCTAGCATCCAAATTTCCCCATATTTCCTCCTGGCTGCATTTAGGGTCAGAAGGAAGAAGTAAACTAAAGATGTCAAGTGATGTAGCTCTAACTCCCAAGCACTCAAGGAGAATTTTATCAGGCTGAATATGCTCTCTCCAGGTCTCACAGCAATATTAAACTAATCTAACAGCAGAAGGACTCTAACTATTCAACCTATTTTGTATGCAGTGTATGCTCTCTTAATTGTTTCCAATTACTTGCCTTCTTTTCCTGGAAACAGGTCGTGCTTGTCAGTGCTTGGCACCTATTAGCAGTGGCCTCAGCCACTGGAAACACAGTGGCTACATTTCCTGCATCCATCTGTGGATGCAAGACTTGTTTGCATGAAACCACGCTCAACTTGCTCAAAATTTGTAGTTTCACTCTACCCAATGAAGGAACCTGGCTCATTTTTCCAAAAAAATAAAGAATTACCTTCTCTCATTTTCCAAGAGCCTGATGGAGCTTTTCTCAAAAAGAGGTGGCTCTTTTGAGTTTGCTGATCTGGTCTTTTATGTCTAGCCAGACTGGACAGTATATTCTTTTTTGTAAAAAACTTTTTTTTTTTTTTTATAAGTAACTAACTAATCTTACTTACTTACACATTCATCATTCTTCTAAAACAGTCATTTTAATCTGCATGTTAAAACTTACCTGTGGAGTAAGCCAAGTAACTTAAACCAACAAAACATCCAAAGAATATGGTTCAGTGATCAAACTACTGTCTGTAGCTTTACTCAACATCAGACATGATTAGGAGATGCGATATTGTACTTATGTTTATATTATTTATATCATATTTATGTGTAGTTACAATTTCTTTCCCTTTCCTACCTGGATGCATTTGAATGAACTTTCGAGTGCATTGTGCTTCTCTGGTTAGTAGAGAAAGTTTGTTTATTCAGTTTAGAAAATAATCTGAGTGATGCCTGAAAGTATTAGAGAGACCTGGGATATAAAAAAGTTTCCTCATTTTGTTCATTTTCTCTTGGATAAAATCAGTCATATTCCATGCAATGTCTGCTCGGGACTTCTAAACAAGCACTTACTTTCATGTAATGGCTATGATTCACTTAAGCTTGTTCTTTTAAATAACACAACTTGTTTTTCCAATAAAAAGATGCTTACATGACTTTAACAACAGATGATGGGTTTATAGAATCACAGAATTATTAAGGTTGGAAGAAGACCTTTAGGATCTTCAGTCCTTCTTAGGTAAGTTCAGTCTCACAGGCCTGTAATTCTCCAGATCTTCTGTCTTTTTGTAGATGGGGGTCACATTTGCTGCCTTCCAGGCATTTGAGACCTCCCCAGTTAGCCAGGGCTGATGATAAGTGATGGTCTAACTGGCTCAGTGAGCACTTCTGCACCTCCCTCAGTACCCTTGGCTGGATCCCATCCAGCCCCATAGTCTCTTGAGTAGCAAACTGATGTAGCAGGTCACTGACCATTCCCCCTACATCATGGGGGCTTCATTCTATTCCCCAAGTGTCCTCTGATGAGCACTTCAGATACCTATATTCATATGAAAAGCAAAATGTACTGCCTGCTAGCTAGGAGATCTGAATGTAGTAACAAAGAACTGTGAATGGAAACCACTGCCTTGCTTTCCTGTTTAACTGATGCTTCAATTAAACAAGTCATCTTGGTAACAAGATTGATTTATGGTGATTTAGAACAGAAGTTAATTTTTTTTCATTAATCACAAAATATTTATAATAATAATAGTAATAGTAGTAGTAGTAAGAATAATAATACTGCCTCACCAGTATTCCTGGTTTAACATACCTCAGTTGAGTAAGTACTCACTACGCAGAAGCCATACAAAATGTCACCTGTAAACCACAAGACCTTTAGTTTCTCCTGCACTGTCAGACATGCCAGGTAGCTTTCACATACTTAGATTGCAAGGACAGAGTAGTACAGCTCCCCATAGAGAAGCACAGTGGTCAGAGTAGTAATGAACTGCAACTGCTTTCATTGTAACTTTGATGGCCAAGACAGGAGAGGTTGGGAAGGAAAAGAGAATAAGTCTCTATTATCTATCTGAAGACAGTCTTAGCTTCAGTCTTCACTGAACAAGGAAATGTTATTTTGGTTTGCTTTGCCCAGAACAGCACTTCAATATATTATTACACTTTCAATAAAGAAACCAAATGAAGCCTCCTCAGACTACTAGCAGCCAGGGAAATCATTCCCATCTCCTACAGTTTCTAATGTAAATTCAGTCTCCACTCATTTACTACTGAGAATTACCTACCAGCAAACAAACAAGCTCTGAACCAACCCTGAGTGCTCTCTAAGAGGTGGGGGCTCTGTGCCTCTCAGGAAAGCAGCATGTGCCAACATGCCACATGATGTGATCTTCTACCAATGTTATTCTTTCACCATCTCTGGCAGATAAAATAGCTTCACTTTTAACATTAGCAGGAACCACTTCCTGACACAAAGGCAAAACCCAACTGGCCAGCTGATTCCAAACAAACAGCAGTTCCCATTCCATCCCTATCAAGAAGGAGCTGTCACCTCATAGAGGAGTGAGCTGGAATATTGGATGAGAAAGTCCTCCTCAACCTGACACCACACCTCGTCCACACTGGTTCCATCTTTACCATGTAACAGATCACACATACTAACTTTGAGAGGAGCGAAACTTGAAGAAAATGAACAGAATATTAAGAACTTATTCCAGTGAGTTTCTGTTTATAATCTTTTATTAAAATGCATGGCTTCTTGCTCATCTGGCCCAGTTTACAATTAAAATCTCTACAGTCATCCTTGGACTGCCACACCTTCTAGGTGGCTCCAGATTCTCCTCAGAATTTTGTCTGTACTCTTTACACTCCACCTCGAACATGTGATTATTTACATCTGCAGCAAGATCTCAGAAAGGCTGTTAACTTACACATTTTAGTTTCATACTTCATCTTAGATATTAATTATTTCTTTGAGCACAGTGGTCTTAATTTACCTGTGCTGGCAGTTTAAGTGGGGTAAAGCTTTATTTCCAACATATGGCCAAAAGATGGTAACATATTCTGTCTCTCCTCTGTGAATTGTTTTTTTGTGTGGTTTTTTTTTTTTTTTATTTTAATTCTTTAGTATATACAGGAATTGTTTAGTACATAAAATTACAGCTATTCCTCACTGCATGAGAACTTGTGAAGCTGCACAACAATACTGTTACCATAGAAAAACTGCCCAGACAATCTCCTAATCCTGAAGTAAAGTCATGTGGGAAAAAAAAAAAATAAAGAATATGAAAACCAATGGTAACATTATTTATCCAATTAAAGAAAGAAAGTTTTATGGCCACCCCAAGCAAAAAGGTTTCACTGATACATGCATGTTTTACCATGCAGCCTGGATTCCACATCAAATCACGAGTTAAAGATGCATCTTCTCTTCAATATAAAACCACTATCTACAGCAAAGTACTCCCTACTATTTCTCCTGGTCACAATTACAGACTATTTTGTGCTATTTCAAAGAAACAGTAAAACCAATTGTAGCCCTGAGACCTGGAAATTATGCAAGGAGAAATCCTAACAAATCAAACCCTTGACATCAGGAATGCATAAAAAAGACATAAGTCCTTATATAAAATTTGTATTTTTAAAATGGAAAAAATGTTGAAAAATATAAGCCAGATTTTTTATTTTTACATACTAGTATGGTACAAATCGACCTCTGCTGCTTTAACAGATCTGGTTTTGAGGTTTTGAACACTAAATTTTATATCTTGCAGAAAACCTGGAGGAAAAATAGTCAAAATTCTTCCTTTCATTTACTATAATTTTTTAGTTCAGCACATACTGTGGAAAAAATATGAGAATGATGATATGGAACAGAACTTTCCCACATGCTCTTTTTGCAAAGTAGAGACAATATTGATATGTCAAAAAAAAAAAAAAAAAAAACCAAAAAACTAAGCAGCCCTTTTTAAGTTGAAAACTTCCCTATGCATTGTCTCATAAACAAATTCACAACTGATACACAAACCTTTCCTAACAGATCACCAGCTGTTGGCTTGGTATATCCCAGTTTGGCCTGGATGATTTGGATTTCAATTTCTTTGCTAAGCATTGCACAAACATTTATACATGCCATTAGAATTTCAGGCATGCCAGATACTTCCTCAGCCATCACTGAACAACTCATGAAAGAAGCTAACATGTCCCACGTTAAATGTATTTCCATCCCTAGTGGGATGAAACAGACTGGGAAATGGCATTCCCTACTATAGACTTGGCTCTGCCTCCCACAGCAACATTGAGAGCTGGAGAAGAATCAGCTAGAAAGGGAACAAACTGATACTGCAAATGCAGGGCAGAGAGTAACCAGCAAGGAATGGGGTAGAAGAGGGACTGCAGAGCTCAACAGTGAGCTGAGCTTTGCCCCCCAGTCCTGAGGTGCTGGTTACTGACAGCTCCTGCTGTGAGGCAAGGACAGCAGAACAAAGAACTAATTGAAAAGAGGACCAAGATCCCTAACATGTCAGCATAGGACCAAAAGCCTGTGTTGCTCTGCTCCCTGCTGGAAGGCCAATGGCTGTACTTTGGGTAACACTGGTCTCCCTCCTCTTCACGGCAATGGCCTCGCCTCAACTCCCTTCTGTTAACAGAGGATATGCAGCAAGTCAGGCAAGCATCTGCCCCAGGCTCACTGTTGATGTTGCCTCAACACCAGTGCCTAGAGCCAAGCCCCGGCTCAAGGCCACAGGGAAGCACTGGAGTTCAGATTTCAGCATGAAAGGATGACACCAAAAGGATGATACGGATTATATCCTGCAAACTTTTACAGTTGGAACTGGCAGAGGGAGCCTAACATGATCTAGCATGAATCCTTCATTCCAGCTAGGGTATAATTACATGGCTCTGCTTGACAATGTGACATAGCAGGGGCAATGAAATATCCATTTCACAATGAGGCCAGAATGACATGGCTACTATGGATGGTTAGGCTACTTAATTTATGTCTCAGAACTCACTTGAATTCATTAAGTATTGTCTACTACATTCAACCTTGCTACAGATAGCTGCTTATAAATTTTATAAGAAATAAACAGTTTAGGCATGGGCAATTTATTTCTTCCTGCAACCAGACTATCTTTTGTGAAACTGCACATTACGGACAAATACTTACAATATCTAATTTATAGAAAGCATGAAAACCAAAGACTTCAAACTGTTTCAGAATGGTAGACAGAAGCAAATACATTAGAGGAAAAATAAAAACAAACAAACAAAAAGAAAACACTTAAGGTATGGAAGAAGGTGCCTCAAACAGTGAAGATTAATGTTTTACAAGAAAGCCACTTATCACTTTCTGTGCTTTCTGTATTTGAAAAATAATTAACCATGGGGTAGCATTTTTAAAGAAGAAAACAAGGCAAACATTTCCTGAATTCTTACAAGGAAAGAATGTAAATATGTGAAGAGTTGACTGGAATGAAATAGAATCCCTCAACTATGAGTGCATTGTTTCCTGTCCTTTAAAAACAGACTAACCCAGTGTGCACTTCATTAGTATTCTAATTGTCAAGTAGTGCTCAGTGGTTGTCTCAGGCTGTCTGATTAAAAATTAAACAAAATTAATTTTTTTCCATTACCAGTGCATTGAAGGTATGGGGTTTTTTTTTGTTTTTTTTTTTAAATTAAACTCCCTTCCCAACACTTAGGAACACATGCTAACATAGTGGAACAGTAATTCACTGTACTTTGCAAGAGGAGACCATGAAAACTACTTAATTTTGAATTTCAGTGCAGAGGTGGTATTCTTATAATGCACTGCTGCTGCTCTGTTTGGTTCAGCTGATCTTTGTGGTCTCCAAGGGTGAAAGAAAAACTGATGGGACTATGGCTATAGAACATGGCATACAGCTCCATAACCTTGCAACTAGCTGTGTGCCCATAAGACAGCTTGTTTTAATCTGTAAATGGACACTGTGCTTTTTTAAGGACATTCTTGTGGATGTGATTTTGGCTCCTGAGCAGACTGAGGCATTTGTAAGTAAGATCTGGACACTGGCAAAGTAGTCTCTTCCAATTATACATTTATCTAACAAAAAACGGTACCAACAGCTGTTCCTCTTAATCATGAGGGCATTACTAAATATAAACAGAAAACAGTATTTCAATAACGCTAAAAAGGATGCCCTAAAAAGTTAATTTCTGGACAGATCCTTAAGACCCTGGCAAAGATTTTCAGGCACATCCACAGACATCTCTTCAATTTACTCAAATAACATAAAACATCTTGTGCCTTTGTTTCTTATAATTACAATAGGGACCCTTCTTTCTCTTTTTTAAAATTAGATACTATTTAAACAAGATTAATTGAGTTAAGTGTACAGACACTGTAGTTGTAGAGGATAAAACTGATTCTATGTTCAGAATACCAAGATTAACAGGACCCAGAGTGTTCCCAAGACACAAGAAAAATATACAGTTATTATTTTAAGCTTCAGCCAACTAGAATAACATGCCAATCAGTTTGATCAAGAACAAGACAGGAGTAATGTCAGACTTAAGTTTTTGAAACTTAGACTATGACTCATTGTTTCATTCATGTTAAGCATGCTGTCAGTGACATTAACTACAGCATTTATAAAACTATTTTAAAAGACCAGGAAAAGTAATGAACTTGCTAAAAAGCTGTATTGAACACACTAAGGTTGCATTAACAAAAACCAAAACCTTCAGAAGTACTGAGTGAACCTAGCAAGACAGATTTTCCTTTGTAATCAGGTTCTCTCATGCTGGGAACAACATACAAAGGCAAATACAGATAACGTGATCAAGTCAGTTCTTTTCTTATTTTGGAATATTCGTGGTTTAAAACTTTTATTGGCCAGAAAACAGATCTTAAGAATTGCAGAATTCTTCTTAATACAACCCAATTTATGATTTCCTTCATAAATTTTTGAGGGTTGTCAGGTATTGCTATGATATTCAACTTTCGTGATGTATGGCTTCTTCAGTGTCTTAAGCACATGCTGGTATGCAGAGGCAGACACTAGGGCTGGACACAATTTTTCGGTAAGGCTCAGCTGAATTATTCTTTCCCTGTGGAAATGGTAGTCTCACTTTTAAGATTATGCATAAATATTAAGGACAAAGACTAGGAAATTAAATTAAATCCCAAATTTGTTCCCTTGCAATAGGGCCATATCTATATGAGAAGCAAATGTTATTTGCAGCAGTGGATTGGAGCAGGTTAAGAGGAAAACAAAAGCGAGAATTAAAAGAAACAGGGCAACTAATTCAAAATTACTGAATCTATACAAGTAGTCATCAGATGGGGCCATAAAGCTGGGTCAGTATGTATTTTTAAAAAAATCAATTTATTATCCTTTTAGAGTTGATCTGAACACTGTCAGACCTTTTGTATTTTATACTTGCTTGTCCAAGTCATTACTCTTTGAACACAGAAAGTATTCAATGCCCAAATGCTTCAATGCCCTGTTAATATAGTGTTAAAAGGAGTTTTATTATGGAACTAATAACAGCAATTCACATGGGATATTTAGTGGCATTTAACACTTGTAATCTTACAAAATGTCTAAAGTATGAAAAGCTGTTCTAATGAAAATGTCTTCATGTTTGGAGTTAAACAGCTCTGTGACTTTTCATGTCCAAATTTAAAATATCTTCTACACCCAAAATGATGCAGGTTTTAAACTAAAACGATTCTTTCCTGCAATGAAATAGTCTTGGCATCTTAAAATAAAATTTGGCAGCTTTAAACATCCCCAGTATCACCTACTATGCTTTAACATTGTATAATCAACAGCTGAGTTATCAAATAAATGGAGTCCAAGCACATCAAAACTTAAACTTCACCCACCTATAACTTCATTCCCTAGGCTGTGACTTTGCAAATTCTTTTTTGGGAGGTGAACTAAAGCAAATAGCTGGATTTGTAGTAAAGGGCACCTCTCTAGCATTACCATTTTTCACCAGAAACACCTACAGCTTCCCATTCCACCTATAAAGGAAACTGCCTACACTGCGGAGGAAGAACCAAGAAATATTGGCCTGCCCTGATGTTAAATCATTATGGCTATGACAGGCATTCCTACACATGATGCATGTGCAGCTGCAAATAAGGTCACTGTGTTTTCTCCTTGGCAGTTAACACTATGTGCTGAACATCTCTGCTTCCATTTTAAATTTACGCTAGCTTCACTCCCTTAAAAATTAGATGAAAAATTTGCAAAGTAATTAGATTTCTATGTCTAATTAGAGAAGACTTAATTCACTACTGGTATATTTCACCTTTCTGTCAGCTAGTTTAGCAATGACTTTCACATATTCAGAGTTTTCCATACTGCTGAGCTCCAAACTAATTTACAACCTTTGGATATTGTTATGGGCTTTGACAATAAATAACAGAATCCTCAGATTTTGCACTATGTTGTAAGGTGAGCCTTACAACAGCTAAATTTTCAGATAAAAATCAGAGCTGCTGGGCTCAACACAACCATGGTGTAGGCACAAACCAGCTCCACATTGTGTCTGCAGACAGTCCTGTATTTCTAACAGCACACAGGCTTCATCAACAGCTGGGTACAGGTAACATCCAAATCTAAACATTATAATTACTGTGAGAGCACACAACTGTAGCAGTGTATATACACATATATTTCTGTCACCAGTTAGAGCAGATCAGTGTGGCATTAATAAATATCAATGGCAATGAGCTTATTTAGACAGACAGAGGCCTTGTCTTGAAAAACTTCCCTTTTTGTCAATTACACAAATTCATTTTAGCAACGCAGTGCTGCTGTAGTTTCTAAAAGAATCTCATTAGTACTGGCTTAGCATTAGCTTGGTTACATTTGGAAAATCAGGATTCAATCCATTTGCTTATTGTAGGAGTATACTCTGGCAAAGACAGGATTCACTAAGAACTAAAGCTTAGTGAGAGTGTGCTGATAAAAAATATTTAAATAATCTCACTGCAAGACAGCATCTCATCATGGATGCTGGCCAAGTGCTTCCAATATTTTGTGAGTTAGTGCAGCCAGAGGCAAAAACAAACCCAACAGTCACCAAGAGGATTTGTGGGGCTTCCCCTGGTAGCTTCCTATCCAAGTACAATGCATGCTTTCTGAGATCTGATACCAAATGTGGCAGGGCTGCTGCTAAGAGGGTCACCATGGGATTATTTTAATGTTCACTGAAATGGAAGCAATTTATTACATACTGCAGTAGCATCGCTTTTGTTCAAATTATAAGAGGTTGCAAACAGCCTTTTAAATCTGCTCTGCCTTTCCCTCCGGTGCCAGCTTACCTTCCAGCTTCTTGGAAGGATGACGCTCTGCGAAGCAGGCTTTGGAGGTTATACTAACAACAGAGCATTCAGTAAGTACTCTGTTGACCTTCCAGAGCACGCAGGGCTAAAAACATCCATCTGCATGCCTAAATTCAGTTTCCCCAATGGCCTAAGAAAGGGATGCATCTGTGGAACAAGTTTCGCACTTACTTGAATATTATCATAAAACATTTACATTATTTAATTAGATTATGTAGATGCTTTACTCCAATTTGAAGCTTTGAAAATCATAATGTCATGCTCTAAATTATGCAAATATTGAAAATGCTTTTCACAGCAGCAGAAGCAAAGACACAAGTGAGACAGTCCTGCCACATGCTGTTCTGCTGTTCTCTACTCATGGAAGACCACACAGAATGCATTACTGTAATCTTGATTTTTTTCTATTATAATTTTCTGCACAGGACATAGTTATTTCATGCCCTCACTTTATGCTAAGCCCCAAATCCAAATTTGATTCAGAAAATGTTCTCCGGTTTATATCCACATCCTGACTAAGCAGCAGATTTTTCACAATATCCTTCCCCCTCCTCTGATACAACATACACTTCATGGCAAGGAGATCTCAGGAAGGAGATGCAGTGAGAGCTATTCATTGAACCATCTTCCTAAAGTGCTGAGCAGTGGAAAAGGGAAGTAGGTAAAACCTTTGCAAATATTTTTATCTTAAGTTAACTTAGTTCTGCTGTACTCTTGGAAATAGTACACTTAGAATAGTACTGCCAGAGTAGAGCACAAGTCTGTAAGAGATCCTGCAACTCATAGGACATTCTTTAGATAGAAGAGACCTTTATATGATGTACAGAAATAAATTACAACAGGTAGAGATGGTACCAAATTATTTGGAGACAAAAGGAACAATCATTAATGAATTGCAGGAATTAAACTGTACCCCAGAGCTGGGTAGCTGAATTTTAGCAGGACTTTGTTATTAAAAAAATTGTTTTGTTACTATTTTCCAATACAAATTGAATGCACCAGCTTCTTCGTCTTCAATAGAGCAGCTCAGTGTATCCGAAACACTGAAGTCTGATGTTGACAGATTTTGATTGCCAAAATGGACCCTAAAGCATGGGGTCTCTATGGTCACAAATCTTTCTATACCATCAGAATACCTCACCTCCAACTCCTACTAGTTCTCTGATATTTGGATACCCTCCTCCCCAAACTGATGATTATGTCCAGAATTAACAACAAAAAAAAAAAAGGTTAAGTTTATGAAAAATCCTAAAATGTTTAAAATAAGGCAATGGAACTTTGAGAATAACACATATGAGAGAGAAAGAGAGATTCCTTCCCGGGGAAGTATGGCTTCTCCTCAGCACACTGTTAAAGGACCTACCCTACTGCTCTTCAGCCATGGGCGAGCAGAGTAGTTGATGTGCAGGCCAGGTTATGTCATATGGCCATTGGTATATCCATGCCAACACAAACCATCTGGGGTACTGCCTATCTCTAGCAGCAGCTTGCATTCCTCGCTAACCACAGAATAAAGCTGTCCATTTGTATCTCACACAGATTTCCACTCTTAGGAAAGCTGCTCCTTCAACAATCTCTGTCACCTCTGGTGTGCTGCCTGGCTATGATTATGACTTCTGAGAAAGCTGATGTGTTGTTAGAAAAGGCAGTGCAAAAGTCTGGGGGGAAAAGCCACACAGTATAAACATAGAACTGCAGACAAAGGTAATCCTGTTTGTGGTGGGAAACATTAGCAGCTGAAGGGTTTAATGGGGAAAAGATATCAAAATGCAAAGGTCTAAAATCCTAACAGGACAAATGGAGCTGGAAGATGTCCACTCTACAACTCTGTTCCAAGCAACAGAGAGGACATCTTCCTAGCCAGGAAAATTCACTTCGGGTGTATTCCAAACATGAGACTCAGACGAGTGCTAGATCCAGCAGCCTGTTAAGATTTTTGCCTGAGACAGGCACATGCCACTGCCTTTTCCCACATACCTTACCCTGCTTGCAGCTCTCAGATTTTATCAATATCTTGTCCATGACAACAAGAAAATACTTGTCTGCAGCACACTTCACCTGTTCCCTTGCTCTGCTTGCTAGGCTTGCCCATTATCTGCTGACCTCAGCCAGTCATCACAATACTGCTCACCTTCTGGTTTTATAGCACCCTTTATATTCAATACTCTGCCTAGGACAATCTACCTAAAATGACATTTTTTTCATCTATGTGGGAAAGTTACAACAGGCAAATACTAAATTTGTAGGGACAAATTTAGTTTTAAAAGTTTAATAGAAAACTTTTCAGGGATGCACGAGTGCTCTCTTTGCTGTAAGGATAAAATTGATACCCATCACTACTTCATAAAAAGTGAAAACATTCCATAAAAAGGCAAGTCATTTTTTAAAAACAAGTGGTAAGAACAACACCCTCTCAACTGAATAGTAAAGTGGTTTTCAAAAACAAAGTAGTAGAACTCTCACTACCCTTCCCAGCAGAAATGATCCCACAATAAATAAATAAACCAGACCTGACTCAGCCTCTGTCATAGGCAATACCAGAAGAGCTCTAGGTACTTACTCTTTAGTTCTGACAGGTCTTAAGTCAGGTCACAAGGCTGTCATACAGGCCTGGCAGCAGAATTAAGGTGCTCTTATTCCAGGTCCAACAATCTCTTTCCTGTGATAAGACTCCTTGAAATGGAACTCCCTATCCGAAACTGCACCCTCCTGTGGTTATCAGACAAAATAAATTGAGCACAGCTGACTGAAATTATTCTGATTCAATTATTTCAAGTAACCATATTTATCAGCCTCCTAAACTCATAAATCATAGCAATCTCTGTTGGGAAATTCAAAATTGATGTGGCCCCGCCTGACTCAGAGAAGGCAGCAGGCATCTGACAGCCTTGAGGAGCAGCCTTGTGTGAGTTGATTGAAATTTCCAGCAGTATTAATCTTAATAACCTCAAATAGCTTCCTCCCCACAGCCTATGTTTTTCTGCGCAAGCAGCGAGGGAGGGAATATGGCAGCAATTACTCCATAGTTCTCTCCAGCTGACTCTATTTTCTGATGAATATGAACATGTCAGTCATGCATAGTCTTCATCCCTTCTCAGTTTTCAGCAATGACCAGTCCAAAACCTGCAGAATTTGTAGGACACAGAAACAGAAACCAGACTACCTCTCAATAAAGCAGCATGAAAGCTCAAAAACAAAAGCTTTTTCCTTTGCTTTACAAGAAGTACCTGTGAACTGCAACAGAAAAAAATGTAAAGCCTTTTTCTTAGTAATTCACAAAATAGATTGAAGATATTCAAATTGTATTAATGCTGAAAATAGATTATTAAAACACAGATCAGAAATATGTATCCATCTAGGAAACTGAGCTCAAGTAACCATCCCAAACAAGTGACAGGATGGTTAGAAATTGTTGAAGTTCACTGGTGTTCGCTTTGTGATGGATTAAACAGGTTCCATTATAATGAGGCTTTTATTTGTGCCTTCCCCAACAGACTTTCCAATATTAATACGCACCAGATTTCTTCCACTTCACCCAGACTAACTTCTAGGAGGAAAAAAAAAAAAAAAAAAAAAAGCAACATCAGAGCATCTATGGCTCCATCCACCTATCAACCTATCAGCTGTTATCGACAGACATGTATCCACTCAAGCCTCTTTCATACATGAAATGTGTTATGCAGTTACTGTCATGATGATAAAGAAAGATTCTTAACAAGATGCTTTCCTGTTTGTGCGTATCATTATCCTGAGTTGCATAATCCTTTGCTTGGAAGCAGCTTTAGATAGGTAACCTCTCAAAATATTATATGAATGTATTGAGACATGGCTGGAAGTCCTCGAGTGCTTTACCTCACAAACTGCATGCTGGAAAACAGATCATTCCTAATCACAACCTTTACAAAGTTAAATTCCAGGCATTCTCCCCACCCACTACTTTCCAGGCAGAGTCAAAACTTGCTCATTACTTGCCTTAGCAGAAACTCTTTCAAATGACAAAAAACTAACACTTGCAGGTTTTCTTTCCTTCAAGTATGTCTGAAGAAAAGTTAAACTTACCATTATATACTATATTCCACCCGTCCTCCTTGGAAAACAGAGTGGTGTAAGGGAAATCATATAAGCTGTTGGGTTAGAGTTCTGGCTCTTCTCTGTAACAAAATGCATAATCCCCACTTTGTTGCATGAATGTGATTTCCAAAGTTCTGATATTTGCCAGTATTTTGACTGGTATTTATAAGAAAAACCTCTCAGTTAAAAACAAATAAAACATTCATAATTTGGCTAAAATGTCCTCATTTTGAAACACATTTTCTTATCCAACTGTGCGCTGCTGTTCCACAAAGCTCAAATATCAATACCATTTCCGCTATTTGCCAGCCTTTCTTGTCTTCTCAGTCCTCTGCAAATGTTTAGAAGCTGGCAGTGGCTCAGTGAGTTTGTCTGCCAAGTCTGTTGCCACCCCAGGATCCAGCTCATCTAGACTTGCTGATCAGTGTGTGGTACCTTTGGGTTTTCCAAGGTTTTCCACATTCTCCTCAATTCATTCTGTTTAGGAGCTTTTGCACAGTCCCTCCTGCCAAAATCCTGAACTCAGCACAGCATCAGAATAAATGGACAATCTGTTGAGAATGTACATTGGAGGGTCTTCCCTGCTCAGCCCAGCTGCTTGGCAGCTGTGTTTTAGCTCCAGGGCAATGGCAACCATTTGCCAGGCATCTTCACACTGGGTGCTTGACTCCTGGATTTACTAAGATTCATTCATCTCCTTCTCCCCAAAGCTATCTTCTGTGCTGGAACACTAAGACTCCCTTATGAAGCTGGAGCAGCCATAGCACCAAAAGCATCAAGCAAGTTTTCTCAAGAGTAGCTCAGAATCCTTTTGCTGTAAAGTAAGTTAGTATGGAAGGAAGATTGGGCTTCAGATACTTTATTATATCACATCTAATATCTTGAGATGTTCTGACTATGACACACCCTTGAAGTCATAAACGGGGGGATAAAGACTGTTGTCATAAACAAATATTTCAGTAGATTTAACTAGTGTGACTCAAGAGTACAGCCCACCTGAAATTTTCTTCCTGCCTCTCACGTTACTGGTGGCTTGGGTTAATTACCCCATCTGATAACTTCACATCAAAAGGGAAAGAATAATGAACAGCTAAAAATCCTAAACCCCTAGAATGTACATGCTTGGACTAATAACTTATGGACTAATAACTAACCTACATGAACCATCTTCAATATCAGAACTAAAATGCTGCAATGTAAACAGCAATTCTCTAACACTTAAATCAGTTAACATAGGAAGATTAACATGGTAGAAATTTAAGGACTTTTAATATCATGGTCAAAACAAGCAGATAATATCATTGGGGTTTTTTAATCCTTACCCCTGTATCCTTTTCTTCACTTACTTCCAATTTCTTTCATCTTTCCTATTTCTTTTTTCCAAGTGATCCAAATTTCCCTGATCTTGTCCTTTTCAATTCACTTTTTATTCTGTATTTGTCGGTCTTCCTTTTTACTTTTTCTTCTCCTTTGTCTTTTACTCCAAGTCTGTTCATGTCATTTTCTTCTCACTTTGCAACATTCTCACTGACCAAAGTGGCAGGTGGAATGAGCAGAAGCAATGTGCAAATTGTTCAGGGATCTATCCATGGCTTCATATTTTGGAGCTCCCTTTATGGAAAGGCCAGGCTTTGTGAAAAACTGATTTGCAGTTTTCTATCAATCGCTTCACATGCTATTCCAGAAATCATAGGCTTTCTGCAGCTTCAAAACAGCATTCATATCTCAGGCATCACAAGCCAATTTTAAGCACTTTCTTCATACCCTCTAGAAAAAGAAGAAAATATCCTGGATGTTCTCTATGAAGCCAAAGGGAAGCTCTGTAGCACTACAAACTTGTATCCAAATGCTGATCTTAATGATGATTACCTACTTTTCACTGTCTTACCATGTCAGACTAGTCAGATTACACTGTTAAGTCCATCTTACATCAGCGGCAGAATTTCAGTCTCAAATACTGCCAGAGATATAAGGCTGAAAGATTTAGAAATTCCAAATGCAGAGGCCAATCCAGAATTAATGCTTTCTGTTCTCTGTTGGGAAATTCTATCTTCTGGAAGCTTAACTCTTACAAAGCACCTTTTTAAACTAATTTAAGTGCTGCACATAATCCAGATCATATGGCTTCTTCTTTCCACTCAACTTCAAAGTACAAAGTAAGGACTGTGGGCCTAGAGCAAACAGCCAGACTACCTAAGCCATCCAACGTTCTTCATTCATTCCAATGTTGACAAGCTATTCATTAACTTCATCGGCTCCAGGATAGATCAAGCTCATTTTAGCACTAACACCACAGGAAAAGTCCAGGTCATTACTGAGTACTGCAGTTTGGTGGTGGGTTGGGTTTTTGGTGTTTTTTTCTTAATATTAAGTTTGCACCATTTTGGTTCAAGTTAAACAGATTGTTATTTCAAGCTTCTCATTAAATGGCCAAGATTTGTATTGACTTTGATCAGTTTCACTTACATCATGCTCAAGACCTTTATAAAATATTATAAATTCATTTCTTCTTCAATAATTCACTTTCTGTGGAGTAAAAACACCACATATCAAGCCATTTTGTAACTTCATACCAGAGACATATAAATATAGAATTGTGAAAATAAAAAGATTTTCAGCACCAAACCTAGAAAGAAACAAATTTTTAGACAGCAAGACTGACATTTTTAAGCAATTTTTAAGGAATACTATAACTCACTTTTTCAAAATCAAGACCTACTAAAGTTTCTTACCTGGACACAATCTGCAAAGAAAGAAAAATAATTTAAGAGGAGTTTGAAAACAGAGCTATTTTGTGCTTACCAATGGTGCTAGATGACTGTATAAACAGAATTCTCTGAGACACTGAAAGCAACCCAGAGCTGTGAGATCAGTCAGATCATGATCTGAACTTTCAAAGCAGTGATGGACTCCTTGCACAGAAATCTGCTTGCCTTGGCCATTATTGCCAAGGAGTATTTTGCAACAATATTGTTTCCAAACACAGTACTAGGATTCTGTAAGAAATTCACCTGAGACGTGAGTTTTCTGAAATTCCCTATAACAAAACTTACAACAAAAGTATATATACAGAAAAAAAATATGCAAAGAAACACACAGGAACAATGTGCTGTCTTAGCTCTAGATACAAAACTTCAGAGACTATTATTTTTAATTTCCATTTTCTACCTTTTCTGGTAAATAGCACATGTCCAAGAAGTTAATTAAAGACTGGACAACCACATAGGGATTCTCTGCCAGTCCTCTTTGTAGTCTCCACCAACTGATGGTTCAAAAGGATTTTTCTAAGCCAGGGATGCTGACATTATATTTAGCAATCTTTATTGGCTTAATCTTTCAAGTACTGTTTCAATTACTTCCAAGTCATGTAAACTTTAACATTATTGAGATTTTTTTGTTTGTGCAGGTTTTTGGTTTTTTTTTTTTTTTTTTTCTCAGGGGAAAGGGTTAGCCATAGCTCACCTTCATGCCTGTGAAGGCCACTTTATTTTGTATGCTTTGAGCCACCATATGCAGATTACATTCAATAACCTCTAGTTCTGGTATCAGGAGAGACAGTGATCACTCCCTATTCATCCTCTCACTCTGCCACTTTTGATTTGACAGACTTTTATCATTCTGTCTCAACCATCTGCCTTTCAGTCTATTTAGCTATCCTCATACAGGTGTTGCATGCTATTCCTCATTTCTGTCACTCTAAAATATTTCCATTTTACTACATTGGGCTGAAGATGGAAAAAACCACAGCTACACACAGCATTACAAATGCACATACACCAGAGATTTATAAATATATATTATTTGGGGGGATTAACTATACTTTCTTTACTTGCTTGCTAGTAATTCCCAACATTTTAATTAAAATTTTGACCTCTATTAAGCTGATGTTTTTAAAGATCTATAAAACCCCCAAGATCTTACTTCCAAGTAATAGCCCTGCCGGTGGTCCACAGTACGTAAAATAACTGTTTTCTCCCATATTAGTTGCTTAACATTTCCTGCACTGAATTCTATCTACCATTTTATCATCCATGAGATACGGTCATTTTATAATTCTTTGGTAATCTTTACTTCTCTGAACAGTTTGCCTTATTTTTCTGTAGTCCTTTTTCTAAAAGGTTATTTATGAGTATACTGTGAAGCACATGCCTAAGCACAGATCCTTCTAGACCTTCCTGGTAATTTATTTTTTGACACAAAATGTGATGATTTATTCCTGCTTCCTGTTTCCTTTTAATCAGTTATTTAACCATTTTAGAACCCCTCCTTTCATCCTACTGCAGCTTGCTTACTCCAACAGCCTGGGATGAAACCTTGGCAAAAGCCTTCCCCTTTCAGAAGGTCATTTCCATATTGGTGCCAGTGATGTACACATAGCCCAGATCCTGCTTTACAGATAGCTTTACAATTTTTCATTAAAATTGGACCTGCTAGTCCCTTCCTTTCCCGTGTTCATCCACTCTCTTCTTCCCTATTGAGTGACACACACATTTAGCAAAACTAGAACAAAAGATTTCTTGATATTGTTTACAGAGCTTTCCAGTTCATATATTGTACAATATTAAAGGAAATATAGCCACATAAAAATTAGCCTGAAATCTAACCTGCATTTATTACATGTTAAAAATCAAGTAAAATCCCACACAATGTTAGGCAATTTCCCCATCACCTTCACACTGCCAACCATATACACTGCCAGACAAAGTTTTATTAGACCTTTATTGCTAATGTGAAGAAAGTTTTAAGTTCTGCTGAATACCAGAGGTATACTGCAGAGGTTTTTTCATTTTGTTTTCCAGAGGGATGGGTGGGGAGAGTGGCACACAGGCCGGACAGACACGATACCCAACAAGATTTTGTGTCTGATGAAAAGCTCAACATAAAAAGCAGCAGCCCAGCCAAGGATTTTGACATTCAGATAACTGAAGTTCTACTGATTTAGAAATGTAGCTCTTCTTACAATATACAGGTGAATAGTTCATGCCTAATTACAGATTGAAATTATTTTAAATAGCACAAGTTTAAAATATAGATGCAGAAAAACCAATAATCAGAATTTCCAATGAAACATTCATTCTGGAGCAGATCAGGTAATATCATTAACACAAATGCAAACAATAGTACAGAGGATTTAATTAGATTACTTCACTCCTATGAATTTTTCCAAATAAGCTCCTTAAGAAAGTCAGAAATGGAATTCAACTGTCATCTCTTCTGCACGTTTTGGCCTACAGCAGTCATGCTCTCCAAATGTGATCTCACTGAAAAAGCTGTGTGGACATAACAAACCGTATTTGGACACTTCGATCCAAGAATGGGTAAGGACAAACAGAGGTGAGCAGCACGCTGTCCCTCACCACTAACACCAAGAGTTGCCATAGCAACAGGAGGGATCACTGGAAGAGGCTGGTATTGATCTTTCCATCCCATGTTCATTGCCATTTCTTCAGAGTAGTCTTACACAATTATACCACAACCAACACTGTCACATATACCCAAGTTTTGAAGCTTATGGGAGATAATAGTGTTGAAAAGGCAGCAGGGAATAGTTAATTTAACAGTTAGCCTGGGTACACAAAGAGCAAGCAGTGAATCTTCATCTTAGTGCAAGCTTGGCCAGGGGAAGACAGGATGTCAATATGTACAGGAATGTTTCACCGTGCCTTCCACCTACATTTGAAATTTCCTGAGCATTCTCCTACAGTGCAGCATCTGCCTGTTCTCAGCATTTTTAATAACACAGTAACCAATGTCTAGGTCACCTATTGCAAAAAGTAGGATACAGCAAAGGATATTTTGTGCTTAGTTGCAAGCCTTTTACATCATGCCAGCATACTGCAGATTGGCATGGATCCAGAAGGGTAAGAATTAGCATGGATCCAGAAGGGTAAGAAAGTCTAAGTAGACAAATATTAAAGAGATTTTTCACATCAACAGTAGCATAGCTACAGAGTCTCTCACAGCACACCTTAACTGATAAATATGGGATAACACATTACGTGAATATATCAGAGATTTTGGTAAAGTCTAATATTGTTTCCAGTAAAAATACAAAGCTGAGAACTGCATTTAGTTCACAATTTGCAGGATGTTACTTTGTTGATACTACCATAAGGCTCAAATGAAAAATATATTTTGAGGGTTTCACTTTCACTAAAAACATTCCTTTTGAAGACATGCAAAAATAGGAGAAAATGTGTTTAAATTATTAGATGGTATTAAGAAAGCCTTTTAAGACCACTCCCAATTGTATTTGAAGCCAGAACAGTTAGCAGAGCATGGCCCTAGCTAAAAGCAGAAGGCTGCTTATACAAGAAATGTATAATATTACTCTTGAAAACAAGTAGATTATTTCTGCTACATGAACCCTACATTGTCCCAGTTTTGTATCAGCATAATAACATTTCTGTAATGCATTATATTTATATAAAGCTGAAGTAATAAAGCAATAGTATGGAATGTACCCATTATCACCAGAAACTTTAGAGTTCACAAAGTGATTAGCCTCTCAATCATCTAGGTAGCACAGCCTTCAGAAAACGTATCATAGTTTCTCATGGCAAATACAATAGACAAAATTACAAGTCTACATCAGTATAGATATCCCTAACAAAATTGTAACTTTTTTACTTAAAAAAACATATCCTGAAAAAACCTTTACCAATACCTACCAGTTGTGTACATCAAGTTAACAACTCCAGAACAACTCAAGCAAATTATAACAGTATATGATATTTAAGGGCTCTCGGAACCCTGTTAATAACCAGTCTCCCATCATAACTTAAAGATGCAAATAGCCACGGGTCTGCTGAGGACCATTCAACTGCATATACGCTATCTTCATGTTCTTCATAAGTAGCTATTACACTGTCCTGAAGGGGCTCTTTAATCCTAAAATTGAAAACAAACACCAAAAAAAATAGTAAGGATTTGTGAACACACTTGATTTCAAAGGCCATATTAAGTGTCACTAACATCTAGATACATAAAATCCCATTTAAAGTATAAGAATGCAGTAGTAGGTTCTAAGGGAATATTTTATACCTTTTGTTTGCATGTACTTATGTCTTATATGACGGTGAAGTCAAGTCAGTGCAAAAAACGCCATTTACAGGGACAAAGTAACTCTTACTCTAAATTTCAGTGCATTTCCTGTCACTCAGAACCTATCCTAAGCATCTCGCTCTCATTCTCTAAAGCAAGTCAAACTACTGGCATGATCTAAATGCACAGCTTTTTACAAACTTATTTTCTCTCATCATGTTACATCCCATCCTCTCCCCCTTCATTGTTAAATGAATTCTTAAAATAATACACAGTCTTAAAGATATGTAGATGGGTAAGAAGTTGCAGCCCCTAACATGAGTCTCTCCTGTCCTGTCATCCTGGACCCATTCTCTCCAGAATTATAGAAGGGGGATGAAGCCACCACTTTGAACTGATTTTTCTCTTCCATTGCAAGAGCTGTATCAGCACCAGATCCTCATCTACTATTGTATACTCCACTTCCCACTGCAACAGCCAAGCTTCTGGTCACCTACATCATAGCAGAGACACAGATTGCCTTCTGCATTGTAAATATTCAAGAGATTTAGGAAACTCTCTGAAGTCCAAACCACTCAAAAGTCATAGATTGTACTCTGCTGAGTACAGCTCTTCTTGTCTCCATTCCCAAGGCCAGTCTCTCCTCTTAAAGCACCACTACAGCACATTATTCTGTAGCTACAGGGTAGGGCAGTTTTCAGAGAATGACCTTAGAGCTCCCTTCAGCCACAGAGAGACTTGTCTCTGTCTGACAAGAATCAGTCAGCTCTTCAGAGACATCCCTCTGCCTCCTAGAAACAGCCTTGCAGTACAGCTGCAACCCTCCTCATGGAAAGTGAAGCCAAAGAGCCTTGTGAATGCCACTCAATCATTTAAACAGATGCTGCTACTAGAGAAACGAAGTGTTGTTATTGGCTGCCTTTGCCCTTTCCTGCTGCTCTCTGAAAGCATGCAGTATTGCAATCACAAAGCCTGGGTAGAAGCACAGTAGGATCTTTTGTAGGTTATCACTGCCCACCTAGCCAGCTGAGCCAGCTGCAAATCTAACACTGCAATTAAAATTCAATTGAGTTTAATGAAGAAACCAAAAGCAGACTCATACTGTAGAATAGCTTCAGATATGTATTTTCAAGCATTTCTACCATTTACTTGTGCTACGTTAAAGGTCAACTGACCAAAAAAAGGTCACAGCACAACCAACACCCTGGTTAATTGCAAAGAACAAGGTTGTTTTGCAGTTCGGAGTATGAACTTTGGTACAAACCATCTAACAGCAGAGCTAACGAACTCATAAAGACACTTCATCCCCTGCAATGTGTTTTGCTAACTTACTGCTAACTGACATGCCTGGTTAAGTGAAAGTTGGTCACGTCCCCAGACAGCAATGTGCTTCATGCAGTGCTCACCCACTTACCCACAACTCCATTATTCTGAAGGTTTCAGATGTCTCTCTGGATAAGCAGGGGAGTAATGCACAGTGCACACGGCTGTCAGGGGACAAAACCGACTTTCAGCTAACCAGGAATCTCAGTTAACCAAAGGCTGAATAAACAAGGAAAAATAAGCTTCCAGATTCTGTATGCTCACAGTTGTTGCAATGTTTCATTTAAATAACACAGCTCATCTAATTTAATTTACAGGAGTCATAAGGGGAATGAGTGTTCAGGAAACAAGCCTGTAGATGAATTTCTGTTTGGCATTTCCATTTATAACTACAGTTTTTAACTGGGTTTTATTATTGTCTATACACTAAATTTCCTCTTACAACATAACAAAGACATAAGGAGCCGACTTATTTGTGATGAGTTTTTTTCTCACAACAGGAATCTCCTAGAGGCAGACTACCTTATATGATGCTAAGAGATTTTCAAGAAAACACTCAGATTTCTTTGCATTTTGGTTATGTTTGCTTTTCTGGTAATCCAACAATACATTGAGGGCACTATTTTTGAATCTGTATCAATCTAGGGTACTTAGAATTTGTTCTGTTCCTGAGTCACACGATTTATGGCTATGAAATAAACTTTCTTCTACACTACTTTAATGTATGTATAATTCACATTGTTGGCAGAACACAGAGATACCTGTTTTTACTTAAAAGCTGCAGGCAATGGGTATATAGCATGCATGTGTGTACAAAACAGCTATGTATAGCACAAATAGCTATGCTTTATAGCTAGCTCAATGTACCACAGATGTAGGTGTTGGGCCTACTGATTCCATGATTGAGAGATGGTGCTGTGCAAGGCCAGCAGATGGATTCAATGAGCCTTGTGGGTCCTGTTCAATTCAGCTCATTCTGTGATTCTGTGACTGTATTTGATAGCATACTTGGTAATCCCTTGTTACGCCTGGCAAGCTTAGCAAGCTATTTTCTTCCTTGCCCGAGATCTTCTCGACCCTTAAAACGATGTTTTAGTTTCTTAATTTCCAGTCTATGTTGAAGGTTTTATTCTGATCAGACTAAAATACCTTTTCTTCTATATGTTCTTACACTGCAAGAAATTATAATATAAAATGTGCAGTCTCTACCTACATCATGCATAAATTTCAGACCTGTCCCACACAGAGCTGAAAATGGACTGTGTTTTCTCTGTAGTCTTACTCAAATAGCACGACCCCAAACAGCTTCTATGAAAGGAGAGAAGCTTTTATTTTACTAGATAACTTTGAGGTTAGTTGTGTTACTGATTCAAGAAAGAAGCCTGTTCAGCCTTGGATAATTGTTTTCATGTAGAAAGCTGTTATTTCCAATTACTTTTCATGGTAACAACCACTTAAGTTTGTAGTGCTTGCAATTCTGTTTTGTCACCACAGTGTTCAATAAAATATGGTTTTCAGTCAGCAAAAATCGTTAATTCCTTATCACAGTCAAAATTACATCCTCTTTAATCTAAAAATCACTATGAAATAGAAATAAATCAATAGAGCAGCAGCATGTACTGCAGTATCCAAAAATGAGTCCTGAAAAGCATAGCACTGGATTCTGGATTAAGCCCATGGATACAATTTCTTTTTGACTTCAAGTAAAAATTGTTTCTGGCGAGATTAGACAACATACTACTTGCCTTTTTACTCACTTTATAAAGCCTGAATTGAAGTATATTTATTCTTGAACACATTTTTAATAGATAATAATTGGCCATTCATACTATTTGAAATATCATAATTTTTCTATTCAAAAAAGAGTTTTCTGAACTGCTTCCTTAGAAAAACAGGAAAAGTATATTTTTATAGAACAGGGCTCATAGATGGCCTAACATGAAAAAAAAATTAAGGAAGGTATACTTACTGATGAGGGTTAAAGAAAGAAACACTACAGGAAAACCCGAAGCTTTCAAAGAAAACAGTCTTGGGAGCAAAAAGTGCTGCTGCACTACATTTTGACCAGCTTCTTTACACATTCAACAAAGCAGTCCTGAATCCTGGCATTCCCCAAAACAGAAACTACTTAATCTGTTTTAATTAAATAGGTCTCTTGGTTGACTCCATAGCATAATCCTATGACTTCTAGGTTTCTCCAAGACATTAATATCAAAAACAAAATAGCATCAAATTTAAGACTGCTGACAGCTGTGAAAATATCCTGAAAGTCTGCCTCAGCACATTTGGCAAATACTTTTCAAAATATCGACACTGACAAATCTCTCTCCTGAAGTCACAGATGCATATACAAAGGTGCTACGTTAGATTGCACAGTTCATATGTAATACTGTGAAACCACATGATTTATTATTCAAAATGTCTAAACCACATTTCTATTATGAAAAGTAGATACCACCAACTTCTTTATATAGAATTTTGACGAAAGTCTCTTTCTACAGAGAGGGCAGCCACCATTTTCTCTCCGGTTCTTTCCAAAAGCTGAACATGTTTCTACACATAACATTTCATTAAAAACTTCATGATCTCAAGTGAGATACTCCGTACAGGAAGAACTAATTCTTTACATCTCTCAGCATTAAATATAAAACATTGAGAAGTGCTTGTGCTAGATCTCCTGTTTGTATTTAAGGACAGTATGGCTAACATCTATGACAAAAAAGATGGAAACATAAGCCTTCAGGAAAAACACTAAAACTGTATTTTCTGATAGGAATTTCTGGTACAATCTTCAATGGATAACAAAGATTATCGTTATTTTAGAACATATCAAAAAATGTAACATAAGGGAGAAGGCAGCATTCTGACCTTAGTAATCAGTTCTGCCAGTGAAAACAGCAAACATCTTAAGCCTGTAAACCCCACAGAAAACTAAGGGAACTGGGAGCTTAAACAGCAAAATCAAAGTTTTAGGATGGCTCCCTTTCCAGGACTGATGTATAAACTGAAAATGTTATTGACCATATAAATACTTTCATTGTTATGGATGCAGAATAAGTTTTTTCTCTTCAAGAGCAAGTCCTCCATTACCAGTTGAGCCTTGTCATAAAGTTTCGGCTACAGAAGTCACGAAGAATAAAAACACAGCTGCAGATGTAGCATGTACCTTGCTGCCAATGCTCCAAATGACTCCAAATATTCTTCTCTCGCTGCATATCACCAGCATACCAGAGAGCTACACAGTTCATAATTTAAACCTATAAGCCAAACAAAACTATTGGAGTAACTGAAGAAAAGGAATCCTGACTGGAAAGTCACCATGGCCACATTAAACTGCAAGAACCTAGTAGCTTTCCTTTATTGTTAGAAAGAGCAATATAGAATTAAAATTACTATCAGAATAATTTAATACAGTAACATATAGATTCACTCACTAACATCAGGACTTCGGATGAGCAAAGACTAAAGGAAGGATAGAAGACACTAACTACCTCCCTTAGGAGGAAGACAGTTCCCAATGCTCTCTTAGTATCTTACAGAGAGCTGACAGACACCTTGAGGAGATTTAGAACTCAGGCAAGTTCAGTGTTGCAGGGAGAAAGTTCTTGCAACAACAGAGTGCAAAACCACTAAAGAAGGAGGTCAAGGAGAAGCCTGAAAAGCAATTGCATCCACAGATGTGGAATGATCCCATGTTTTAAAAGTTTTGTTCCAGCTTAGGCACTGAAAATCACTCCTCATGTTCTTATCCAGGCACATGAGCTTTCTTTTGGGGATGAAACCTAAGTGAATCCAAGTACTCACCCTATCTGTTCTGTTTTCATTTATTTTGTACACTTTTCTGAACTAGTACAGCACTTCACTCTCAGCTGTGTTTTTTTGGTTTTTTTTGTTTTTTCCCCCATATTTGAACTGTGCTTTAAATAATCCAGACTAGGGACTTGACCAGAATATAGCATAGCTGCCCTTTGGTCACACACCTATAGCTCTTCTCTGTAGACAACTCCAGCCTTCTCTTAGACTACACCTGTTTTCAACAGCAGCTTTGTCGCTTCCCATGCAGAGAGCACCGAAGCCTTTCTTAATTCAGCGCAAGAAAACAAACACAGTTGGCATGTCTCTCCTAGACAAATTTCACAAAAACCATGCAAGAACAGCTGGCATCTTTTAGAACAAATGAAAACACAGTTAGTGAGAGCAGATAAATTCAAGAATATGGCTAATAGCAAAGGAAAACCACATATGGAAGAATCAGAAGTCCTCAAAGATTATTCACAAGGCAGTATATGTCCCTGAAATGCAAATTGACAGGGACTAGTAACATATCCAAAGGAAGTACATCTCCTTTTCCTACTTCTATTATTTTTCCTCCTGACTACTAAGAGACACATGATACAGGCTATGAAGAGCTTTGACATGACACAGGGAAGCTGCCTGCTCTTACCTTTTATGACTGATGAGAGAAAAAACAGTAGCAGTTAAACAGTAGGGAAAAGACAGACATGACTTATCTGATCTAAACCAGCAGTTAAGAAGAACTAGTTGATTTCAACAAGAGACAGATCTTCATGCAACAGTCCTAGTTACATTACTTATTCAAGCATTTCTGGTCTCTAACATGGGAGCAGATAGGCCCAAGATGTCAACACAGACAAACACAGAAGGAAGAAGAAATGAAGAATGGAATCCAGCACCTTTTAGTTTGTCTGTCCATTATGCAATGAACTTCAATTCTTTTCTTTTGAAAAAATTTATCTCCAAATAATTATTTTCAGTTGGGAACCTTAAAAACCAGGCAACTACAGCAGTAAATCTGGCAAGAATTATTGAGTAGGTAGTTTCATGCATAGCTCTGCACAGCTGAACAAGGAAGGGTGAAACTGACATACTATATGGTTTTATCTCCAGCCAAGAAATACAGTAACAATTAGGAAATTTACTCTAAAAGATATTAAAAATTAACAAGTCTTAAAGATCTCAGGAAGAAGTTTAAAATGCAATGTTTTCAAAATATGTGGACTTTACTAAGTAGAAAAACAATAAACTTTTGAAAATAAAACTGACACATACTCATCATTTTTATATTTAATCCAAGGAGGATTTTCACGAGTGATTGTGTTCAGGACAAAGAAAATGCAGAAATAGTATTTTCCTTTCTTTCCACTTGATATTTTAACCTTCTGAGAGAGATATGCTACTCAGTCTGAAGGTGACTGGCTATTTGTACAACACTAGTTGTACAAATATATGCTCTTCCTGGTGAATTTCACAATACACCTGAAAAAGACATTCTCTTTATCAGAATTTGTGTGCTGTTTAATAACAAATCAGATGTCCTCCAAAACAGGATAAATAAACCTTGTGAGACTATAACACTTTCTTGAAAGTCTAGAACATACCCAGGCAAAAATACCCCCAAAAAACCAAAACAAAACAAAAAAACCCAAACAACCCCCTCCACCATTAAACCTTAGAGTGAAAACCTGTATCTTACAAGAGACAGTACCTATGGAATGGTGTAACAGACTCTTCACAGAGGTGTCTAGGAGGGTATCAGAATCAAAGTATTTGGCACTAGTGGTTGACTAACAAGAAGTATTCCCAACAGCTGCTATGCCCTACTTAATTTGTGCACTCAGAACTAAAAAGACATTCATTTGGCAACAGTTCAAGGCTGCAGCAGCTTGCAAACATCCTTCTGATTCAATTCATAACAAGGAGGAAGAAGAGGGAGCCTAAACAAGACTTTTGCAGTAACAAGCAAAGGTTACAGAAGCTAATGTGTTTTCCCAGGTTTTACAGAAAATAGATGAGCAGCTGAAAAGCACATATTTAAAAAGCAAATGCAGAATTGATACTCCTGTAGCCTCTGGGAACAGGCAAGGCTCTACATCATTACTATCCAAGTCATTCACGGTGTGGTTTACACCCATTCCATAGACACAGGGAAATATGCATTATATTTGTTGTATTGCATTGGATGACCTTGAATTTAAAAATTCCTATTCTAGAACAATGACTTGTGTTTTAATGAAGCAACCTACACAGTCTACAATCCACAGAAGTTCAGAATTCCAAATAATCTACTATACAATGGCTATCAGAATGCTACTTATTTGTGATATTTTTAATGCATTCCCACCATATTACAAAAAATGTGGTCTCTTTCTCATTTTGACTAATGCTATTTATCTTCCATCCAGAACAGAATAAATTGCAAGCTCCAGTCAAAGATAAGGAACCAAAAGATGTTCTTGCCCATGGCAGGGAGATGAAACTAGGTGATCTTTAAGACTCCTTCCAACACAAACCATTCTTTGATTCTATACTTAAAACACTGTAACTTAGTTACATTCCAGAAGGTAAGTATATACTGCTGATGTGAGCAAAATTTTTAGGTATTTGATACTCCTTGATTTTTCAGGCACTTACAATACACAGAGAAAATCTTCTAAAGGAAGCCTGTACATTTAAAATATACCATTTCTATATATGAAGTAACTTTCTTACTTAGTATTAAAAAAGAATAGTTTCCAGGTCCTTTAAATGAAGACAAAACACAAAAACTATTTGGAGCAAAACTGCATATGTATTAATAAAATTAAGGTTCAAGAGCAACTAGAGAAGTAACCTAAACTTTATTTAGAATTTTAGCTGGAATATCTAGGAAACACAGCTGAGCAACCAGGGGATCTTTTCTGTAATTTCCCTATCACATCTGACTATTCTTTATTTTAAAAGATCATTCAGGAGTTAATCTGCCTGTGTAATTGCAGACAGCTTTGTAGAACTCTCCAGAAGAGAGCAATGGAACTGGTGAAGGGTCTAGTGAGTAAGTCATGAGGAGGGGCTGAGGAAGATGGGGTTGTTTAGTCTGGAGAAGAGGATGCTCAGGGGTGACCTTACTGCCCTATACCAAGGTATGTTTAAGTTGGACATTTAGAGAAATTTCTTCGCAGAAAGGGTAATTAGAAATTGGAATGGTCTGCCCAGAGAGGTGGTGGAATCAGCGTTGCTGGGGGTGTTCAAGGAAAGACTGAGGGTGGCAGACATTGCCAGGGTCTAGTTGACACAGTAATGTTCAGTCACAGGTTGGACTCTGATCTCAGAGGTCTTTTCCAATCTAATTCATTCTGTAATTCTCTGATTCACTTTGCAGGAAGGAAGAGTTTGCTGAAGATCACCTGAAAACTAGTCAAAAAATTAGAAAGCCTTGGCCCAACCTCAATCTACAGAACTTCCTATATACACATATATCCACAGTTAATCTACTAAAACCCCATCCCTACACAATTCACAAGGAAAAGATTTGATTACATAGAAACCAAATGGATGGGTTTACAACATTTGCCAATAACATGCACTATTCTGTACCAAGAATGTTGAAACCAAGCTCCTGGTTTGCTTGATCTAGGTCTGATGAGTTACTGGGTTCCAGAGCAGTCAGAGATATTAAGAAAAAAATTGGGGGCAAAAAAGTGTTTATACTTCATTTCTTCTGTCCATGCAGAAGCTTATCATTAGACTGGTAACATTTCCCAAAGGCCCTAACACATACACAGCAAATACAAAAGCGTATTTTCACATTCTAATTTAACCTAGATTATTCTACATGCTTGACTTGAACCAGAGCTCCCTTAAAGTGAATCTTTTCACCAACCCAGAGGACTTTAGGACTGATCCCCAACATCAACATTCCCTTCCTACCAGTGAACGTGGAGTGACCATGCCAATCACATTTAAAGAGTATATTCCACCCAAGACTGAAGAAAGAACCAAGTGGGAATTCTAACTACTTACCTGAAAGGCCTGTACACAAAAATCCTAGTCAGCAAAAAAAAAAAGCATGTAAACCATTACAGTGAAACAACAAATTATAAGCATCTACATAAAACTCAGGAAACTTCATACTTGTCTTCTTGATGCTGGTCCTCTTGGTCACTGAGTTCATCATCATCTACCATATGGCCAAATGGTTCAGAAGAAATTGATACCATATTAGACAGGATAACTCTGCTATCACTGCTTCCTGTAAGGATCAGCTGATCATGAGAATGATTGTATCTGACATTCCAGACCCTAAAAAAGTTAAAGCAGATAGAATGGGAGACTATTCATGGTAGGTAGTGCATCACTGTTAAACAATTTCTTTTAAGAGCAGCACTAAAATTTCAATGTTTTAAATATGCATAGAAGTTATATGCCTCATTCCAAAGACTGTTTTTTTGCCATCTTCATTAGACTTCTAAGCTTCCATGTCACCTGTTTTCTATGAGGCATTATTCAACAAAGTAAAAAAAAAAAACAAAAAAAAACACAACAACAAATCACACCATTCAGTGGTATCATTCCTTGAGGATACATGCCAATTCATTGTTGAGTAAGCCAGAGAAGTACTTAAATCCTAAACACAAAAATTCCCCAAAACAAAATATGGATTAAAAATAGCCTTTTAAACAAAAATCTCACAACAGTGAGATTTTTTCAATCTTCTTACAGTGAAGTTGAAAATATATCCTAAAACAAATGTAGGACTTTATTTCTCTTCAATTTTTACATTTTACATATCAAGTTAATACCAAATGTCTTATGGTTCTTGATTTGTTGTTGTTCTTTGAATATTCCGAAGAAAAAAAGTATAAATAATGCTTCTGTTAATTCCCATCTTAATTTCCCTTAAAATAGCTTTAGGGACTGGATCTATTTTTCAGGAATTATTCCAACCCAAATTTTATAAAATATGAATAATTCATCTTTTCTTGAGCATTGAAATTTGCAGACATCAGGCAAGATTCTCTCTTTACTCCATCCACAGGCCAGTGCAGTAGATACAGGCTCTAAATCTTATTTCAGAGAATAAAATTATTCACTTGCATATTCTGACTTAAGGACTGAGAAGAACATAAAAAAAGTTGAGCTGCATTACTGAACATTTCAACCATGTGACAACAGAAGGAGAGATGGCAACTGTTTTATTACTGCACATCAGGTGCAGCACATCAGGCTCCATTTGGGAAGGCACACCTGTGTCCCAGCTGGACCCCACGGGCCAAGTTCTGTGCTGTGCTTCTCAAAGGTGTACCCCCCATCTCCCAACAATATTAACAGTTTCTTGCCAATTAGACTAATGTTATCTAAACTCTTAATTTACAATTACACTCAAAACATTGACATGCTGAAACTTTTTTTTTTCTGTGCAAGAAAATGATTATGCACAATAGTACAAACATAGTCTGCATTGCTCCTAAACGGCAAAATAATTAGCTGAATAAATGATATAAGCCATCCACCCACAAAACAGCATGCAGATTATTTGTTCTACCAGTGGGAATGCTCCTCTAGTGTCTTCACTGGTTCAGTAACATTTCTCGTGTCCCAGAATTTCACCTTGCAGTCATCTCCACAGCTAGCCAGGTAGTACTGTTTATTGGGATTAAAGTCCAGGTCTCGTACCAGCTGTCCGTGTGCATTTTCTATACAATATATCTGCCTGTAAAACATTAAAAAAATTGAATGGTCTATAAAAAGCTGACTGCACTCCACCTACAGAAATCCGTTCCCCTGGAAACTTGCATAATCCCCTTAGCACCCACAGACCTAGAGTTCCCATGTCTAGTGCAGAGCTTAGGGAATTCCCAGTTGTTAACAGTGACTTGTGTAGATTTCTCAACTTGCTTTGATGCTTTGCACCTTCCATGTCTGTGTCCATTAAGATCATCTGGGGTTAAAAGGAAATAGTAGTTCCAGATTATTCCAGCACAGCTCTGTATTAAGTGTTATGTCTGCTACTAAACCACAACAGTTTCAGGTAAGAACTTCTTCACACCTAAGTAGTTATACTAGTTCCCTATTTGTTGACATCTACTCCAGTTGGAAAAGCTGAGATGCAAAGGCTGCAACAGATATCAATGACAGCTTTTTATTACTGCTCTGTATTGAATTTACCTTCTTGAGCTCTTGCATTTATCACCAATTTACCCGTGGCCCTTAAACTACTCAGCCAGACACAACCTCATCCATCTGGACCACTTTAGAAAACATCTGTGGTACTGCTAACAACCTAGCATATCTTTCAAAACATCATGTGCCATCAGTTTGTATCACTACCTTGTGTCTTAAAACTTGGGGATTGTCTGATTTTTTCCTGTTTCCATTACTGTATGATCAGTTTTGTCCAAGCCAAAGTTTTGTCAATATATCATCTAAAGTTCTGCTTAGACTTGACTGTCTACTGCAGTCTTCACTGGAACTTTTCAACACTCCATGAGCTTTTGGTTTTTCTTTAAATGAAAAATGTTTCTCTTTAGTAAACATATTGACCAAAACTTCCTATTTCTTGTGAAAATTACATATACTTATGGTCTTCTGTCATGATCACATAGTCTCTTGCTGTTAATACCTATCTACTAATACAAAGCAAAATAGCTCCAGAAGGAGAGGTTCCAAGTTATCAGGTCTGTACTAAGCCCTATCTTGACAGCTCTGGCTGTCACTGGTGAAATTACTAAGATATCTAGCATCAACACTCTTCTCAGTGTTTGAGAGGCTAAGGATATCATTCAGGCATGCCTTTCTACCAAGTATTCTAGGAGTGGAATTTAAGCTTCCACTTATTTTTTTAGAATACGTACATGGCAAAAATACTAAGTCTAAAGCATGCTTGCTGTGGTAAAACACATTCTTCCTCCTTCACTGCACCTTTCAACTTTCTTGCATTGCTTAGAGATGTGTATAAGGGCTCAAAAATACTACTGTCCATTGTATATTCAGGACATATATTCATATGCCCATTGTATATTCAGGACTAGTCACCATGAAAGACTTTATCCCAACTTAACTATTATTCTGACCATTTGATCCCTTTCCTCCCCAAATATGAACATTCTTTTCGTCATTTTCACCCTACCTAGAGCAATAATATGTACACTAAACTTCCAACTTACATCATAAGATTACTGCCAGACCACATGAACATTTTCTCCACCTATTGGCTCCACTTTCTCACATTATTTTTCTTATATGTTATTTAGAATTTAGCCTTGGAGTCTGGATTTTCCTGATAAATTTCTCTCTCTAAATCCAATCAGCCTAGTGTCTTCCTTCTCTGCTTCACAAGCTCTTCTCAGATTGTCAGGAAGAGTCCTAGACTAGACGAAGAAGCAGTCTTAATCATTTTTCCTCTCCCCTTCTTTGTTTGCTATACCCAAAAGAATGTTCTCCCCCTCTATCTTGCAGCTATCATAACCAGTCTCTGCAGGCGCAGCTATTCTAGCTGCTTCTAGTATTTCTCTTCACTTTGCTGGTAGAACAGTTTTCTGCCCTTGATTCCTCCCTCCCCCTTCTTTTTATGCTTCTGTACTGCCACAGCTTATATTGCCCTGACTTTAAACTCCTACTTCTAGCCTATTATGAAATATTTACATAATAGACATATTACAGCCTAAATGAAGTTGAAACTTACTACTGCACATACTTTTTGAGCAAACAGCTCTTTGGCATAGCCTAGTTATCAAACTGGTTTAAGAACAAACCAGTTTTAAGGACTTATTTACTTTGGGCTTTACTTAAAGTAAATACAATAGTGGGTTTGCTTCTGTTAACCAAGCTACCCCTTTCACTGAGAATCCAGATTACAATATCCACATAATCTAGCTTTCATAGAAGTTACTCAGAGAATTCTTTAATGCAAGATAGAGATGCTTCTTCTAATGAGACAGAGCATAAAGCAGCTTTACAATATTTAATATTCTCTCTTCGAAACACAGGCTTTGGTTAAAGATCTGCATGCTATATGGTAGAAATAGGATTACAAAAGGAAATTAATAAAACCCCTTCTCCTTTGTCCTCTTTTTCCACTCTTGTCTTTATAAGGTACCTTTATAAATCTAAGTATACACATTACATAAAATTAATTTTTATGTATCAGTTTACTAGGCAAAGAATGGGACAGTCAAACATAACTTTCAAACACTTCACAGGAAGAGACTTTTAATTATTGTATTTTTAACTTTCCTTCATTAAATAAATCTTTTTGGCACAACCACAAAGACTAGCAAACAAGGGATTTATTGCTACAACTCTGAGCTGGCAGCAACCACTGAACTAAATTTAAAGTCATCGCCCTTTAAAGCAACAGAAGTTATTACAAGACATCAGTCTTCTTGGGTTAGTGATAAATTACTATGTGCTAAGGGGATAAAGTGTACTTTTAAAAAAGCTTGAAGAGGCTTTAGTAGTCATGGCAACAGATGTGCACAACATCACTCCTTTTCTTATCAAAATCACAACTAAGCAGGGGGAAAAATGCCTTATAATGTATATTCAAAGCTTTTATTGGGTTATGATTTTGATAGATCCAGTGATTTCTTATAACTAGTATGCTACAATCATTAATATATTATAGAACACTTTGTTAAAATCAGAACTGAAGAGCGAACTTGACCTGTGAACTTCCTTCAAAGATTAAAGTAATCTTTAAATGCTATGAAGATAGTTCATGGCATAGTCAGGACTGTTAAAACATTTTCAGGTTGAATTACAAAACAGCTTCATTCAGGTATAAATTCCTATGTATTGAACAAATCCTTGTGAGACTAGTACATGGTTCAATAAAACTCAATATACAAGTTAGAATGGAAGCTGAGGGGGAATAGCAGAGAAAAGTCTTTGTTAAATTGCAACTATATCAGCTATGCAAGCCTTTCTATTCCATTTATAAACAATAAGTTTGCCACTTATCATTTCAAACAAAAAAAATTATGGTAGGAGCAATGCAAAAATCTACCTCCAAAGGAGATTGTCTTTTCTAGAGAACATGACTGCAAGCTCTCCTTACCTCATGCTCCGTGTATCCCAGCCTCGGACAGTGGTATCGTTGGCTGTGGCAATCTGGGTACAATTGTGGTGTGGACTCCATCTTCCTGAAGTAAATTTTAATTGTCCTTTCCCTTCTAAGGCTGTGGAACTAGAGAGCTAAAATAATGAAACAAAGCTGGCAATGTTTCTAAATGTAACACTAAAATGAAATTAGTTGCAATGAAGACAAAGCTACTCAATAGCCTATTGCTCCAAGTGCAACAGACTACCAAATCCAAAGATTGAAGAAAAAAAGCAGTAAAGAAACACAAATAAAAGCTAGAGCTGATTTCCCATCACTAATTTTTGAAAAGGCTTATGCAGTGCAATGTATGCCAAATTATTAGAAGTACTTTAATTTAGTTCTATAAATTAAAACTATTTTAGATCATTGTTGAAACAGTAGATCAACAATATGGGCACACTGCACAGATTTATAGCTGCCAAACACACATGTGCATTTAGCTTCATTAACAGTCCTACAAGATTTTTTTCCATGTCAAAATGCCGAATTTTATCTGCAGTAACAGAATTATGGTGTCAAAGATTCTTTTTGATAAATGTATAGAAGCTTTTTAAAATAAAGAAGTCAAGGCCCATGTGCCCATGTCACCACATACATGCCTGTTAAAATAACAGTAGATACTAGATTACAAATCTACAATCTGTGAGATAAAAAGGTTTCAGTTCCACAAACAGGCTTCTATATCCTGGAGCAGGCAGCTCTGCATCTCCACAGTTAATGAAAAGAAAGTCCAAAGTAATAAACTTTCTCTTTGAAGTTGCATAGTAAATTATCCCACAATTTCATGTGAACATGGGGGAAATCAAAGCTGCCAACACTGCAAATTACTTTTACTTCAAATCACTTACTGAAACCATTTAATACCTAAAGAGGGAGGGGAAAACCAAAATATTTGCATTTAATCAGGTATAAAATTTACACAAATTTCAAGCAGCTACACAAACAGCAGACTTATTTGGTCATCTTTCATATTTCAAAATGTTTTGTTATGAGGTATTTCACAAAAGCAGATTACCACACTGGATCCTGATGGATCTTAATGCAACATCAATACTCTATTTAATAGTAGATTTCTCAGCACAAATATGATGCTTTGATGATGAAAAAGACTAAAACACAAACTCTTTACATTAACTTTAAGTGATATCAACAGAAAAATACGCTATCAATACTAAATTGCCTAAATACATTTGTATATTGTATAAATGTTCATGTATGTATTTTGCTAAATTTTTATTACTACAACTCTAAAAAGATCGTTATTTCTTTAGCATTACAATTAACAATCTAGAAATTACAACTAGAATTTTTTTTTTTTAAAGAACGTGGCATTCCCAGCATGCAAGATCATATATTACTCATGTGTTACTGAATAATGTAACACTGTGGCCAAACCTACTCCTCTAACACTACTCCTCCTCCAGAACAAATACAGTCTGGAAACCTTTCTACAACTCGCAGGTTATTAATAGAAACATAAAACACCTCATAGGACACTGGACAATAAAATTCACTTTTTTTTTTTTTTGGACAGACACTAGATTACAGGCTCAACAAAACATTCATAGCTTGTGTAGGTCATTTAAAAAATTAAAGTTTCTTTCGTAAGAAGATTTGCCCATTCAAAGTTTAGATTGGGGGGAAGGAAGCGAATGTTAACACTAAGAGAACCAACAAAGGGAGTGTATTTTCTCAGGTATTTAAAAAATCTGCTCTTGAGATGGAAAGCATCATATATTCAAAATATGACTCAGGGGAGAGGGTCTTTGTCAGCAGTAGACATACTTTTTCCAGCATTCCAGACACACACACATACATATATATATATATATATATATACACACACACACACGCATATATATATGTGTCTTCTAATTTTAACTTTTATAATGTAAGCTACTATAAAAAGATCAAATTTTTCTTCTTTGCAGTTAAAAGTTTAGGGTTGAGGCCAGCACATACATACTGTGACATTTCTTAACAACATATGAAAAAAATCACCTATATTCTAGTTGGCCAATGCATCCTTGCCTTCATATGCAATTCATAAGTAAATTAAATGACATATTTCCTTATACAGATGTCCAGCTATATACAGAGCCAAGTTCTTAATTGACTCAGTCTTGTTTTTATGTCATCTGTGAACCTGAAAGCAACTGCAAGGATTTAAAGGACAATTTGGAGATAAAGAAATTTTCATACATAAAAAGGATTTCTAATGTAACAGAAGGAAGTCTATAGGATTCCTTCCTAGACATGCAAGAAATAAAGGAAACAAAACTGGTAGCTTAGAATCACAAATGCAGGTTCAAAAACTCCTTAGCTGTAATTTTAATTCATACAGAATATATGGACAGGTAAGTAAGTGCTCTTTTTATCTTGAAAACTTTTCTCCACTTGTTTAAATGCAGCAAAGCTAAAAAATAAAAGCTTCCTACAAAAGGGAAGGAAAACATGACATAGGTGTATTCTAAACATTATTCTTGCATGAAGATTAGGATCTGTGCTGCCCAGGGGATGAAGACATGCAGGTGTGAGGGCCTCACTGGATACTTTAGGTAAACAATTCATAGGTTTACTTTAGGTAAACAATTCAAAATATTCAATACAAACAATTTGTATTTTATAAATACAAAATGGCACATACATTAAGGAAAAGGAAAGGAGTAGAGTAAGATTGAATGTCTTCTTTTAGACAACAAAATTAGGAATTACTCTTGCAATGTACAAGATCACACTGATTTCAGAAAAGAAGTCTGGAGAAAATGAAATCTTGAACAGCGTAAAATGGTTACTGGAGTATGAATGAATTTTACACTATTCCTAAATGCTTAGCTGGAACAATGCCTAAATCTGGTGACACAAGAACAAAAATAGAAGGGCAGCATGATATTATACTATAGTTGCATAAAGCAACACTTGAAAATAAGAAAAAAAAACTTCTAAAAAAATTAAATAATGTAATATGATCAAAATAGAACTGCTTATGTTATCCTCAGTGAAGGAAGGGGTTTTACAAAAACAAAGTACCAAATTATGAAAAAAATCCGTCCTAGGATATCCTAGATCTAGGACTGATTTCTGTGTATTCAAATCAAAGTATCAATGACTCCAACTTATTTTTGTCAAAATATCAAAGACTGAAGTTGATTTTCCTGCTTCAGAATTTGATTACATAAGGTCTGACTTGGAAAGAGGAAAGGACAGGCACTATCCTTCAAAAAAAAAAAAAAAACCCAACACCCAATATATATGAAATGTTAAAGGGTACAGAAATTATCTAGGAATACCACAAGCAGCATGGAGAGTGAACCAACTGTTCATGCTCTCTTCCAAGAAAAGAGCTATGTGACCAAGAAGAGAACAGGAAAATACTTAGAAGAAAGATATATTAAGGGCTATACTAAGTAGACAAAGCCAAGCAGACTATTTTGAGATTGACATTAAAAGGCATGAGTGTTTTTCTGACTTGTTATTGACAAAAACAGAAAGGTTGATGAGGATTGTAAATTAAGTTCAATTCCTCCAACTGCAGGAAACCATACCACGTAGTCCTTTTATAACTGTTCTTGACTCCCAAATCATCTTAAAACTATCTGCCTTTTCAAATTGTCTAATCATATTGGCAGCTCATAGCTATTCTCAGAATAGCTAAGTAACAGAATTCACATATTTTTAAGTGCTGAGTTACAGTAGAAGAGAGTTTGCATTACAATAAGAAAATATTTTTATTCCTTAAACATATTTTCTGCTTTATACTATAAAAATTAAACTAAACGTCAAGTTCATCCTCTGAAATATATTGTGATTCTTATATGCTGATGATGCATTCCAAATTCTGCCAACAATAATTTCAATTATTTCATTCCTACTTCTATCATTAAGGAGACCATTAAATACAAATGACTCCAACCCTATGAGTTGGTTTCTATTCTCATTCTGATCCAGTAATTTCCCTTTTATTTTTCTTATGATAGATTAACTATAGGAGGGCAGTAAACTATGTTTATTCTAGTTGCAGTAATAAGGGGGCATTAAAAAATTCACTAAATTCCACAAGGTATTTCCTGCCTTGAGAAATAGCAGCTATCTTGCCAAAAAAGCATCTCACGCTTATTCCTAACATTATCTCCATTTGGATACATTACTTTTATCCAGATACCCTGTGAAATCTTCCCCAAAATATATTCTGCCTTGCCTGGAATGCCACTGCTTGATATTATCTGTTGTTCTGAACCAAGACCACATGAATGCTGCTAAATAATCCAGACAGGACAAGAAATCTAAAAGGAATATAATTATAACAGTTTGAATTAAAATGATCAAAACCACACCTCTATTTGCCCTCTGTGAAAACATATGAAAACCAGAAAAATATCTAGATTTTAATATCTCTATTTCATTTTGTTCCACTCATCTGCCATGCCAAACATATTGCATTTACCCGAGGAAGAGTTCTAGCAATTTGTTGACATGTGACCTCAAATCTGTACACAGAAATATTAACTGTCGTCTCCTCAGCAGATTCTATCCACACCTTGTGCATTGTCTGGGCTTCTCTTGGGTCCAGTTAATGATTATAAATGGCAAAGAATAGCTAATTTCATTGCAAAAGGTAATGATGCAGTGAGCATAAGATTAGTTTCACCCCAGAAGGTAATGTCCTCAAAACAATAATAAAGGGAGTGATCAAAAGGACAGGAGAAGCTTGTCTTAATGTAAATACAGGCAAATTGAACACTGTAAGGCAGAAACAACTTACCAAAAAACAGTGAAACAAAAATAAAAAACAAAACCCCAAACCAAAACAAAAACCCCAAACAAACCCACTGAACTATACAGTAAATTACAGTTAGCAAATGTTTCTTATCCCAGGCTGACTAGATAATTCAGAGAATGAACACACCAATAATTTTATTACCAAGAAGCTCTGAGTCTACTGGGAACTGTAAAATTCTTCAGGCTAATTTTAATGAAACAATGAGACTTGTAAATCACAGGCAGATACATAAAAGGAACCAAATAAGACTGAAGTTTTGGTAACTGTAGAGAAGCAGAAATTTTGGCCGATACAAAATTTTAAAGACACAGATATTTTCAGTTTTCCATCTATATTATACCTGAATTTTAGACAAACTTTCATAAATATGAAAGGTCCATAAAGACTACCATTTGGTTTACCTCTTGCTATTAACATGGCCTATAATGTGTACCTATGCAAAAAAAAGGGAAGCAATTGAAAATGTTGTGAAGACAGGAAGACCAGTGATGCACCAGTGTAATAAATACCTCCTTACCTCTATTACCTCATACAGATACATTGGACTTGATCTTACTTTTAGTTAACGATGATCATATTATTCAATCTGAACACCATTGTGTATTTTTTACAAAAGAGAAAACAATTCAAACACACTGACATTTCTATTATTTTAATCTCAGGCTCTTGATTTAATCAGTTATAACAACACATATACACATGTAGAAGGCACAGGGACCTGTGTCACAGTCCCTTGACTGGACACTCAGAGAAACACCAGAAGCAGAGGATCGAGAAGGAGGACCCCAGACTTTTGCTGCATAGACTGGGAGGGTATCACACCCCAGAATTTTCTTTATTCAGAGTCCCTCATGAGAAGCACCAGCCCAGATTGTTGTGTTGCTGTTGCACCATAATTAAATTACTTAAGGGATGGAGAGGACTGAGACACTGCTATGGGAAACCTGGTATGTGTGAGGGTGGGGCATGCAGGGAGGCAGCAGGGGACCTTGTCAGCCACTGGAGCTGCCCAAAGTCTCTGCCCATGAGAGTGTGATTGCCAGAGCAATGTCTGGATGTCAGACAGGGACATTTCCTCAATACCAGCTATGTCCTGCTTAGCCATTGCCTGCTTCAAACAAAGCATGTTAGGTGATATGACATCAGGTGGCTAAGAGATTCCAAATATGGACAACCTTTCATCTTAATGAACAAAAAAGACAACTTTTCTTGTCATTTACATAACCTCTGTGTATCTGCATATAAAGGAAATATTGTGGGTTTTTTGGTTGTTTTGTTTGTTTATTTTAATTTGCCTTAGCATGCCTCTTTTTTATTTGGCAAGACCTGATTCCTTTGCTTTAGGCTGTTCTTCTATATCTGTTTTCCAGGCAAAAAAAAAAAAAAAGCTCTTTTTATTACTATCTCAAGAAAGCCTCTCTTTACATTCTGATCAAAAACCATTAAAATACAAATCATGTGCTTTTTAGAATTATGATCTATTATGCATACAGCAATCCCCTATAAACAGGATATTCACAGAATATCAAAAGCTGTTTCACCAACAACTCATTAGCCTGCAAACATTCCTTGTCCATGGTGATAACCAAATGGAAAATATATTTACTACTTACCTCTACTAATGTTATCTGTTTTATAACCAACCTGTTCTCAGATTTCTCTCACATCCTAAATACTACAGCAGCAAAAGCTGGGGTAGAGTGTTGATTTATGGAGGAGGGTTTGACACTTTTTTTTTTTAAAGAGAAAGCCAACTGTGTAACAAAATATTGCTAGTCTTTCTTTATTGCTCTTTGTAACTGTCAGCCCTTCATATTTTTTGCAAATATAAAATTGCTACAAAATAAAAGTTATTATTTTTCAGCCATATATATTGGAAGTAAACGGGGAGTTAATCTTCGAAGATTTCAGAAATGCGCCACAGTCACTTCTAGTCCTGAAAAAGCCTATGATACTGGACTTCAGTATTGTCTTAATTTTCATTACTAGCAAGTCTAGCACAGGCCTCTTAAAGAGATGCTTATGCTTTTGTCTGTCTTGTTCAGCTGGATTCCAGGTAGCTCAGGAATCTACAGACATGTTTAAGACAAATCTGTTGCATACAAAAATTCAACATTCAAAAATTGCAAGAATTCCAGTCATGTCAGAAGTGATTCACTGGGCTCAAGATTTTGATGCATGGAGATATGTTTTTTGATAGTCCAGTTTCAGTGAACTTTCTCTATCAAAATTCACTTAAAAAGCAGTGTATGTCTTGGTATTGAAGTAATTATCATCTAAGAACAACTCAAAATTGCTGGAGCAGAAGACTGATTATGCTAAACAGTTATTCTCAGATAAAAATTTTAATCACAAATAATTCTTGTTTACAGTGCAATCACATGAGATACTAGGTTATTTTAGATAGAAATATAGAGGATCGATCAGTCAAATTCAATATCAAGCCTCCTGAGAGCCTGATCACAAAATCTGAATAACATTCTTAACTTCTGCAAACAAAGGTTTTTAACAAAGATTTTTAAACGCTCCTATCTGAAGATGTCAATCAAGGGTTGCTATATCTGCTTCATTGGGTAAAGCAGTTTCTTTGGTATAGAATTTCACATTTGCTTTTATTATTTTCCTTTAATAAAAAATATAAACATATAACAAATGTCACAAGTCAAATTCCCTTAATTCCTTTATCACTTACTTTGCCTTCTAGAGTCCTTTTGTGCCATCAACATCTGATGTAGTCCAACAATATTTTAGAAGTACCAATTAAAAAAATATTCTACGTAAGTAATGCTACTTGAAATAGTGACAGGATCTGCAAGCTGAATGTTGCTTTGTGGATAAAACTACTGATTCCCCAAATCATGCTGAAATTACAAAATTCAGTACCATCTATTCTTTTCCAAAATTACACAGATCATAATTCTAGCAATGGAAGGAAAAGAAAATGGAAATCATATCTGCACAAATATTTGTGTGACAGAGTGGGAGTTTAGTTTTGAGAAAAGAAATAGTATAAGGAAGACACAACATACAAAATTCCAGTAAATAATTCCCAAGCAATATAAAATGTGGAATAAAAACCCCATAAAAATTGGCAATCATGACAAGATTTCTACAGAGAAACTGATAATACACCAGACAGCATCCCAGTGGAAATCATAGAATGGTTTGGGTTTAAAGGGGCCTTAAAGATCATTTAATACCAATCCCCTGCCACGGGAGAGAGGTTAGGATTAAGAAAAACTCAGAGAGTTATGAGAAAATGGTCAAACAGTGAAGATACTAATTAACATTCAAAAATATTTCAGCAAGTGAGGACAGAGATGCACAAGGAATGAAAGTAGGAGAAAGGGAAAATGCTAAGTTGCCTAGCAATCTCAGTACTTCAAGGAAACACGAGGACTCATAGCATGGAAGCAGTACCAACCCCAAAGTAGTTTTTCAATATTGCAGAAAGGTTTGTGTATTATGCAGATATTAGGAAAGAAATACTGACTAATGCAGGTGCAATGCAAATCCAGGGGATACAATGCCACAGACAAGCTCCTGGAGGTAAGCTGTCAGAAACTCTCAACATCAATTTGATAAAAACAAACACTAATTTGAAGCTTTGGAAGGAAACATAACACCTTTTGAAGTTGCAGATGAAAAAAAGAGCTGAAGTTTCTCATCTAGAGAAGGAACCCCAAGGGCTTATTTATAAGCATAGAGTATTAAAATAAAATTATTATATTATATTATATTATATTATATTATATTATATTATATTATATTATATTATATTATATTATATTATATTATATTATATTATATTATATTATATTATATTATCATCTATTTGTATGCAGTTAGGTGGTATAAACAGGGAAGAGTTTATGGACACAGTGTCTTGACTAAATTGAAAAAACTTATTCTGCAGCATCCAGGAAAAAATTAACCCTGACCTGAAGAGTTAAAAATGACAACAGATCAAGTGAATAGTAATGTCCCTGACATAAGGAGTATACACTTAGAAGCTCAGACACTGATCTAAATGACTATACAGAATGATTCAAAGTTTTCCATATACATTTTATGATATAGCATAATCAGACAGAAATCTATGCCAATGACACTTTTTTATCTATGTTCCTAAGACATTTTTAACAATAAGTGAAATAAACTGAATTAACTGTATATTACTAAATTAAACTAACATTGAAAATTCAAAGCATTACATAGCAAATAGAGAAACTTATATTATGCTTACACAATCAAGAGTTGTAAATTTAATAAAGGGCTGCATGGCATTAACCAACAGGAGTTACTACACCACTATCTGAATTCAGTAACCTTTGGCTTTACTGATTATTGGTTTTTCCACTCGTAGACATTCACCAAATCAGCACTACTTTATTCTAGATTACTCACTATAAAAGCAGTAGGACAGTAAGGGGAACTCTAGAACAAAGAAAACATTTACCCACTAGCAACAGATACTAAAATATTACTCTTAAACACTCTTATTTAAGACGGTGGTAGAATATTCATTTCTTCCACCTACATTAGGCAACAAGATACTTCTGAAGGAATAGTCAAAAGATTAGCAAAAGATAGGAAATTCTAGGCTAAGGAATGTTGATGTTTGGAGTATATTCAAGTATAGCATCTTTTGTTAAAAGAAAATTTCTTACCACAGCTTTGGCTGAACTTTCCTGCAAATCCCACAATAATATGTTGTTATCAGCCAGTGAAATAATCTTTTTACCATCTCCCATCGGCTCCCACATAACACTGTAAAACAGAAAGAGATAAACAAAATAAATAACAAAATAACCCAACATTAAAATCCATTAATTGAAGCAGAAGGCCATTTTAATTCTGTGGATCTAATCCATATCAAAATATGTTAAACCATATTCCTTCTGGTTTCTTTTAGATGAAATCCATCACATATTTTAAGTCAAAAATCTGCCATTAACTAGCAATTTGTAGCAGTCATTCTGCATACACGGAAATACAACCAGAGTTCTTGATGTACACTAATTTTAGAAGGCTTTAGTCTGAAACCTCAGGGTTGTTCATATAGAGTGTTACACATCCTTTCTGAAGGTGCACCAAAAATCATAAGCCTTAGTTTTGATTCAACTCTGCAACTGTCATCATGACTTAATCAGCATATACTTTTAACCTGTGATTCACTTCATGCTATGCAGGAAGGAATGCAAGAAATCAGTCCTCCTCTCTTATTCTATCTATGAAAAGCAGCATATTTCAGCCAGTCAGTATGGGTAGTTCACACCCTAACTACATTCACTCTAGCCCTAATAAACTTGCAGAAGGTAACAGTAGGATTGAAAGAATACTCTCATTTTACGAGAATCAGCTTCTATTTTTCTAATTTTGTAACACTTTTGTAACCAAGTTTTGCAACCTCCCAATAATCTGAAGAGTAACAATATACCTGAAGGTAGAGATCACAATTTTAGTATCAATAGGTTAATGGAGAAACTTTTTTCATTTTAAGACTGAACCTTCAGCTATCTAAAAGCATTTGAGATGCTGTTTTCATCTTCAGAGCCTTGTTGAAGTCCCACTGCTTCAAGTTTATCAGAAGTGCATGACTAGACACAAGTTTTCTAGTCATGAACTTCTCACAAGTTTCTTACTTCTCGTGGACTAATCACAAGTTTGTTTTGCTTTTTGTGTGAACCAATTCAGTAACTGGATGGTTGGAGACTGAATTTTTCTAATTTATGGTTTAAACATCTTCAGTAAAGACTTTTGCCTATTACAGCAAAACTGTATAAAAGCTGCAGAGAAAACCACTCAAACCCTGAATGGGGCCTTGGGCTTCACGTTGATGGAGATAAGATAAAGTGACTCAGGCCTGGGCTGGGGAAGAACTCATTTCCAGAAGGATCAAGCTTAGCACCTTCAGGGACAAGACCACAGCCCAGGGCTGCCAGCTGCCAGGCTCACACAGACCTTCACACCAAAGGGTGGGGGAGAGAGGCTCTGGGTGTATGGTGAGCAAAACTTTGGTGAGAGGCATTGAATGCCCATCCTCTGCTGTGCAGAGCTCAGCTGTGGGGTCCCTTCACCCTGGGAAAGGTGAAGGGGGTGTCATGGTCCCCCAAAAGGCTCTCCATACCCTGCAGCAGAGCACTGCAACATGATGCAACAGACCCACAGTGTTGCAAGGGACAACATCAAACCTGCCCTCCCAAGGGGAGACACATGGGCGTTCCACCTCAATAATATAAACATTTTTTAATCCATTGCATGTCATTGCTTTGTGGTGGTAGTGGGTAGTGGAGGACCCCCGCCACCAAGAAGCCAGATGGAGGGGAGCCATGCAATGTCACTGGGACCCTCAGAAGGCTGATCTTTCTACCTCACCCCCATTACTCTCTGCCTCCCACCCCCTGCACATCTCTTTTTCTATTTCTTTCTTTTCTTTCTTTTATCTTTCTTTCTATTTAACTTGTTTTATCTTTGCCTCTTTTACTATTAAATAAAATACATCAAGTGTTTTGGCACCAACATCTAACCTGGTTTAATCAAGTTTTGAGGTATATTTCAAACCTTTCTGGGTTTGATCAATTTTATCCATAGAGATTTAGTTTTTCTTGCTCTTGTGTGTTAATTTGGATTGTAACAGAGGAAATAGATGAAAGAAGGTTGCACAAATAGATGCAGCCTTGGGTAACTAAGCCCAACATTAGGCAGCCACTAGCAACCTTCCTAACCTTGCTCTACACACTATGCATGCTTCTATTTTATCCCAGATTTTGCTTTACTCCTATATTTCTAAAACACTGGGTATAATCTGGCTGACACTGGATATGATCTGGCTGATCAGATGAAGTTACATCACTCGAAGTTCCCCAAGTGATGGAACTTCATCTGATCTTCATCTTATGCTATAAAACATAAGGAAAAGAAAATAGGAAGTTGCAGGTAAGAGAAAGAAGTGACAAAGTATCTTTTTTCACGCCATTAATACAACAAAACTCAGTTATTCTCAGCTGATACCTTCCTCTCCAATTACTCTTGCTCCTTGTGTAAACAGTCTCATCAGTTTTTATTTTGCACTTTTAGTAAAACAAGCATCAGATACACAAGGCAGATGACTACACCTGTTTGCTGTTTTGCAAAGAAAAGTCTGGAACTATAACTGAAAGGGTGCATTGGCTGACTCCTTACCCACTGAACTTTTCTGTAAGGCAATGCCACAGAATAAAGAAAGGACTAACTTCTGCACCTATATTCTGCTGGAAGCATGACCAGCATCCCTTATTGTGTTGTCAATCCATGAAAATTACCTACCTATAAAAGCCTATTTGTAGTGAGTTTTCTTGTATTAGGACAAAATCACTACATTTAGTACATTAAGCTACAATCACATTTTTAAATTTGTTTTACCAAGAACATGGTACTAGAACAATTCTATGATTTATTTTAAATTTGGCTGTTTTGTCTGTAGTATTGCCAATCTTATTCAACAATACACACTTTTGAAAAGTATGGTACAACTTGGAAAAAACTTAGAAGCAATTAAAAACGAGTGTTAATAATAAAAATGACATGCAGTTTCAATTACATGCTCAACTACATTTTGCCTGTAACAGTATTAAGAAACCAACTGGCACTGCCATGTGTATTTCAGAATTTCATGTAGTTGTACTGCACAGATACATCAATTCAATCCTTCAAATAGATGAAAATATCTTATGAAAACATATAACAGGATAAAGAAAATTAACACACTATAACCTGCATGTGATCACAACTAACCTTCCACAACCTGGTTTTCCAATGTGAAATTGAAAGCTATCAGGATGGCTGAACAGATAACTAATAAATCTTCAAATTGATTCTGACCATATTTAAGTCCATTATTTACTTACATATTGCTGAAAATATAAATGGTATTTGGTTGTATATCTACATATTGATCTATGTAGATATATTTTTAATTACAATGAAATCTGGTTTGACCACTTAACCACCCTTTAAGAGTCCTTTTAGCCAGAGATCAGTATTTTTTATGCCTGTTGATATATCTGCACCTTTCCTACATGAATCACTCAATTTTTAGTTGCAAAAGCTAGATTGAAAACAATTGCTTTGATGTTTTCGAAGGTAGAAGAAATTCCACATCTTTAAGCATCACTGAACTTCAAGGTAAAAGAACTTTTCCAGCTGAATAGAGTGTACTAATTGAAGCCAATTCTAACTGAGCTGACATACCTTGCAATAAAAGGCCTCTCCAACATTCACTCGATCCTTGTGGGATGCCCATTTTACCTCTATTTAATTTTTCATTTATGGGTGTTGTTCTGGTGATCATTCATTCAGATTTTCTAATCTTAAGTAGAGGCTACTCAAATCACTCTTTGTAATATGTTCAGCTATGTTCTGTACTCATGACTGAATGTCAAACATGAAATACTATGGAGAACAGGTGGGCAGGAATTATTGGCGAGTGAAAAGAAAAAGTTACTTCTGAAGCAAGATACAAATTTTAGAGAAACTGAAGTTTTCATTTAGAACAGTTTTCAGCATAGCAGAAATGGTGATAATGTCTAAAAAGGAAAACAAATAAACCAGGCAAGTACCATTTTCCTCAGTGTGCCAAAAGTTGCTGACGCTTACAGTTTTCAGAAATGGACAAGAGAGCCATCAAATTCACAGTTGCTACTCAGAAACTGAGTGGCAACTTCACGGTTGCTCTTTAAATACTCTATAAACAGAAGACAAGTAATTATATATGTTGTATTTTACGCTATTTTGTTGTATGATTCAGGATGCTTCAATTAAGTTTGCAGCTACTAGTTTTAAGTATAAAAAATAAAATTAAATCCTACAGAGAACATTACCTTAGCAGAAAATAAGAGTATTTAATATAGTCACTCAAATGCACACATGAAAGGACCCATTATCTTCTCCTATACAGAAAAGATAGTTATCACCTTTATCAATAAATGTACAGAACTTTTACAAATGAACAATTCAAAGTCCTCCATTATAGACTGAGGAAGAAAAAAAGCAATATAGAAACACTTTCATTGACATGAACTGCAGTTAAGCCACAAGTGTCAGACACAGCATGCATTAACTACTGCTTAACTGCAATTACAGAAGTGGCAACTACCTTTCTATAACTGGAAAAATTTTGCTAGACTGAAAACTCATGCATTGAAAAATGGAAAATATACCCATACATTTGGTAACTCAGCAGACCATCCTGCAGCTTCCACGTAGCCCACCAGAAAAATTCACACATTAAGAACATAAATATTGTTCCTTCTTTGCACTACGATTCCAATTTAAAGATCACTCTTGCTTATCAGATAATCAGGACATTAATTCTACGAGACAGGAGATCAGACCAAAACCAGCCTGGAACTCACGATCTTGTTACCCACCCGAGTGCTCTGCAAAACAGCCACATTTCTGAATGCAATCAGTTCTGGCTATTTTATAGTGTACTGAAGTCTGCTGCAGGGATCACAAGTTACAGTTCATCTCAAAATTCTCAGACATTGAGATTTAATTCAGAGTCCAATTCAAGATGCATTAAAATGAGAACCAGAGCTTCCCAAAAAAATCTAGACAGTAAGGTGAACATTTTAGCTAAAAAGCTGCTGAGCAATGAGAATTAAGACATGAAGGGTTATTTTGGACAAGAATCCCAAAGATAACTGGGCTTTATTGTGACTCTTGCATTAATATTACATTCAGAAAAATTAAACTGCTTTACAAACAAATAAAAAAGCATCCAAACAAGGAGATGCCCCAGAAAAATCACTCTCTTTTGAATTTTTTTTCATTAAATTACCATTGTGTAGGTCTCTACAACACACTATCCATGGAGTAGCTGCTGCCACAGACACTATTTTTATTCTGTTGCTTGAACAGGGCTTTAAAAAAACCCCAAAATTAATATTATGGATATTCGACAGGTCAGGAAAGAAACATGCAACTGGCTTGTCTGTAGACCAAGTAAGGTGGTAGGCCTAAGCAAAACATTTTCATAGTATCAGTGTCTGTCAGAAAAGCACACAGTTTTGTAAAACTCTTGCCCAGCCTCTGGAGGCTTTAGAATGACAAATTTTTTTTTCCATGTACTAAGGCAAAAATTAAGGGCTGAAACAAATATATTTGCAAAACAGCTGGAGTGATCAAAAACAATCTCTGCAGACTTACTTTAAAGAAAACAAATATCTACTTTTGAGAGGGACAATTTGACTATTTTCATAAGGGACTTTTCAAAGATGGAAATATGGATATAGCATATCCATACTAATTTATGCTGTTTGCAGCAAACTGCGTGGTTGGTCATGGGAATAATACCTAACAAAGCAGAATATTTCTCCAGTGATTTAAAACATGTGCCTAAGATGATCTAGGTTGCCTAGATCTGCATTGATAGTTGAAGAAAATCACCACTCCTCCTGTTCAGAAGAACCAAATGCTAAAGTTTACACAGACCTAGCATAGATGTGCCCTCTAACACCTCTAATCCAGAAACTGTTAATTCTGGGGGAATTTGAGGTGAAGAGACTGCAAAAAGTAGCTGGGACTGTAACTAATGTGGTCTCCCTAACTTACCTCTCCATCACCATTGCCCGAGCCTGAACACTGGGATGGATGGAGTGTGGGAGGCTGCAGGGCACCCCTTCAGGTCTCACAGACATTTTACCAAATAGATACACTTAATCACAAATGTACAAGGGTCAATTTTTTCATCCAATAAACATCCAAGAGACATTTCAAAACCCTGAATTTTTAACTACTATGTACGCAAGTGCCAGCAGCAACATTGCTACATCTATAGTCATCCCAGAATATTGTGCTGGAAAGAATTCTACTCTAAAGGATAAATATTTTAAATAATAAATACTTAATGGGGTGTTGGAGAGCAAACTGGAGTCTGATACCAAGAAAACAGGGGCACCTGTTCAGTTAGTTCCTCATGAACATTTAAATTTTTCCTGCATAACTGATTTTTTCACAGTTCTGCAACATTGTTTTTCTTTAAATTCCCCACTAACATTTTAAGCAATTCAGTAAGACTGAACATAAAACTATTATCATAAACAGAATATTAGTAGAATAAACAGAAGTATCTATCTCACTGGCAAAATCAGTTGAGGCAGACTTCAACCTCAATTTTTTAGTGGTATGAATAGCTTAAGTGACATTACAAAGAGGAAGAAAACCCCTTTTAAAAATAGCTCGATTTTCTTTCAGTGGGGAAAAATCTCAAGTAATTTAGCTGTAAAACTGGGGAATGTAACAGCATGGTGAGAACAGAAACTAAACTATGTTCAAGTTGGGACAGAAAAGTGAAATAGTACTCTTCAACCCCTTTTTTTGTTTTTAGTTGTAGAGTAACACAATTTCTGCACTATTTTCTGTATCATGATTTATAAATTCAAACTAAACACAAACAACTGCAAAAACCTCATAAAAACTAATTTTCATTCAAGCACATGGAATCTGTTTAACTTATTAGAAGTTATAATTTAACTGAATACATATAGTAAGTTCACAAAACTAAATAAATAAATATTTTTCCCTTTAGTGCTTCAGTGTCAAATTTTAGCTTGACTAAGTTTCCCTCCACTTTACATAAGTAGAGTCAAATAAATTCTGATTAAAATCTAACATAATAAACAGGGCATATAATACAAAGTTATATTATTTCAGTAGCCAATTAATGAATCACATTCCCTAGAAAAAGTGATTACGTTGAAGAGTTTAAAGTTTTAAAATTGCACAATACTAACCACTCAAAATTACCACAAACATTCAAGGGAATGAAAATGAGAAAATGAGTGTTCAAAATTCCTCTGCTGGTTCTAGACATACTTTAAATGTAAGAAAATGTAAGAAAGACAGCTAATAGTTGAACACTGAACATTTGTATTTATATATAATAAATTATTTTGTTTACAATAAACACAAATCAAAGATTCAAGAGACCTAAATCCTGTTAAGAATTCAAGATCACACGGAATTATGAAGAGAGCAGAGATATAAATACAGTTTAAACTTTTACCAATTTAGAAAGGATCAAATATAAAGGACATTATCAGTATTGATAAGCTGTTAAGATACATTCCCAGTGAAAGTTGTCACTTACTAAGTTAGTTCAAAAAATTGTCTCTATACTTACTGTAATATCAGAAGTGGCTGATGGAATATATGGAATGAACCAAGTGTGGAAGAATTACTCTTAAATGCTAACAATTTCAGATAGCTCTGAAATTTTGTGAATCATGTGAAGATACAATTAATATCTGCTGGGCAGCTGTCAAAACCCAGCCCCCCTCACTCCCCCACCCAAAAATGCAGAGTTCAGTTTATACACCAGAATATGCAACTGACAGTCCTAACACTCTCAAAAAACTTTTATACAAATACCAGAGGGAGCTCTGTCCTCACAATTGTATTTCTGGTAGTGGGACATATGAAGTGTTAAAATAAGATAAGGTTAAAAAACTTACAATTGCATTTATTACATATCTTTGCTATAAAACCTATCTAACAGTTACTGTTCCATATATTCAAGACCATACGATCCTTCTAAAAGTATTGTTACTTTCAGGTTTATATTCATTAGGTACAGAGTATTGAATTATTTTTAACTATTTTTTTTAAATTAAACCCTAAGGTAGAACTTTTACACATATATCCTGAAGCCTACAGAGAGATACTATAGAAGAAGGAACATTACTATCATCATGACAGGAAAGAGAAGTGATACCTGAATAACACATGAAAGTGATACAGCTATTAAAAACACCATTTTCACTTTTGAGTTTCATATTCTCTTACTTCTTGGTGTTTTTACTTGAAAATGTTTTGGGATGGTTTGTTTTTTGTGACCTTTTGTGGCTTTTTAAATAAATTTAAAGGCCAAAAAAAGTGAGTAAAACACTACTGCATTTCTGTCATCTGTCTTCAGGGCATCAATTATGAGTGAGCCTAACTTCGATCAGGTGACTGTGTGCATCAATTGAATGAGCATGATGAGGCAATAAAATGTTATATATTAAATCTCTACTGAAGTTGAAAGGACTGTAAGAGCGAATTTTGTACTTGTGTAAAAAGACAACCTTAATGAGGTTGATTTGTACTGTGTATGGCCAAGGAAGAGATGGTACTTCTCTGTACTCTATTTGGAGACCTTCACTGAAATGCCAAATAAAATCTAAGTATTTCAAATCTGTGGGAATAGCTCATTTATAACAGCTTTCTTCTTTGTGAATTCAAAGTTCTAATTTAATATTTTAGTGATAAACATCCTGGAGTTCTTGAAACATCTGCGACTCTAAAGAATTTATAATTTCTCTTCCTCTCTACATTCTCTTAGATATGTTAATATTTGCATGTTCATATCTAGGATTGATTGAGTGGGATACACAAAAAAAAAAAAAAAAAAAATCATCAACCTGAGCTAGTAGAGCAGCCTAATGAAGAAATCTATCATTATTACTAACATATTCATCCCTTTCAAACAAATTTTTAGCAGCTGTTTTCTATATAAAAAATGAATTCTTTTTTTCTCACCTTTCAGGCTTCTCAGAATTGAGCCTCCACTTATATTGTCTCTGTAACCTCCATTCATTTTCCCTTTACAGTCGTATTTCACTGTTCATCTAACAGTTTCCCCTTATTTATTTTCATTTTATTCCACATGTACTCCATAGATCATAATTCAACTTACTTCAATTTTTCCCCTCTCTTTTGAAATACATACCTTAGTACTGAACAGGATCTACCCTATTTTATATCTGCCTATTTTATATCTTTGGGAAGCAAAAAGTAGGATGCTAAGCGTTGAGAGGCAAGCCCGCTTCCAGCAGATTCAAGAGAAACTCCCTGCTGTGTTATGAATTCAAGATCTCACAGATTATACTTTCTCTTATGGCCTGAAGTATCTTCTTTCTCCAAGGACTATCCTGTCAAGTCTACTACCAAAAAAGTCTGCAGCAAAACAGAGAGAAGTAGAACAGGAGGTTACTGTTCTAAATACTAAAATACAAGTCTTCAGGGGTTTAACAGACAAGAGTTCTGGGGATTCCTCCAAGATGCACCCAGAGGAATAATCAAAATCTCATTAACTGCTGTCCCGTTTCCTTGGCCTCTCCTGTGTACTAGACAGTACTTTGGACAGTACCGCTTCTTGTAAGATATCCAGCGGCTAATTCCTTTAGTTGAATCTTACAACATTGTATAGATCAACATGCTTACTGTTATACAGGTTTAACTCTGTATGAATATATATACTTACCTACAGAAGGAATTTATTGAAGAGACTTTTTTTTTTCTTTTTAAACACATGAATTTCTGTGTGTATCTGGGGTTTTCCACACTGAAAGTAATTCACCCAGTATTTTTGCATTTGAAATCCATCCATTTTGGCTTACATGAGAAACAACAGGCAGAGGATAGAAAAATCTTAGGCCAGAATCAAACACAACAACTAACAGGCCTACTTATTGGCCTAATTTAAGCATCTGTTTAATTTTCTCTTTATGCCATACAAGAGCTGGAGTAAAAATGCTGATGAGTCCCAAATACAAAGCTTGGAGTCAGTAAACAATCTCAGGAACTAAAAATGAAAGGTTATGCTTAATTTTTAAACACAGTAACTCATGCAATCCAGATAAAATGGAACTGTAGAAAAGCAAATTTCTTTTTCACTTGTCTGTATTGTCCTGGATATTAGATTTTTGCCAAATATTTTCTCAAGACTAGAAAATTATTTCAATAAATCTTGTGCAGGCAGAGCACCGTGTTCAGTCACACACCAGCAATGTTTATGATTTTAGTCACAATTGATTGAAAACCCTCTTTTGGTCTTGGTTCACAAAGGTGAATTGGTATTAAACATGTCTCTGTTGGTTTTTAGTAAGAAATTTCAGAGAAATTGGAGCACAGAATTCCATAAAGGAGATGAGATAAAGGTAAAAAAATGCAGAATCAGATCTTAACATCAGTACAGAGTTGAACAAAACCAATACCTGACACACGAAACCTGGAAAAAACTTCTCCGTTTGTGTTTCTTAGTGCATGATACTAGAAACAAAATCGATGAGGCAAATTCCAGCTACCAGACTTACCTTGAAAAAAGCATGATAAGGAAGGAAGTAGAGCAGGGTAAACATGAGCAACACTACAAGCAAATAAAGTCCTGAGGAGGGTGGTAGATGCTAGAATACATAACCAGCTGCATGTTCAAGATAGTTTTGCTTCTTTCCCCGATTTACCATCAAAACTCTATTACTTATCATCTTCAACCAGATCCATCATGAAGCGTCTGTGCAATGGATACCAAGACACACAAAAAATATCTTCCTACAAGCTGCTATCTGGAGACACTATCACAAAGGTTGACATCAAAATTACACACTGCACCTCTAGACTGTACTGGCAACTCTGCCCACTTTTCCAGGCCCAGCATATAAAGATATGAGAGAATCCCAGTTTTTTATTTAATATGTTTTAGCATGCATTCTGACTAATAATAGTCAAAATTAACTTAAAAATTGAAGCCTGTATTCAATCATTCACGGCTGCATTCACACTGCTCTATGGCATGCTGTAGATTAAGCAACCCCCTTAAAGTGCATGTGGTCACACTAAACTTGGGTCCAGCATTCAACCTGCGGTTTTCTAGGCAAAACATAAAGGGTATGTATGCTCTAATAGCAAGGCAAATAACAGATCCTTCTTAGTGCAGGTATATGGTGCTAGACCACCACTGGTCTCATAGTGGTTGTGTACTCCAGACACTGGTCTTACATTGTGGTTTGAGAAGTCTTTACACTTTGCATTGAGGAAAATTGTTTTTCTGATTTCTGTTTGGTTCTAACAGCAACTGAACTCTCAGTGTCTAATGGCTTCATGTTTTTTTCTAAGCACTTAAGGTGTAATTTGCTCATTTATGAGTTGTGTCTAATATGAAAGAGACAGGAAAAGAAAAGTCTCTTCTCAAACAAGGTCCTCTAACTCAGCTGTTGCTTGCCTGAAATGATGTGAGGAGTACTAATGCCAAGCATTCTGTTTACACCTTTTATCTCTCTGTAACACTGAACATTTTCAAATCTCTATGCATACATATATACACATGCACATAGGTAAAGGGCATTAAATAGCAGTAGATTATTTGTAAGCACTAAGTACTGAACAAAATCACATAGCAGATGACTGAAAACTGTGTATGAGCTTGTTATAGGCTGTTATTAGAGAAAAAAAATTCTGGGCATTCATATAATTCACATCCTAATAAAAAGCAGTGATATGCCTCCTATTCCTCCTTTAGTGATCTGGCTACCATACAAAGTTCTGGCATTCCACCATCAGATAGAAACTGATTATGGAAAATTGTAAGACAAAAGGCACAAAGCTTAAAAGAGTAAAATAAACAACAAAACCTCTCCAATTTAACTTGGAATATTAATTATCAAAAAGTGTCCACAATAAAAAGTGAAATAAAATAATAATATAATTACAAGGAGGAGTACTCAAACTATGTAGCAAAGAATTAAAGGATGATACTATGAAGGAATTTAACACTCAGAAAACCTGTATCTTAGAAAAAAGTCATCTATGCATTTTTGAATGTAGTCATATGTCCTATCTTTTCAAGACCTGCCTAATAAATAGTACCTTCAATTTACCCTTTTTCTTTGGTTAAAATTTAATCTGCAAGGCTCAAACTAGACATCTGTGGCTAGAAATGGATGCTCAAAACTTATTATATGTCCTGCATCTGGTCAGGAAGCAGTGGGAACATGTCATATATCCACATCCATAAAGCACCAAACTTACATTTGTCCATTGTGTATCTGCAACTTCCTCTTAAATAACAGAAAGGGAAATAAACCTCCGTAATAACCTCTGCTGTACTGCAGCTCTCCTTGTCTTGACTTATACAACAGATAAAGAGTAGTTACATAGGCACCATGTAACATAATGAATTCTTATCCTTATGAAACAATAAACTACTCACGCTTACGCTAAATCAGTTGAGTGAAGACTAAAAAAGAAAAACTTATGTGCAACATCAAATTTATATTCCAAAAGATTCAAATTCTAAGTATTATACCTTTGTGCAACAAAGACTTTAGATGGGGGCAGGTGGGGAAGAACACATTCAAACAGTACACAGGCTATTACTCCATATGTGTTTGCAGGATTTTAATAAATGTTTTTAATCTATGAAACATCTGGGACTAAAAATTCAATTTATACTTTTTTTTTTAAGATGGAACACTTTTAAAGTGCATAGCATAGTTTCTACAATATAAATCTGCACAAAACTAACAGCATGGGTCTATCCTTTAGGCTTTTGCTACAAGTATAAAATATGCAGAATCCTACCAGGCCATATTGCCATGGGCTGTGTTGTCAAGGTGACAGAGTAGCTCCAGGGTTTGAGTGTTGCTTGATGAATCATCAGGGGATTCATGACTGCCTGATTCCAATTCCTTCGGCATCCTCCAAACAGCAGCACATGTCATGACTTTAGTGTCTGAAGCTAAGCAACAGAGAATAATGTCAACAGATCATTGTATGGGAGATGTATTTTGTACACACTGCACCAACATTTACACAAATCTATAAGCAATGCACATCTGCTGTTTGAAATATTTAAAAATATTATACCAAGATGAATTCAAAGAATGCAGAACGTGGCTACAGACACAGACCTCAAGTTAGCAGTCAAGTTGCTGCAAAACTCCTAATTGGCATGTATTTGACATGCGTCTCCCTGAACAAAAGCAAAATTAGGTGCTCATAAAAACTCTTTGGGATGTGTGTTTTCCAGGTTTCATTCCCCATACTGATGTTAATAAAAATTACAAGTTACATTGCTTGATTCCTTAACAGTAAAGATAGACATCATTTAAACACTTTTAACAGCTATCTTCAGTTTAATCCAGAGCATTATCTCATATCCTTTACTACCAATAACTGTTTATTGCAAAATTAGGTTTCCCAAGTACGTACGTGCCTCTAACCCCAGCAAACAAAAACAGCTCCCAAAAGACAAACTGAACTTATATACATATAGCAAAGTATTACAGTGTATGAAGAACAAGGCAACTGTAGATTGAGGAGAAAACACCATATGGCCCATGCACATATGGCATTGCCCATCACCCAGTATAGCAATTTGGAGCAGTGCAGAATGGGAGGAGACCAGAGCAGCAGTGCATATGTTCACTCTGCTCCAGCCCGTGGTCCAGGATTCACCGAGGATGAATGGGTCGGTGCAATCCACTCCAGCGGGAACAAAGGAACAGGCCACAGCCACGGGAAGCAAAAGCAGGGGGAGCCACTGCTGGCTGCAGGATGAGCTACATGAGAAGTCCAGAGAACAAGCAGTAACAAATGATACATCTTCTCTTCTGAGGGCATTTTAGAGGCCTCTATCTCCAAGTACATTTTAGCTGATTTTAGTCAAGAGCGTTTGATTACAGAGCCATGAGCAAATGCAACCAACTTCATCAGTGGAAAGGAAAGTGGCAGCAGCTGTATGTAATGACAGTGTTTTCAAGAGGAAGCAAGGACACTGAAAAGGCCTTCTCAAGCTAAAATGGTACTAACGGAGGAAAAAGCATGTATTATAAAGGTCACCAATCTGGATATTCTATATGGAAAAAGAGGCAACCAAACAACACAAGAGTAGGACAAAAAGTAACTGATACATGGCAAGTCCTGAATACAAGAACACAGACGTTAAAACTGCAGTCATATGAAATTAAAAAACCAAAAAAGGTAATTAGGTCAAACCTGTGGGAAAAAAAAGGCCATTTCTGCAACAGGAAACGGGTAGGAGGAGGACTGTATATGAATTCAGAACACACAATCACTGGATATTTGATAGATTGTGCTGAGCATAAATTGTATGTATAATGCACATAACCGTTCTACAGTAATCTGGATATACAAGTTGAATACAGTAAAAAGAGACCATACATCTAAAGTTGATAGAAAATCCCTTATTTATTAACACTTGATTGAACTTTTGCTAGTTGTAGAACATGCTAACTAAATACATAAATTGTTTACTCCAGATCCACATGCCACTGAGGAAGAGAAGAAAGCAGCAGTGGATTGTGGGTCTCAGATTCAGTCAAAGAAAGAAACTGAGTTTCTACCAGGCAAAAACCCTGGGAAAGTGCTGGGAAAGAATATAAATAATTCTTTATCTCTCTTGTTTTTCACATTATTTATAGTTAAGTTCTATCACTGTGCGTCAAGCACTCTGTACCAATGGTGGTGGGTTGTTTTCACTTCAGAACCAATGGATTTGGTCCTTGCGGAGCTCTGTATAAAAGAGCGGTGCATTTTGAATAAACAGGAGTTTTACTCTCACAGCCTTCTGAATCAGAGTCTTCTTCATTCCCGTCCTGCCTTGACAACAACAGTGGATGGTTACCTTTCCTTAGCAAAGGGCAAACCCCACTCACAGTGTGCTTTGTACACCATGCAAGTAATAAATAACTTAAAGTATAATATAGCTAAAAAAGGGGAGATTTAGCAAACATTTCACTTCGATGTGACAGAACAGTAATGACCAGTTTCTGGTAGATTACAACTACTAAAAGGCCTGTACCATGCATATAAAGCATTATCTTTTTCCCTATTATCAAGATCACTGCAGAGAACCACAAAAGTAAATAATGGAAAACAAAGTATATGTTCTTCAAGCCATCTTTCCTCTCCAGCACAGCACTACAAGTCTTATGAGAACTTTAAAATGTCACAAATAAACTTAATATTCAGGAAACAGTTTTTTAAAAAAAAAGTAGCCTGCACAAAACACTTGTCAATACACTGATAGGTCCTATCTTCCCCTACAATTACCTAATAAATATTACTTTTTTCTTTCTAGTTGAAATTTAACCTATAAGGTTTCAATTAGTAATCAGTGGTGATTCTTAAAATTTGTGGTACAATCTATGACATAATCAAATATTTAAATAATTAAAAATTAAGAATCAACTATCACTTCTAAAATAGTTTTGGGATGGAGGGTCGTGGTTTTGGGTTTGCTTGGTTTGGAGGTTTTTTGCCATTTTTGGGGTGTTTTTTTTGTTGTTGTTTTTGACAAGCTAGCTAACAAATAGAAATTTTTATGCAGACAGATTTTTAAAAGGATATAGGGACTGATTTTAAGTATTGTTCACTTCTGATAAATTTAAAATTACTTCAACTATAATACATGTTAAGTGTAATGAGATTATGAAGGCAATCTTACATAGTAGCTGTCCGAGCACAGAAACCAAAGGGGCCTTTTCCACTCATGTGTGACATGTACAGCAATACCCAACATTGATGTTTCATTATTCTGGTTCAGTTTCAATTCAGATTTCTCATTTCATTTAGAAAAATCTGCTGTTATTCCACTTCTCTTAAAATTCTCTGATAATTCTGAAGCTGCCTGTACAACTTGCATGATCACCTCCTACACCATATTTTTTCTGAAAAGTTACAGCAGACCACATTCTTATGGTTTCAACTTTTTTTTGCTAGTAGATGGCTAGGTGGTCCCAAAATAATTTCACACTGTGGTTGGTAAAACATGGAGCAAATGTATTAACATTTCAATGTCCTGCATCTGTTCAAGAAGCAGTGAGAACATGTCATATACACACACCCATAAAGCACCAAACTTAAAAATGGACAATAGATAAATTTAACTTTCTTCTGAATACCAGAAAGGAAAAGGAAACAAGTCGCTGTAATAAACTCTGCAGTACTGAGTTCTCCTTGTCTTGTCTTAAGCAAGAGAAATAAGTAGTTACACAGGCATCATATCATATGAATTCTCATCCTTAACAAACAAAAAATTACTTCCATATAAGCCAAATCAGTTCAGGGAAGACTGAAGTGCAACATCAAATTTATATTCCATAGAAAGATTGAAATTCCAAGTATTGCTGTTTGGTGCAGTAAAGGTTTTAGATGGAGGAAGGTGGGAAAAAACACATTCTAAAGACATCTTTCTTCTTACCACAGCACCACAATCTTACAGACAGCCTTGAAATGATATTTTTACTTCTTCAAGCTGAAGTACTAGTTCCTCGCACAGTCAGAATTCCAGAGTGAAAACCCTAGAACAACTCAACAAGCATCATTTTGAAGATTGAAGGAGGCCAAAGCATAAGTGTATATGTTTCTGTGTATATATATTGAGAGAAAACCCCCCCAGAAACTTGAGGTAATCCAGGCTCCTATAGCACTTTGGTGGTGTGAAAACTGAAGTACAGGTTGGTGCAGAATTTCATATACAGAATTTTGTGCAGTTCCATGCCTGTTTTACGTCACTGGGACTAGTGGTGAAGGATAAATGGATAAATTAAATTGCACATCAGAAATGGATAACGCTAAAAGCTAACAAGCACAAAACTTCAACACTCAGCACAGGCATTATCCTGTGCTTTCAGCTGGGTTTGATGATGCTCCGGGAAAGTGACAGACCACTTTCCAGCTGCTGAATGTCCATCCATCTTGAACAACTGTATGTGCATTGAAAATATTCTAATTTTAAACTTTGGAGAAACTCTGGAATTAGATATATGGCTGAAATCCGTAGAACAAAGACTTTATTCAGGGCGCTGCTAACTTCTCCTTGGACAGTTCTGACACTTTGTATGAAACCAAAATAGAATTTCCACAGCTATCCAGAGAAGTAATTTTGAATATGGCTGGCCTTAAGGAGGGCTTAATTTACCTTTATATAAGGAACTTTTTAAAATATAATATTTTCTCTCTTGTAAAAGAGAGGGCAAATCTAAGTGCTGTGTCACTCTTCTGATAGATGAAGAAGAGTTTTTTCTGGGTCACAATTCCTCTTAATCAAATAACCACTAGCTACAAACCTACGGAAGTCCACAAACACAACAGGAACTCTCACTACATAGAAATCAAAGCCCCGCAACAAGCTTCCCATGGCTACATGTAAAGCTCACTAACAGTATACAGTATTTGTGGCATTACCCATATAGCTGTATTTCCCAAGTGATCATACGAAAATTTAAAAATCCAGTGTTACTAGGTAATTTCACTACCACCTCTGTAGTGCCATTGCTTATCTAGAATGCCTAAAGGCAAAGAGAAACTCCAGGTTTTCCCATATTTTACTATCTTCACATCACATTACTGCATATACACATACAAAATGACAGTGTTTTTATCTACTAGCTCTTATATTATCTCTTTAAAATGCTAAAAGACAAGTATGAAACTAATATTTAAATGACAATGCCAGTAATTCTGTAAAAGAAAGAAAAACAAGCTAAACAGTGTCTCCATATTGTGCTTCTATGCCTTTCTTAAAACTCTTTATATAGCTAGAAATCATTTTTGCATCCCTATTTCATAATTAAATTAGTGCTTTTGTTTATGTCACAGCACTGATGCAGAAGAGAACAGATAAGGTTGTGTTGAAGTTTTATCATTGAGTGCATTAACAAAAATGTTACAGGGTTTAATAAGCACTATTGAACTTTCATAAAGACTAAGTCAAAGGTTTGAAGCAGGATTCCAACTGTATTCCTCATGCATTGTTCACATAAAATGATCCAGAAATGAGACAATTAACTATTGAATCTTTGTCATTATTCTTCTTCATTCAAGAGGGGAAAATATTTGTTCCTCCTCATCCTTTATCTAATTCATCCCACATCTTCAGTATATCTTACTAGGTACAGCTTAGAATGGAGCTAAAGATACTTGTTCAACTGCAACAGCCCTCTGTTAAGCACCGTTTCCCCAAGTCCACCAATATTATCTCCTGGGCAGAGGATAATATCTGCTAAAGTGACTGTACATAGTCTCATCTACTGAGTCATGTTGAAATTATCCAGGCTTACAAACAAGCAAAACACAATTTAAGGAATAAACAAGTAATCCCATACTTTGACAGCATTGAATTAGGAAGTAGCTACCCAAGAAGCTGGTAGCAGTAAGGTACAAGTAATCAAATGTAGGAAATAAACATTGCTAAGTTCAAACTTTGTTGAGTTCAGCCAAAGCCTAAGAGATAATCATGGCTATAGAACATGAGACCATCTTTGGTGCCTACTTTACAAGTTGAGCAAGGGAGAAAACCCTCTGCATGCAGAGCCAAACATTTGCAAAGGGTCATAACATGGTCAGTCACCAGTCTTTCCTGCAGTACTCAAAAGGACTTCTCAATGAGGACTATTTCCATGACAACTTTTAGCTTTATACTACAAGCTGGTTCCAACACAAAAAAAAAAGTAAAAGCTGTAGATTGGTGGGACATCCCATTTATCTTCATCCAAACACTCTTCCCCTTGGAGAACTGCTCCAACTTAAAATAAGAGTAAGAAATAAGCCTGGGGAAAAAATATCTGCCTGAAATTTTAAAATAACAGGAAGTTACTGACCAGAGTTCAAAAAGAAACATGTCTGTAAGGTTAACTACAAGTACCTGTTACTCCTTGATAAAGCTCCTTCACACACAACAAATCAATTTGTGGCACTGCTATGGCTGGAACATAGTAGCCAGCAGACATCCCTTAAAAACTACACAATATTTTCTGTATTAGATGCAAAAAGAAAAATCTGTGGATATAAGAACACTGCTGATTCCAGATGCAGTACAGTTGTTCAGGACACTGAATGACTGAAAGTCATTCCTTCTGTGGTAGAAAATTAGCATTTTTTATGAACTGGTAGTTTTTTAAGCTAGAAGGGATGGCCTATGTACTTCACACCACTCTTGATTTCACATCAGCAATTCCTACAGTCGAAGATTTGCAGAATGAAAGAAATTAGCTTTGTCACATTTCCAGACTTAGACAGAAAAACTTAAAATTTTAAGTTATTCAGAATTCTTATAAAGATTCCTTCAAAAAATGCCACAGACTGCAAAAGTACAAAGAATGCAACTGAACATCAGATACCATAAAATCTGTTTATACAATCTTCTTAATTTAGTCTCTTTAATAAATAACAGCTTTAAAAAGGACTTAACATGCAACCTCAGTAAATATACTAAGAAACCAGTTGATATCTGGACCACTGATGCAGTAAATCAGAAGACTCAAACAAGAAATACACAGTCTAAATTGTCCCCAACCAAACAAAAAAAAATCCCCAATAAAAGGCAAAAAAGCCCACCTGAAACTACTTTAGAGAGACTTTCATCAAATGTTACTAAAATTAATACAAAATACAAGAAATCCAAAGAATATATGGAATATAAAAACCAAATCCTCAACGGAAGTGTGGATACTAATCAATATTCTGCAGTTTCAGCAAATGAGGATTAGGTACATTCAGAAACACACCAGCTCTGTTCACCTTCCTGTTTCAGGTGTGGACAGATGCACATGCAGGCCTTGCTAAAAGTCGTATTATCGTTCACCCACATTCACTTACTGGAGCTGCTTCTGCAAAAGGGAAGCTACTATCTTTTGAAATAAATACAGGTATTAGAAAAAAAATAAAGGAGAAACTTATTTTAAGAAGAGTACTTAAAAATTATCTTTATTATTTCACAACAAAGTTGAAAACACTATTTTAAGAAGTTAGCACCCTTCTTAAGCAAAATGTTAAGTGGCTACTACTATAATATAAAAGAAGTACAAGAAAAGAGTCCAGCGGACATTTATGAAAGCTACCACTTGCCCCTCCCATCCCTCCACTCTTACCCAACATATTCAAGTGGATCTTAATCCCAATTATACAGGTCCATATAGGACAACATTACAGTTCACTATTGCTCAATCATCCACCTTTCATGCATCTGGCATCACTTGCTGAATAAACCTCACCCTACTGCTGCAGTCCTGACCTGTCAGAAGCTTCCAGCAGACCAGCTATAGGTCCTCGATAGCCATATCATTTTACATACCATTTTAATCTTTGTGTTCAACTATTCTTTATGGTCTTTCTTAATGAAACACATGATATGTCACCCTTGATTGCTATTCCTTCTTCCAAAATTCAAGGTGATTATTGCTAACCTCCCAGCCTCTTTACGTATAATTCCAAAACACATTTTATATGCACACCAGTAATTCAGTATTTTAAAGTTAATTCTTGATCATCAATAGCTATACACACCTGACTGCACTATCTACAGGAAAAATGTTTTCATATTACTTTTTGCTGTCACTCTACTTCATTCCCCTGTGTTTAACCTTGAAACCTGAATGACAATGCTTCCTACATCACTGCCTGCAGACATTCACACTGAAGCTGGAGGAGCTGAAGTATCAGTGCCTGACAGGGTTTGCTCTTTGATCAGCTCAGGTGGTGCAAAGCCAGCTGCCTGCAGTTATTCTGTTGCCCAGGGAACAACAACTGAAGTGTGTATTTCCTAAATCTGCACAGGAGGCCCTTCTGCAGCACTGCCACAGCAGCTCGTGCTGTGCAAGGCTGAAGTGGTGAAGCTGCTATAGCTACAGCCCAGCTGGTGCCCATTAGTGCTCTCGGTATGACAGGAACAAGCAGCTAGTGTTCAGAACCCTCCTCCCCCCTCCACTGACAAACAGCTAGCACTCTTCCTTATCAATCAATGTGAACATTCTTCTTCGCGTTTAATAGAATTAAGAAATAAACCCAAAATTACTCAGGTATGCATATTTTGTTTTTAAAAAGAATATGCTTTTCATCCTTTTTTATCAATTAATAAAAAAATAAACTGTCTTCTATTTATTCAACATCATGTCCTTCACAGACAAAAAAAGAGGGGAAAAACAGACCATTTGTTTTCTGGGTCAGTAACTTAATCTTTTGTCCTAAAAGCCTGTGTAGTCAGAAAAAATTTACAATTTTCTGAAATACAGAGGGTGAGATATATGTATGAATAACGAGCTACAAGAAGTTTAATTTTTCTTTTGATTACTTAAAGGCACTTTTTATCTACCAAAAACCAGACATTGATTTTTCAAAAAAAACCACTAAATAAAACAAAAACAAAAAAAAAGCAAACCCACAAAACATGGAAACACAGCAGCAGCAGCTCACTCTTTATCCTAATAATAATATATGTTTGCATTGTATATACAGATATTCAAGGAGGTTTTAAAACCCTCACCTGCTGCACACTAACACAGCTAGAACAATCTAAGACTCTGCAAAGGTGTGGGGTATGACATGGAGAGACAGGTAAATCATTTTCTATGGAAGAACAGGAGACAGTGCAGAAAGCAGGCAGTCAAATTGGAAAAGGCATAAATTGCACTTTTTTATAGTCTGATGCTTCTTATGCTATCCCAAGGTGATTTGAGACAATGTTTCAGCACAGATCTTTTTTGATTATACACTCTGCAGATATGTATCTGTTTGAGGGAGGTCAAAATTTATTGATTGCACTTCTGGAACTCTGCCATACGGGGACAACCCAAGCAAAGAACCATTGCTATACTGGTAAGCTGAACTCTGCTCCTCAGGCAGAATTTAGTGGCAATAATGTAAAAGCTGCAACAGTCAGGATCACACAAACCAAAAGGTATTGACTGGCCATATAAAAATCATTTGTGAGATTTAACTCTGTGCTGAGGAAAGCTGCACAGTATACCAATAACACTTAATGAGGGATATTTACATGTTGGCTTCTATCATCACAAAGGCGAGTGGAGCTGAACAGCACTGTCCACATTGTTACTTTTACACACACACAGTGTCTCATGGAGGCACTATGGCAGCTGTCAGTGAAATAAGGTAAAATGAAACCAATGCACTTAAATTCCCACTTGATATTTCATACAGTATTTAAAACTGCACTCCTTAACAAGTTGATGGAAACTACTGACCACTTATCCCCCTGTTGAATCAGGCACCTTAATAGATAGTTACATATTCAAGAGTATATCTATATAACATAAAGCATTCCAATTCTACTCCATAGGAGTTCCAAAGACAAATATAACTGTTATAAAGTCTGCCTCAAGCAGGACAGATGCCACTCCATCCAATACAAGCAGTTTACATGGCTGCCTCAAGCTTGATGAGCCAAGCTTGACTAACCACTAGCCCAATTGGAAAAGCAAGGTTCACTACCCCTTACATCAGCCTTCCATGGTCTCCACTTGGTACTTCCCCTCAACAGAAATCCAGATGTGCGTCCACAACCAGCAGACAAAAAATTTCTACCAGCAATAACCTGGGATTCAAAACTTAGACCTTAGAATCATCATCTGCTTTACATTAACTGGACAATTTGGGTAGCTAGGTTCCAGATGTGCTCACATATCAAGCAAAAGTAATTGATGGAAGAAAATAATTATAAACAACTACTAGCTAGATACACTATTTTGAGATAAACTCACTTTTCTGCTCATTAGGTCAGTTAAAAGTGCTACAATAAGAAAGGTATTTTTACTAATACAAGAAAAATAAGTTGTGGCTGGGATTTTTCTTAGTTCAAGGTATCAACTACCAGCACATCCAAAAAGTCTACGAAGAAAGACTAAATATTGCCCTATGTTAGTAGTTTTCTCAACTTGGGGCATTCAAACGATACATCATGTTATTTGGCTGCTAGTAACTATGAAGTTCTCATTTGTTTACACCTCAGAAGCACTCACAAGAAAGAAACCCCATGGCATTTTTTTATTGAACTCCAGTGCAGAAAGATATGTAGCTCCTTCCAAAAAGGCTTATAATCTAAGAAAAGTAATTATGAAAACACAACCAAATAAAACAAACCCAGAAATACACTGGTGGTCAAATCTTCAGCTCAGGGATAAGATACAATTCCTTTGCTAGTACTGGCCAAGTACACCTTATGTTAATGTCAAATACAGAGCCTTATTGGTGTGTACAATCTCACTGGGATTAGAGGTATGGATTTTTAAGAGGGATGGATCAAGAAGGTGAGAAGGGAGAATCACCCTTTATAAACATCAGCAACTAGAGTGTATGGAGCTCCCAGATCAAATGAGAGATTATAGTTTAGGATTAGAGGTAGACCAAAGCGGCAACACACGGTGTTTGCTAGAAGGATGAAACAAAGGATAACACAATCTTCTGACAATGAGAAGGAGTTTCATATTTATAGTCTTGGTCCTTGTGTACGACTTTAATAAGCTCAGTGTCTAGTGTAGGGGTCTTTGCTATCCTCAGGACTGAGGGATCCCAGGCTGCCAAGACCAGTGGGAAAGTCAAGTTAGGGAACATTTGAAGAAATTGGATCCCAGCAATGCATCCACAAGAACTAAGGAATGGACAATGTATTTATGAGGCCAGTTTCAATTAACTCTGAAAGGTCATGGTGCTGGAGAGAGGTTCCTGAGGACTTTGAGAAAGCAAATAGCATTTCTATATTTAAGACTGGCAAGAAAGATCTATACACTAGTCAATCTCACCTCAGTCCTCAGGAAGGTGACAGATTAAGAGAATCTGAAAAACATTTCTAAACATAAGGTGACTGGGACTACTCAGTACAGATTTATGAAGGAGACATCATGTCTGACAGATATGATTGCATTCTGCAGTGATAATTAAATTAAAAACAGGCTTGGTAAAAACGGGGAAAACAGTTGATGTTATTTACCTTTAACAAGCCTTTGGTCCGTAATATCCTCACAGACAAACTGAAGAAGAGGAGGGTTGGGCTCAAAACTGGTTGAACTGCAATTCTCAAAGGGTTGTGGTCAGTGGTATAAAAGTCATCTGAAGCCAATCCCTACTGGTATGCCTCAGGAGCTGACAGAGTGGCCATCACTGTTCAGCATCCTCATTAATGACCTCAGGGAACATCAGAGGGACAGAAACAGGCTGGAAAAACAGAGCAAAAGGTACCTCAAAGTTCAACAGTGTTCTGCATGCAGAAAGGGCCCTGAAAGTCATGGTGACAGCAATCTGAGTGTAAGGAACAGTGGAGAAGTGCTCTTAGTCTACTAGATGGCACATGCACCCAGCAGTGGATATCATAAAACTACACTAAGCTGCAAAATAGTCTTCACAATATCAAAAGAGACACAAATATATATCTCAAATTCTCATACTTCCTGTACCTGTCATTCAAATTGCTGCAGTAGCAGAAATGTCCTAAGTTTTATGTCTAATGGTCAGAAACGTTGATGCTTTAGTGACACATACAAAAACCCCACCCACATTAAAAAAAACCACACAAGAGAATTAAGGCTGCAAACTATCACTCAGAATCAGGAGAAAAATCTCAAACTAAAATAGCCCTCAAAACATTTTAACATGGTTTCATATGAGGACATGCAGATAATAGAATATGCTACAGAATTGATGTCATCATATAATTACAATAACTCAAGATTTGCTACTTTATAAAAAATGTACAGTTTTTCCAAGTGTTTAAACTGTTTCTAGTATTTGAATTGCCATGTTGATAAGTCAGGAAGAGGGGAAAAAAAAGAAGAAATTAAGAAAAAATCTTTATCATTCTCTTAAGGGTATGAAGCAAGAGACACTCCCTTGGCCTCTCCAGATTTCCAAGAAGGATGAGATAATGGAAAATGAAAGCAGGTGATCTTTTCATAGGAGAAAGAACATCAAAAAACATAGAATGCAAAAAAAGTGAGGTTGCAAAATGTCTTAACATTTACTGGAAGGAACTTGCACAGTATACTTGGCTTCACTTGCATTATTTGGGAATAACTCTGAAGTCTAATACAACATTAGACTAATACAAAGAAAAGCAAGCCTTTAATTTTCAATTATGTAACAAACTCATTGCACAAGAATGCCTAAACACAAGCTATAAGAATTTAGGTGTTTCTCCAGAATGTTATTTAGTGCAACAATAGCATTGACTGGAGATGGCAAAAGGACACATTCTCTTGCAGTCTTTTATATTAGTTGAGATCAATATTTGAAAATAGAGTTTAAAAACTACTTCAAATTAGAGACAGAAAAACACTTCTTTTGTTCTAAGCTAAAAAAAAAAAAATTTAAAAGAGGAAGAGAATTAAACCTTCTAACAGTGAAAGAGAGAGCAGTCTGATAATTTAAGAGATTATCCCTCAGTGACAGCCCTAATTCAGAAGCATTTTATCCACTTTCTGCATTTAAAGCACTCTTTTCAATATCAGGACCATTCTGTTATACTTGAATTTCTGTCATTTTCTCTCCTCCCTCTTCTGACATTCATTTTCTTTTGCTTCATACCAAAAATGTTGCAATTATCCTGATAATCACTGTCAAATAAAGATGAGATCGTAAATCAAGTGAACAAGGATCTGTGCTTCAAGTTAATTTTATTATACGTGGTCCATGGTTCCCCAGCTCCTACACTTTTCACTGTGCATCTGCTCTAAAACACTGGCTGAGACACTGCCGAGCTTAACTCCTACTGCAGTCTTACATATAAGTAAGGTTATAGCACAGACTATGATATGGCAGCTACATTACCTCTCATCTGGACAGAACTCACTATACATCTATGCATAGAGGCCTTCAAATTTGACCAGAATTAACATGGAACACTATCTCCAGCTGTTCATCATTTGGTGGCATTTTTCCATCACGTGGATCAGATAGTCAACCATTTCATTTAAAACCTTATTGCAAACTACTTGTAAAGAAACACTGAAATTACATATAACAGCTAGAATTCCTAGGAAAAAAATGTTAAAAGAACATTAGAAACACCAAGGACATTTATTTCTTCCTTCAAACTATGGGAATAAATCTTCTTCTGTACATCCCACCAGTACTGCTGAGAAGAGGAAATATTTAAAGATGTATTCCACTTCTGTGCCCATTTTAATGACTGTAGCATATCCCATGGCTGTACCAATGATTTCCCTACACAGAGTGCTTTCATTACAGCAAGGCAAAAGTGTCACCTGCTGTCTTCAATACTAAGCAGATGAAGCATCACCAGCAGCATTCTTTCCAGTATCCTTACTAATGAATTTTCTCTGCAGAAAGTTTAATACACAAGTTCACTGTGTGTAAGCACAATGCACCAGACAAACAGCCATAACTCATTGTAGATTTATTGTTTTGAAATAATGGATTTTAAAGGCAAACTATTTCCAACAAAATTAAATACCAGTTTTGTGTTTGCATGAACTAAATCCATAAATGCAAGCTATAACCACTGCACCAGGGCACATATCTTGTATAAAAAAATCCAAGTGAAAACCAAGATGTGTGCACACACATGCCTGCCTGCATGTGGAAATTTGCAGGTAACAGCTTTATCCTGGCACACTTCCTTTTGCCCTCTGGTGGCTTTCTATGTTCCTACATGAAACAGAAGTGCAGAACCTATTTTTGTAGGAGTTTAAAAATACATTTGAACTAAGACAAAAAATGTGTTTCCACATATGTTTCCATGGATTTGAATAAGAATTTGAATTCTTAGGAGAAGCAGGGGTAAGCACAAATACAAAAGATGACAGCAACATAGAAACTTACTATAATTACACTTTTAAATTTAGAACAGATAAATATTCTGCTTTTAAATTTAGTTTTACCTCTTCCCAGTGAAAGGAATTAATCTAGCTTTATCTCATGGATTTAAAACAAAGATTTATCTGAAAGGCCAACGTTAAAACCAGAGGAAGCATTCCACTGTGAGCTCCTGAAACAGCATTATTAGTATAACAGTGCCAACAACCTAGTCTTGCAGACCTGACACTTTTAGGTAATTTCATGTCATGGAAAAGGTGAGAATAGAAAGACTCAAAAGATGAGCTCCTCTGTTTAAAAAAGTTAGTTAAGGCATGTAGAGAAAAACAGTTCAAGCCATCCCAACATGGTGCTGTACTCTTAAAGTGGGAGTTACAGTTCAGGAAAAAGCTCTTCATATCAAAACTGACAGTTTTCTGAACCTAATATGCAGCAGTAAATAAGAAAGTCAGCAAAACATCGGCATCCTTACAAAGGACATTGAGAATAAAAGAGAAGTGATTGTTTCACAGCCCCATGAAAACCTGATAAGCCTTTCTATGAACTCAGAAATCACCAAGCTGGCAAACTACTCCACCTCATGATCTGATTCAGCGTTTGGTATCTGAAAGCAGATAGAAAAGAAGTACCTTCTTCAGAATAAAGAACTAGTAAAAATTAAGACAATTATCATTGCTAGAAACTTAATTTTGCCTCAATGAATGCATGCATGTAATACCCAGTAATTAATTATTCTCTTCAAATTGAGCAGCATGAAGCTTTTGCTTTAATTCATCAAGATTCTTTAAAGAAGAACATCCACAACACCTACTAATCCTTATCACAACAAAACCACCCCATAGCACCCGACATTGTAAAAATGCTATACAAAAAAGGATAACTATTTCAAAATATCCTCTTCTCTAGAAGGCTGAAATTATCTCTAAAATGATTACTCTTTATTTTGTGGAATGAGCCACACAACAGAACCACTATATTATTGAGATCAGCAGAACAGAAATTCTTGATCAGCTCTTCATACCATAATTTATTTTATATACATCTTTATCACATCTTTAATCTAATTTCTGAAGTATTTGCATGTTTCTCTTCAATACATTCTCCAAAACAGTCTCTGTATTTTATAGAAGTCTACAATAAAAACTATGACAGGCGTTTTATTTTTTGGCAACTTACTTAAAATAATGTCAAGTACAGGTCTCCAGCCCTTCGGCAGGAAAGCACAACCAAGCTGAATTTTTTTGCAGGCTAAGTTAAAAGAAGGAGGCTATACTCCAGCTACTGATGAACTTCCTGGACTACATCATTGTCTGAAAGTACACTGTAACTTGGCCCACGCCAAAACTGCTCAGGGCACACCCTCATAGTTTAACAGTAGGCTCTACTGCCCTAGGTCAATGCCATGGCCCTGTTCCAAGTTATTAGAATACATATATAACCTTATAATAGTCTAATATCCTGAGATTATTTATTTTACTCTACAGGTTATAATTTCCAGCAAAAAATTATCACAATATTGCTGTAAAAAAACAACCAAACAAAAAAAAAAAAAAAATCAAACCCCCACAAACATGCAGTCAGCTGATTGATACCAAAACCTGATTATTCAACATTAAGACTTTCATAGCCAGCAAGTTCTATACCTCACAAACTAGCAAGTAAGGGTTGTTTTTTTAAGTTATTTTCAGTGTTGATACAGCTCACACACACACTTTCCACATTGGCTTCTTCCCTTTACCTGACATCATTAGAGTAAATCATTCCAAACATCAGATTTTAATGCTGTTATTTTCATTGCCTATATTGTGACATATTAATTTTCAGGTTTTCAATTACATAAAAGTACTCTTGTGGTCATGAAAATACCCTTTGCAACCCAATTCACAATTGCATAAACAATCAGCATAATCATTCTGTTTAGTTTGTTGGCACAGTTTAAAACAGCTAAAAGTGAAGCTAAAGTCACTAGACCACTGTTCATCTTACTGCAACAAAACTATAAGTTAGATCCAACAATATAAGACTAGGCAAATTATTTCACCAATCCTTTCAGTAAATGCCAAAGAAAGGAAGAAAAACAGGAAAATAGCAGAAGTTTTCACAGATAAAGAAACAAAATGCAAAACAAGAAACGCTAATCAAAAACCAAAACATGCAGACATTTAACCACAACAATAGATTTTTGTATGGACAGACCTTAAATGTCTGCTAACACCTACAGATGTTATCTCTAACATTTCTCAAACCTCCAACTGCCCAAAAGATATTTTGACTGCCCAAAAGACATTTTACCATGCCATACTCTGACATATCCCTTAGCTGTTTTTGGGATCTCCTTCCTCAGGATCTTCTTATTTCTCCAACTCTATCATCACCTTAATTTCCTCACTTTGTCTTTCAGCAGGCATTTCCCCTATTAGAACTGTGACAACAACAGTACAATTGTCTACAATCACGCTGTAAGACATGGTCCTTTACTCTTGCCCCTCCAAGCATATCTTTCTCTTGCACCCAGGGTAGCTGCATACAATCATATCCTAAAAATTCACCTTTGCAATAATGGAGACCACTACCCAGATCCAACTGGAAGTTCAGCAGGCAAACTATTTTCCATCTATGCAGAGTTTTTGATCTGGAACATTTTTCTATTTCCTGTCTTTATCTCCCCATCATATCATGCAAACCCACCAGCAGTTTGCCTTCGCCTGTGACTTCCCATACAATTTTACCATTGCTAAGTTTCTGTAGAACATCTAATAGAACACAGTAACTACCCAAGCTGACCATTATACAGTATCAAAATCCAAACAAGCCACTAGTTTCTTTGCTGACATGCTATATAGATTCATCTGTATCTCAGAGCAATGCATAAATCTGGGGATTAATTCTAGCTTATAGGATATAATGAAAGTTATATTCAGGGTTTGCAAATAATGCTGTATAAACTATAATTATATTTATAAAACATTAATTTAGAATGACAGCTTTCCCCAAATTCATCACCATGATAATTCATTTCAACCTCTTTACTTATTCTGGTCCACAGAGACCAGATCCAAGAGTCACTTGAAAAGAAGCCATCCATTGCTGGCAAACTGGCAAATGGCTGCAGAATTCTTTAAACAGCTTACAGAAAAATCCCTCTGAATTCCCCATTCCTTTATTGATGTAACTGAAGTGTACTTTATAAGTCCACAGGAAATAGTCTGCCTCAATTTCAACAGTATCCCAAAACAGCAGGTGAGAGACGGGGAGGGATGTATAAGCAAGGCAACAGATCAAAAAGAAGTTCTGTATGAAACAAAGCAAATTCAAGGCATGACTCCCCCGAGACCCCAAACCCACAGAAAACCTACATCCACCGCTGTACATCCACCCAACTTAGAAATTTTTCAAACACCTCATAACAGAATTTATGAATTTAGTGTATGATAAGCTGGAATGACAAAAAGGGCATAATCAACGTATTTCCAAGTATTAGCCAACATCATATTAATCATTGTATCAATGCAAGGATCGAAATTTCTTCAGCCATTCTAGACCTGAGGCTTCCATCACCTACTTTACACATAAAAAATATTAAACACACTCCAGCCCGTTGATTGTTGGTATTTCTTGTTGCCTCAGAAGATTATTAAAAGTCCATTAAATAATTTTTTTAATTCCCCTGCTACAGCCTGAAACTTGAGGAATACTGAGACTGTAATGCAGATAATTTTCCAGTGGAGTCTAGCACTTTGTCAGGTCTCCACTGTTCAAGTTCTCAAGTGACTCCCATTTAGTGTGATTTATAGGGTTTTGTCAATTCACATTTTCACAATGAAAAAAATATCCTAGAGTAGGCTAGGATGGTCTTCTGAATAATGAAACAAGCTTCTTTCAAACTTGCAGTAGGAATACACATGTGAAATGATTTTCCCCCTAGCAGTTGAAGAGAGCAATTGGTTAGTAATCAACTCTTAATTTATTTTCATTTTTAAACTTATTATATTTAGTGTACCATTATTCTTACTGGTTCATATCATTATTTGGAGGGTACGTTTTTGACCCTCAACCCACCCCATAATTCTTCTTTTCTGATATTTAAATGTGTATTTCTACTAAGAAATGCTATGACCTCCTTAATTATGTTGTCACCTTTCTTATTCACTTTTTACAAGTGCCACTTCTGTCCAATTTTAATTTCATGAAAGTAATAAAGAGAACAGTCAACTAACTACAACTAGTCAGAACAGCAAAAAAGAAGAAAGGTGTAAAGTTCCTAGGATTGTTCTGACAGGGATTTTCCACTAAATACAGCATCCTCCATTTTAATTCTGGGCTGCTATAAAGCAAGTTATATGATTTCTGCTTTGCTGAACAAAACTTTAGGATAGTAGTAAGTATCTTAGGCAAAAAAGCACATGTAAATTTTCAGAGATTAGGCATTAAACAAATTATAATGCAACTGTAGCATTCTAGCTCATAGTCACTTTTATTATTATCACCCAAAAACCATCTCTAAATTGCACTGTTCTCTCAAGAATCCAACCTTTTAGTTTTTTTAAGACCTAATCTGTCTCATACTGAACTTTAACAATCTAATTTAACTTCTAAAGCTAGAAGCTACCAAACTAATTTCTCCCCTTGATTTTTACCTATTTAAAGCTGTCAGTAACAATCTTATTCTCTTCAAGAGGAAAAAAACCTGAAAACAACACCAGTTTTAATTCTGTTGATTTGCTGTAGTACAAGAAAAAATGATGCATCAACATGTCGCAAAACTGACTAATAGTGCTTGAGTTCTTCTGGAGACCTCAGATACTAATTTTACAAAGCCTTCTTCCCCTGTCCCCAGGATATTTAGACTATAATCCTTCTTTTCTCCTTTTATACCTAGCTTCTTGCATATATTTATGTACTTTCTCTCTTCACTTAGGGAATCTGTGATAAAATACAAAATTCCTAATTCACACAACATCAATTAGATGCAAACACATTTGCAAAAAGAGGAACTACTTCTCAGTGTCTCCTGAAGACACATCTTGTCTCTTGGCAATGCCAGCGATACCAGGATGGTCTTAATACATTTCTAGCACACCGCACTGGGGAGTGAGTTAGAAATGTGTAGCACAGGCAAGTGCTGTGCAGCCAGCACAGCAAATTCCTGATCTTTTCTGGAGTTTGGTTGGACAAGATTATACATAACAAGTAAGCCTATCACTTGAGAACAAAATCATCTTCCTATAATATCAGTTTTAACAGTATAAAATATCCTAAGTGGCATATTCATGATCAGTGATGGGGGGAAACCACTATGATTGAGGCAGGAACTGAGTCTAAGAAGTTCTCCCTCTGTAATTATGTGATTAAGTCAGTATTTTTGAAGTGCGTGTATGAGGAGGAGCACGAAGGGAGGCACAGTTCCACCATCTTTTCATTATATTAAGAAAAAATGTCCTAGAAAATGGAATTTCTGGTTAATATCCAAAGACACAATTGTTCCAATGCTACTAGAACGACTATTATTCTAGTTAATGTCATAATTGAAAATGAAAAAATACAAGGCTTTATTAATAATGCAATGTCAAAATTAGACAAAATTGTAAATACTGATGCTAACAAAAAAAAAGCTGTTTCCTTAGTTTTGACTTCAGAGTCAGGAAGGTATTTTCTTTTTTAAGACCTAATTGTACATTGATACTCTAGTAAAATATCTTGAACACAGAATACAGAGCACCATTTGATTTAACTTTACTGACTGTTTAGAGAATATAGATCCCAAATTACATATTCAGCAAGGATTTAAATTTTCCTGTGACTTCTTGGGAACAAGAAAGTTATCTGAGCCATCTTATTTTTACTTTTTAGGGGACCTTCTTTTCTTCAAAGCATAGTATGTAAAGATATGCAGAATCAATGTCAGTAAATAATAAATATTCTGATGGACTTTATGTAAAAGGGCAGTAAAGAAAAAAATATGAGTGGAGAATCTGCATCCAATCATGGAAATATGCTATACTTGGCACTTGTGACATATTTTGCCTAGAGTTTCTAAAAGCAAAAGCTCATCTCAAAACAATGACTGAATTGTGGTTGCTGCAAGTTTAGTCATTTAGGTGCAAAAAATCTGATTTTATCAAAAGTAAGCATTTAAAGAAAATAATCTAGTGGACAACAAGGAAATTACTTTTTATTGACATAGAAGCATAGTTATCATGACTCATAAGTACATTACTTTGTTCTTCATTAGGTGTAATAAATACTACATACAGTTAAAGTTCTACCTCTTTATGCCCCTTTCACTTACAAGTCAAGGACAAGTAAAAATATTTCACATATCCTTGAAGGCAGGAATTAAAAAAAAAAAACATAATGCTCCCCGAGAGTGACAAGGCTAGATTGTTTCTACTTCTGAATGAGGTTTCCTACCTCCGTGATTCAGGAGAAAACAACCCATACGCATTTACATATCCACACACATGGGAAAAAAACCTTCAGATCATAGCATGATTGTGTGGGATTTCATAGAAGTAGTTAAAAATACTGTCTTTGAAATAAAAAAAAAATCCAACAAAACCAAATCAAATGTAGGAACTTCCCCATATGAGAGGATTTTTTGAGTTTTGATTAAGACTTCTGGTATATCAACTGAAGGCATCTCTCAATCAGAGGAGTAAAAACTTCCAAGTATCATTACAACAGCATTCTTCTCAAACACACAGAGATGGCCTAAACTTTTTGCTTGAACCTTGAGCCCAGAGACAACCCATTGTTACCAGCTGAATGCACACACCGATTTCCCTCACAGAATTCTTAGCACTCAGAAGAAATTATCAAAAAGCTTTACATATTACATTATTTTGCTAAGTTTTATCCCCTCATGAAAAAAGAGAAGCAAACCAGCACCTCAAAATTCGTATTTCAAAACACAGAGCAAGATTGCTGCCATCTGTGACTTTCAGACAACAGTATTAACTATCAAGTAGTTAAGTAAAAAATAAACAAGTTTTCATGTCTCAATAACATAGCAGGGGATGATAACAACTGGATACCATGGAAAGATTTTCACTGCATTTAAAAAAGAAGTTTATATTCCCCAAACTTCCTATATAAAAGGCAAATTCCTTTTAACAAAAATCCAAGAGCAGGACAAGCTGTGAAAAAGTGCCCTTCTATTTGCACCTACAATATCTTTTTTTCATACCTCAGTTATTACAACTCTTTGCAAATATGCAAGAGTAAATGAAAACTCAGTATCTTTCCCAATATAAAGAAGAAAATTTCACCCTATTCCATTAGCTCATCCAGTGAGCTAGGAAAAGGAAAACGTATGTAATTCCACTTCTCTTCAATGCCACATTTTATCACTTCTTTAAGTAGCTTCAAAAAAACAGCTATTAATAACGGACACATCTCACATTTCTTCAATCTCCCAGTTTCAACAATGTTCAAGTCTTAACAGAAGTGCTGGGCCCAGACACATGGGATGGACACAGTACTTACAGCTGTTCCTGAAAGCATCATCTCATTTGACTTGTAGTTCAATGAGAAAATGAGTTGTCTCTTTTTAAAACAAAAAAGAAATGCAATACATTACAGGTTGTAAAGGTTTCGACTGCTTAATTTGGCTGCATTACTACTTGAAATAAGTTGTCTGCTGAACTCAGTATCCCTTATTACAGAACCCCACACTGTACTTTCAGTTCTATATGTTGCCATTTAGAGTCAGTATTTTCTGCAGAATGTTAATGGATAATAATTCCAACAGATGCATGAAGAATAAAAATCAGAGCTTAATATTAAGAAATCATATAAACTAGATCTAGAACACATAATCTGGAATAGAAGACATTCATATGATTTATTAGGTCAAATAAAGGAAATTGGAAATCTCACAGAAAGGCTCTCAATCAAAAGGCCCACAATAATTTCAATGGAAAAATCTACTTAACTTATCTTCTATCATTGATTTTAAAAATCACCTAAGATTTGTGAAAGAAATTAAAATTTTACAGTTTTATTTCAATCCAAAAGAATTAGGAGAAATAAGCAATCCTGGAATCCTCTCCCTAGTACAACCAGAAGGCTGAACAGCAGGAACACACATCTCTACAACTGTTCACAGATGTACAAAGCCTGAAACTCACTCCTTAATTGTTATACTCTTGGACTGCTTTTTCATGCAAGAACAGACTAATATTGACTAGGCAATATTTATTTCAATTGACACCCCAGATTTCTTGTCAGAGAGAAAAATCACCCTCTACCCCAAGTGATGCTAGTGGATTTTTCAAGCCTTATGACAGAAAATCTTCACACCTGTCTCACTCAGGAATTGCACAGAGATCCTTAATCTCAATAGTAGTGCACCCATGGTAAGGTTAGACAAAGAACATTCCTACTGAGGAAATATTTAGATAAGAAGCTGTAGCTCTCTGTGGGCATACCTGTATTTCACAAATGAAAAATAACATTATATACAAAATTCATCTGCAGTTTTAAGTAAAGGTTGATGCCAGCATATTTTGAAAGACATTTACTTGCACTTTCAAAAGCAAACATCAATAACAATTATGCTTAAAGTAACAGGAATATATTTTATTTGCCATGCTTTGCATTCATCAGCCAAGCGTAAGGTTCATTTTGCTGCTTTTCTTAATATGAATGAAGAAGTTGACTTCTAAACAAGGTAACCTAAGGATATGATAAAATTGAGGTATGGGTAAAAGCGCTGCAGTTTTTTTTAGAAATCTGTGTTGATAATTCCAATTGAGAGTGTCTACACATAGCTAAAGGTTCAAACTTTACACATTCAAAAATACCAAAGCACTTCTACAAGCTGAGCATTTTTAAAAAGGACTTACTTTTATTGTAGCAGGTTGCAAGTACACCTTTATCAGCAGGACTTGTACTAATGTGCCAAATTTCACCCACTTGATGAAGGAGAACATTTTTGTTTATAATGTTATTTTCATCATCAAAATCTATGATGTGAATCTGCAAATACAATAAAATAGAACATTAGGGTCTTAATTATACACAATGACTACATGGAACAATTTAATGAGATTTTTATAACCGATATCTACTTTAATTAATTGTTATACTAACTATTTACTATATCATTGATTTCACACAGGATTAACTTTTCTAGGAAAACACAAGCAATTTCCCTGTTTGAGGAAATACCATGCTTATTTCTCAATTTTCAACTTAAAGCTTGAAGGTGATTTTTCATTTTATGGCTAATAGTAAAGAAGCCACGTATTACAATTCAACACTTCTTATAGTAATAAACAAAAATAACAACATTACAATCCTTAGTCTAAATATCTGTATCAATTCTGTATCCAAATCGTATAATTCAAATTATCTACAAAGAAAGAAGGAGACAGAGGGAAAGGACTCTTCTTTGAAGCAAGTACTTTAAACTCAGTAAGACACTGACAGTTTACTTTAGCAGTCACATATCACTACCAAGATAAAAATCTACTCTTTTCATACTATATGGAAACAAAGTATTTAAGATGAAGAAAAACAACAATATTCAAATATATAGATAATATTTTTAAAAGACAGAACTAAGTTGCTTTTTATTATTTTCATTTTTGTTTGTTGCACGTTTCTTTGCTATGTGGTTTTTTTTTCTTAATAGATCTATCATTTTTCCCTCCTTTTTTTAGTCAGCTGTTTTTCTATGGCTGCTGCAGAAGTACAAGGAATTTAGGAAGATTCTAGCCTGGCATAATGTACAGAAGGAACTTTACTCATGGTACTAATTCCCCTAAGCTCAACAGTGGGCAAATAATTTTAGAAGACTCAAATTTTGAAGAACTGTATCCTCATTAAAAATTAATTTTCAAAGTTGGTTGAACAATGAAAAGGAAAAAAAAGCCATGAATTATCCTATCATCATGTCTGAATCAAATTAACTAAATTAACTACTGAATCATTGCAAAAATCTTAGCTATACAGAAGTACAGAAAATTTTCTCAAAATACAGAAGCTGCAATATAGGTCTCAACTTCACACTTTTTTGAGCTCTTCCAGGGATGATGACTCCGCCACTTCTCTGGGCAGCCTTTTCCAATGACTTATAACCCTTTCCACAAAAACATTTTTCCTATTATCCAGCTTAAATTTCTCCTGGTGTAACTTAAGGCTATTTCTTCTCACCTGCCCTGTCTCCTGCCTGGGAGAAGAAACTGACCCCCACCTGGCACAACATCCTTTCAGGTAGCTGTAGACAGTGGTAAGACAGCCCCACCCCTGCCCCAGCCTCCTTTTCTCCAGAATAAACAGCCCCAGCTCCCTCAGCTGTGCTCCAGACCCATCACCATCTCCATCGCCCTTCTCGGGACCCACTCCAGCACCTCAAAGTCTTCATTGCAGCGAGGAACCCAGAAATGAACCCAGAACCCAGGTTTGACATGCTGAGTACAGCAGATGCAATGCACTATATAAATAATGAAATAAGTATTTTAAGTTGTAAGACATAAGACTGAAAATAACTTGAAGAGTTCTGAGAATGAGGAAAGAATAAATTACATACTTGGATATTTCCAATGCATGCAATAAACACACAGTTTAGCAACAATGAAAGTACTGAGGACAAAAGTTCCAAACCTACACCATACAGAACACTTAGTCGTGCTACTACTTAAACCATTTGCAGCACGGACCAAATGCCAAGTACTATGCACTATTAATATCTCAAATATTAACATAATGTAAAATCTTATAAAAACCTTCCTTTCCTTTGAAATACTAGTAATAATAGGAAATTATTTTCACCTAAAATATATTCTTCTATTAATACCTAAAATTGCTTTATACAGCAATACACCTCAATGAGGCAAAAGTTATCAGGCCAGCTGTAAAATTATTGCCCTTTCATTTGCACTACACCTGCCCATGACCAGAAGGGAAGAAATAATCTGCACATGATAAAACCTCTTGCTGTGCAGGACTTAGTAAAGTATTAAGTGTTGCAAGAAAGCTCATAAGTTTGGTCAGGTAACTAAAAAAGTTTTTAACCAAATGTAGAGAACCTAGTGCTGAATTAAGTTATAATGAGCTGAGCCTAGGGCAGTTTTTGGGGATTGAGGAACTAACTGAGAAGAAATTATGGCCTGAGGCACAGCTAAAGGCCAATAACCTCCAAACATCTGTGAATACACTTGAAATTGTCCTGCATTTCTATTGTTAATGTTATTCACCAGAGAAAGAAAAGCATACTCAAAATTGAAACATACGCAAACATTTCCCAAATACATAGCATATACCAAATAAACTTACCCAAATCAGAAAATTTAAATTATTAAAGATCTGTTGGCTATCAACTGGTGAGTCCCATTCTTCAACAACAATTTCATATCAGGATTTAATTAGCTGAGCAAGTTGTAAAAACATCACAGAAATCAGAGTAAAAAAAACAAAAACACATTATACCAAATATTTGAAGAGCATGAGACAGCACAATCAAAAATATAATTGTGTGCATTGAATTTTTAATTTTAACTAAGTGTGTGTGCCACTTCTTTCGTTACTCTTTGTCCAAGTCTTACATGAAATGTAAATAAACTGAATATTCCATCCCCCTTATGCCTTGGAGTAACTTTTCTTGAGTCTCATCCAGTATTATCACTGAGTAATGAACTCAAAATGTTACTGGGAATTGACATTTTACGTGTCCCAAAGCTATAGTTCCAAGCGATGGCAGCCCATTACAGGCCATTTTCAAAAGAGTTGGTCACTCCATTCAATGCCAGGGACTTTGGTGGGTGCTAGCCTTAGCTAACAGACTCCCACCAGACACCCGCTCTCCCCAGGAAAGACAGGGGGAGAAACCAGGAAGAATAGGAATGAGATTGTTTATGTGCCAATCTACAGACAGGGAGGTCACTTACTAACTAATACTCTGGGCAAAACAGACTTGGGTGGATGAATTAGTTCATTGACAGTTAAACAAGTACCTTCTCTCCCCCACTTTCCAGGCTGAACTTCAACCCAGACTCCTCTGCTCCTTTCAAATGGGGCAGGGGGATGTGGGGCAGTATTGGTTATGGGTGCTTTCTCTGTGATGCTGTTTCCTCTCACTCAGTTCCTCTGCTTCAGCACAGGGCCTTCATGGGTTCACAGGCCTCACCTGTGTTCTGAAGTGGATTCACTGGAACCAGCCATGTCTGGCACAGGCAACCCTTGGCCTCTTCTCAGAGGCCACCACTGCAGCTCTCCTGCTACCCAAGCCTTGCCACCTGCACTCAGTACAACCTGCTAACCCTTTCAGCCTCAAAAACTTGTTTCAGTATGATTTCTACTGGAATTCAGTCACAAAAATTAAATTTGCTGTAAAATTACAACTTATACACTTAACCTCAGAAGAAATGGCCTAACAGAAACTGAGCCATGAAAGTCACTCAAATTTTAGTTTGAATTGTCTGAATGATGAGAAAGGACATAGCTGATTTCCAGTAATGAATATTGAAAAATCCAGTTTATGAAGCATCATGTACACTGAACTGTGCATGTATCAGGAGTCCCATTAGAAGCAATTAAGGCTTAAAGACTTTTGCTTTACTTTGCATCTCTTCAGGGATTTAAAGATAGCTCCAGAGCATCTATATATTCTAATTAACAAAAATATGGCAGTTTTTTTACTAAACCAATCTGATTTAGTCATACAATTTAGAAGAGAGATATGATTTTCAGAAAATACACAAAGCTTTCATTCACCTCCCTTTCCTACCAGTGTCATTACATTCTACCCACAGAATCCTTGAACTTGACTATCAATGCTCATGCTCAAGAGGGGGAGAAAGGAAAAGAGATGATATTGGAAAAATGTTACAAAAAGTGGTAAAAATTACAACTGACATTTGATGGAAAAATTACCTGATTATCATATCTAAGAGACTGTGTTCCAACCAAAAATCTTATTGCATCTGTTTCTGCTGTCTGAGGTGTTAAAGCTCGTGCCTAGGGAAGAAGAAAGCCATTAGAAAAGTACAATTAATAAAATCCATTAATTTCAGCAAAAATCTTGAAACTTGTATATCAATTGTCATTTTAAGCATTACATTCTTACAAACGGCAGATTTTCTTGGCCTTTATCCCCATTTTGCTTAATACATTTTTTTGTGCAATTTCTCATACTTGTGAGGATTGAGGAATACAGGTGCTAAATACATTACCTGATCTTCATTAGAACAGGGATAACATTAAATGCAGCATCTCTCCCAAACTATTTTCCTTTATCATCTGAAAAAACTCCACAGAGCAGTGGACAATATTTAACTATTGTTAAAAAAACAGCATGGTATCCAAGGAAGAGGCAAGAGTTTTCACACCACTCAGGTTGAGTATGCCTGTATACAAATTAATTTTTTTCTCATCATTAGCCACCAATTTTAGAACCAAATTAAAAACCAAGCCTCCTTTTTTCTGCTGCAGCCCATTAGAGATAAGAAGTGTCTGAATCATGAGAGTTTTTTTTGTAATTTTATCTTTAAAACTTTTGTCACAATGTTATTTCTTTTTTATGTTAATGGCATTGCTAGAGTCTGCCTTGCTTCTTCAAGTTACACCAACCACAGTCCTGGAAGAAGCAAAACCAAGCAATTAAGGGCCATAGGAGACACTGATAAATAAAGCACAGCTTGAACTAAAGCCACAATCACTAGGTTTGCACTAGTCATTAGTAGAGACTCTCAGATAATTTTGAGTAAATGGAAGGTAAATGAATACTTAAAGGCATTTTTAGCAACTATATATTGTGAGGAATAGCTGCTGTTTCTCCATGCAAGAGATACCTTAATAATATTGTTTAATATTATTTATTTAATCTAAAAATAAATCTCTGCAATTCACATCCTATTTGGCATAGCTGAGATCTCTCCAGACACTAAGGCAGTATTTCAAGCCAATACCGATGAAGGATTCAGGTGACTGCTGAATGGCCCTTCTCACTGCCATCCTGTTGTGCAGCTTGTTCCCCTTGGATTCAGGAAGACTTCAATATCATTCTATTTAAAACTTATTTTCAAATTACTATTTAGAAGATGTCTAAAAGCTTGGAAGGGAATATCTGGAATATATTAATCCCAATATCCAAACTTAGAGCACTTTAATTCTAGAAAAGCAACTTAAAGATATTTGACTTTTCTGAAATAAAGCAAAGCCATGCAAGGCATTGTCCGGCAATAGCAGTAAAGAAAAATTAATTTTTCTGAATCATCTCTGGACTTGTATAGAGCAGATACTTCCTTCCTAGAATCTGAAATGTGCAACTTAAACAGTGTAATATTTTGTGTAAGATAGAGCATAAAAAGTTTAAAAATGCCACAAGCTCCTAAGTAACAAGCTACTAACCTATACCTACATTTATAATATCTATGTAGTGGGGGAAAACACTCATGCAGATCAAAGATCAGTGGGAATCCATACCAATATGCTTTACTTTCTTATTTATGCCGCACTAATCTACAAGTCTAGAGTGCTCCTGATTGACAGACATAACTTTAGTCCATCAAGATGATTGCAGAAAAGCTTTTGTCTTTAACAGAATTTACATTTGCAGATCTTTGCAAGCATTTATTTTCATTTGCAAGCATTCATTCATTAAAATACCTGCTTTGAATTATTTTGAGAAAACACTAGAAATGAGCCAACATCTATGTATCTTCTTCAATCAAAGAAGCTTCTGTTGTTTTTATACATCAAAGAGAAGTAGAGACCTCCAGGATCTTTAATAAAATAAAGAAATAAAAGAGGTTTCCAGCCCTTTCAAAGCTTTTCAAGTAGGTCTGGCTGTTTTCAAAACTGCATAAAGTTGGACACAAAGTGCCCAAAATAAAATTATGTAAATACATAGCAACATTTATATCATCAGCTTTTCTAACTCTTCCTTAAAATAATTTTCCATTTTTCAGAAAGAAAAAAAAAAAGGGCATAAGAAAAAAAATATTTAGACACATTTCATAAGAAGAAACATTATTATTTATTCCCTGACAAAATAAACCCTGCAACATCCATACACCAGACACAGAATTCAAACTCATGAAGCCTTCATAAATTAGGAAGACTCCTATTCATAATATCAATATTAGCACAATAGATTTCCATGTGTCACAAAAATGTGTGGTTTTGTCTACTCTGAGTTACTTTGAGAGAAAAAGAAGTTCTTTCAACAGCTGAAGACACCAAGTAATCCTTGTAATGAACAATACAGCTGAATCTGGAGTGCTTTCAAGATCAAGGAAAGTGCCTTAACTCTGTCATCTTGCCAGAGCAAGTTGCAAATAGAACCTTTCATAAAGCATCCTGCCTTATGACTACAGCTCATAGATAGAAAATAAGCAAAAAAGTATAGTAAAATGAATATTGATTAATCTAAACCAGTGGAAATTATTATTTTTCTAAGTCTGCACCTACAGAACACAGAACTGCATATAGCCCAAAAAGACTTTAATACCAGGCTTATGTGGAAAGGGATTTTCCACAATGGCACATAGTGATGGGATAAGGGAGAATGGCCTTAAGCTGAAGCAAGGCAGGTTTAGATTGGATATTAAAAAAAAAAAAAAATCATTACTGTGAGAATGGTAAGGCACTGAACAGATTGACCAGAGAGGTTGTGGACTCCCCATCCCTGGAGTTCAAGACCCAGCTGGACTGAGCTCTGAATAACCTGGTCTAGTTGAAGGTGCCCCTGCCCATGGCTGAGAGAGGAACTGGAGGATCTTTAAGGTCTGTTCTAACCCAAACCACTTTAGGATTCTACCCAAGATATTAAAGTATTACTTACTAAAAAACTGGCATAATGCTTAGAAAGTAACCAGAATACACATCTGAAAGACATAAGCAGCAAGTTAACAAGTAATCTTTACACATGCTCTCAACATCCCACCTAACTGATAGTGCTAGACAATGCAACAATCTATGCAATTACACCATTTCTTTTTTAAAGAAGGCCTAACTCTAGGAAAAAAATACTAGCAAGCAAAGTTTGAAACATTGTGAATCACAAAAAAATTTTTGGCTACATGTCCAAATTTCAGATTTATCAACAGCCCTATGAGGAAATGTGCATAGTTTAAAGCAAGAGTTTTACAAAACAGGACAACAACTGAACTGCAAATCCACTACAGTAAATACATATGCAAAGGACATTTAAAACCCTAGAACACAAGCACGACAGACAGCTGTATCAAAGCAAAAGAAACAATGATCATTGTAGCAGAATGCAGGTAAGACTGACTGGAGACTGGGCATCATGTCTATGCCTACACTATGCTCAGTGTGATGCTGGGCACAGATCACCTTCTACCTTGCCCTTGACAATTTAGGCCACCTGCAGAAAAATAAAAACCTTGGATAAAAAGAAATAGATTAGAGTCTATTGTACTTGACAGCATCAAGAGATGATCCAGAAGAACACAATGACAAACCTCAAAAGGGGTAAAGAAGGTTGGTTTAAACTAAGTGCATTATGGAACTGCAATGCATTGATTCTCTACACGTTGTTCATAATTTCTTCTTAAAAACTTTCACTCCTCAACATCTTTTGAAATACCAGCCAAATGCACAAAGTCGTGGTTTGGTTTCTTGTTTGTTTTGTTAATTTGACTGTTACTATTTAGCGCATTAATAGACAAACAAAAAAGTACTTGTTCAACAAATGTTTTTGTGCTGATGCATTGCACTGATTTGTTATTAACAAACAAGAAAACAAACAGACCTCAACATTTGAATATTTGTATTATATTTAATATAAGGAAAAAATATTCTTCAAACCAGGCATCATTTGAAATTCATACAATCAATTTGTACTACCAAATTGTGAACTTAAAATGCAAAACGTAAGGATACAGTATTTGGCTTGCAATCCCTAAATCTGAATTTAAAGTTATTTGACCATCTGCTTATGCTGAAAACCAGGACTAGTGTACTGCTACTTGGGGTGAGGAGCTGGATTTGCTGATGCCTCATTCTGGAGGCAGAATACAAATTCTCTGCTCCTCTAGACAAGCCCCAGTCTGCTAATGTCATGAATGTTATTTTTGCCTTCTGGCACAATTTCAATTTTCAAGTACTCTTTGATTTTTACATAGGTAAGACAGCCTTGTTTCTCCCACCACAGTAGGAGGCTCTCTCAGTGACTCTAATAAGCTGCAGTGACTATCAGTGAAAAGGTTGGCAGCACACATGCCCAGGTTACCTTCAATGCTCTCAGACAGCTGTTTTCCTGAAGTCTTTCACAGCACAAGAATTCCCACTACCAACATATTTAGTGCATTGACCCTATTCTAAAGCTTGACAGAATCTGTAAACCCTAATAGCGATGAATGCAATCCATACACAAACACCTGCACAGCACAGTCATCCTAAGAAAACTCATTCACTTCTCATGAACAATCATCATGTAAAAGTTCCTTCAAGTTCACCTCACTGTATCTTTATATTGTCATTTTTCTGTACCACACCTAACACTAGGAAGATCCTACTAATTGCTTAAGGGTCCTAAAAATACTTTCCAACTGTTTCACCTCATGCATTATGAAGATCTTTGGGGGATTAGTAAAGAGAGCTTTGCCACTTTAGCTACTTTTGTTCCTCTAGTAACACTTTAAACCACAAAGGCTTAAAATATACAGGAATGGCACTCATGAGGCAAGTAATCTTAGAGAAGAAAGAGAATTGAAAGAAAAGCTAGGAATTTTAGTAAGACATTATTAGGCAGTTTCTTAAACTGATTCAATTTTCAAAGTCTTCCAAAGACATTGCTAAAACTGGACCAAAGTAATTAAGTACATTCTGCTTAGGCTGTTCTCTCTGAGCCCACAGGAGAACACAAAAGCTTCCCCCAGGGAAGAGAACACCACCGCCCATAGGAGCTATAGGCTCTGCACTCCCATACTGGGAACAGAGCCAAGCCTGAAAGCCAGGACAGCTTTCCCTGGGGAGCTCACAAGCAACACACATTTTCCAGGGAAGACCCCTTTTACCACTTCTAGTAAATCTACACCTGGCTTTTACTCCATCACAGGTAAATCAGCTGAGCTAGTCTCAATACATACTGATGACAGTAGGTGTACACACATTGGTCACGCGTCTTCCACAGTCTATTTCAGTTGGTATTTTGCTTTAAGTTTCTTACTCTAAGAAAACACATTTGGCTTTAGGGAAATTAAGTTTCATCTTATTCTTGCAAGCAGGCAAGTTCTAAAAAATCAAGTGTCTATTCAGATTCATAAAACCTGTTAACATATAATAGACAACACAAAATGGGCCAAGTATCACTTATTCAAGAAGCACAACGATCACAATGCAGAACACTAACTCTATCAAAGCATCAGCACACTTTTTTCAAGCCTGCTTCAGCCAGACCCTATCTCAGGGTGCTGCTGGAGCTGCCCATGGGCACTATGGCCCTGTACTCAGCCAGGAAGCTTTCTGTGGTCCTTGCCTCCTGTTCACTGTCCTTTTTCCTCACATGTCTATTTACTTTTGCCATGCAACATACAGTAGGAGTATCCAGCATGCTGAAATTCAGCTCAGTGTTGTGGTGTCCCCAAAACTCATTAAATGTGCTAAACACGTGCTCCAAAATGATCACTCTCTGGCATAAGTTATGTTCCTCTTCCTCATCTCATAATGCTGGCTGGCTTCTGCATGCTTTTAAACAAGCCAGATGTAGGCTTGAGCCAAATGCCTATCCCAGAAAGCACCTCTTCCCACTGCTCATTTCCAGGGATATAAATGTTATCTAGTCAATCCTAAACTAAGGCAAACATGGTATTTTGAGACCTTCAGTGGTGCTTTCACACCTGTTCAAAACATCACTGTTTAAACCCTCAGGAAAAAACATGGGGAAAATTGTGACTCCCTGAAAATGAAAGCCAATTCAACATGGGGTAGACATACCATGTATTTCAGGTTAGAGAATAAAGCCCAGGTCAACTCTACATGGGACAAGAACAACATCACTTCACTGACAAAATACAGCACGCAGCAATATTCCTGGGACTTCATTCATTACATTCTTATCATTGAGGATATTGATTATTTCTACTAAGATTCCTTTTAGAAGGACCACCTTGGTATTGAAATGTTCTGCAGCTGCTGCTGTTGCTTGGTATTCACCATCATGAACCACAGTCACATCACTCAGTACCTCAATTTAAGCAGTATCTCATTCATTCACCACCCACCGTAATCTTCTCATTTTCACTGCAGTCGGACAAACAGAGCAACCATGGTGAGATTGTCTTTTTAAAAGTCACAAAAAGTGTCATTCACACATCATTTGCATGTCTGTACAATGTTTGTATTATGTACAGACACACCCAAGAGATTAAAAAAAGAGAAAAATGTATTTGGTCATTATTCTAAGTTACCTTATATATGTCAATACATCAGAACACATTCTGTACATCGAAATGAACAGAAACCATGCAGAAATAATGTTAATTGGTGGATAGTGCCTAGGACGAATCAGCTCTATGTTCCTATAAAACATGGTCACTTAAATCAGATGAAAAGCACATTTACACAATTACACTTTCTCCAGTGGCCAAAGATGGACTTTTACTGACTGCTAGAGCCCAAATATAAGAAGCAAAGCCAACATTTTCAAAACTTGGCTGAAAAATTAGTCTGAAGAGATGCTTTCAGACTAAAAGCAATAATTGAGATGATACAGCTAACCATTATTATCTAGTGACACAGAAGAAATTATGATTAAAAATAATCATCTTTCTTGTTAGACCTTGAGATGGAAGTTGGAAAACCAGATCAGTTTTAGGTTACAGTTTCTGTATTAGTGTCTCCATTTTCAAAAAGTACAGAGATGCAGTTTGTTTTAAAGACACACGGGGAGTTAATGGAGATCAGCAACAGAGCCTTCATCTCTACGCTCCCCTTCTGACTTACACATAAATCATCTCTTCTTTCCTCACCCTCTCCCTAAGTGATCTGTATTAACAGTAATTTCCTTTTATTACAGCCACTTTATTTATGCATTTGCTTTATCCTCCTGCCAGACAACTCCAACAAGTTACATACTTCACAGGAGAGAAGAAGTGTGTAGCAGATACATGGTATGGGAGAGAGCAGGATACACAGGTCCATGGAGGTCCCAGACAACACACACTAGTTTTCCCAAATTCCTGGAAGATAGATTATATGTGACTTACTAGAAATGAGATATGAATTTTATTAAGTACAGGATATATATTCTCTTCTGCAAAAGAGATTTAAGTATAAGTTTCATTAATTTTGAAGTACAAGTTACAGCCATCTCAAGCCAAACACATAATGCAATCATATACAAAATTTACTAATGAAGTCTATTGGTATAGTCAGAACTACAGAGCACACTATTCAGTACACTGGACATTTGTTACAAAGAACCTGTGTATGTTACTTTTCACAAATACTTTAGCAAAGGTGCCAAAAGAAAAAAAAAAAGTGCACGTGTAGATATTTCTGTTACTACATCTACTGTAGAACGAACTGCTTTGTTAGAAGGTGCTGGTTTTTTTCTCAGGTATTACTGCTAGAATGGCTAGTGATGATAAGCCAGCCGCAACACATAACAGCTAAGTAATGCCCTTGGGCAAAGGCGGAGTGAATTAGGGTCCCTCTCACTCTGCTTTCCCAGAACTTACAGAATCCTCATTAAACACAACACCTGTGTTCCTCTAAGAAGAGGATCAGTAAGTTTCTGAGTTAGACAGTTCCATTTCCTTACAGCCATAAAATACAGATGTGATGGACAGATTTGTCATATGGGACAAATGCACATACACACATAGTACAGAGAGAGCCCACAAATTTCACACAGATTTATGGTAGGGTACAACCAACTAAAATTTGCAACTTACTAGAAACAAGTTTCGTGTTTTCCTTCAGAAAAGCAATTTTTAATTTTTTTTTCTGACAAGGCAGAATCAGGGATTTCTTGAACAGTGCTTTGGCACCAGTGCAGAGCCAGGCAAAGCCTTTTGCAGAGGCGGAGTGGGAGCGCTGCCCGGGCAGGAGCCCCGGCACCGCGGGGAGAAGGAGCCTGGCCGGGCCCTGCCCGCCCTGAGAACAGCGCTTGAGGCGGAACGACTCCCGGCCGCCGGCCAGCCACCCTCAACACCCAATGCGGCCGCCAAACGCCGCCAAACGCCACCAAACGCCACCAAACGCCACCGCAGCCCGGCGGTGCCCGTGGCGCCCCGGTCCCCGCTCGGGGAGCAGGGAGGACGCCGGTCCCCCGGGCGGGCTCTCCTCTGCCCCTCTACACACACCCGGCGCCGCCGCCAGCGCCTTCTCGAAGGCAGCACCGGTACCTGCCAACCTTCCCTAAACCTCCCTCTCGCTCACCTGGAACTCCAGCCCGTAAATCACCGGCGCGTCGTCCTCCATCGCGACCCCCCCAGCCCAGCCAGGCACCCGCCGTCGCGGCCGCTGCTTTCTGACCCTCGGCGCGGCCCGTCGCCGGCCGCTTCCGCAGCTGCGCTGGCGCGGCCCCGCCCGGCCCGGCCCGAGCGCAGGCGCAGTGCGGGCGGAGCGGCGCCGGACGCGGCGGCGGCGCGGAGGTGACGGGACGGGACAAAATAGAATGGAATAGAGTGGAATGGAATAGAATTAAACGGAGCGGCCGCGCGGCATGAGGGGCGTCCGGGTGCGCGGGTGCTCACGGGGCTGTGCCAGGAGGAGGCCGTGAGGGAGGCCGGGCTCGCCCCCGCCGCGGGTGTCCGGGCCGGGGCTGCGGGGGCTTGGCCGGCCCGTGCCCGGCAGCTGCGCTGCTGGCCGCCGTCAGCCCACGCTTCGCCTGGCTGGGAGCGGGACCGAGCGGTCCTTGCCGCCGGGAAGGCAAGTGTTGAGTCACTGGAACAGGTTGCCCGGGGAAGCTGGGGAGGTTTAAGGCCAGGTGGGATGGGGCTCTGAGCATCCTGATCTAGTGGAAGGTGTCCCTGCCCATGGCAGGGGGTTTGGAATCAGATCATCTTGTAAGGTCTCCTTCCAAACCATTCTCTGGTACCATTCTATGATACTGTTTCAAGTGGGAGGCATTTGGTCTTCAATCTCAATAGTTTTACGACATGTAGAAAAGATAAAGAGAAAATATTTTCAGGATTGATTCTGTGATTAAACGTTAAATGAAAAATGTCAAAGGGGAGATGTGAAATAGTGAAATTACTGTTTTTTAAAGCAAGAATTTCACTATTTGTATGGTACTTAGGAGTTTTGCTGTGACACCTGAACAATATGCAAGCAATAAAACTAATTCTTATTTGGTGGTGTCTTCTCCTTTTTCAGTTACTATGGAGAATAATGAAAGCAATGCTAAGGATGCAAAGAGCACCTCAGGTGAAGATGACAGCAGAGACATAGTTCAGCAGAAAACTCAGGATGAAGTTCTCTTTCATGAGGAAACCATTGATCTTGGTGGTGATGAATTTGAGTCTGAAGGAAATGAAACTATATCAGAGGATTCAAATAATTTTGTAGATAAACTTAATGAACAAATGATGGAGAGTGTCATTATTTCAGATTCCCCAAACAACAGTGAAGATGACACAGGTGAACTTGGTTGTCTTCAGGAGATAGTAGACCAAATGGAAAATAAAGATAATCAAAAAACACAAACAGAAGTGGATAAAGAAGAGTTTTTAAGTAATGAGAGTGAAACAGAACATGAAGAAACTCCTAAAGACATTTCTGAGATTGGAATGGATGATCAGGCATCTTTAAAGGAAGACTCAATTCAGGAAGTAGTCAAGGAGGAACCAAAGTTGGGAAACAACGTTCCTGTAGAAACAAAACCAAATAATGATGAGAGCACACCTGAAGACCAAATGTTGTCACCCAGTACTACCAAACCATCTTCTGAGGCTGAGCCCATTCCCGTGTGCACCATCTTCAGCCAAGCAAACAATGCTAGTTCCCAGCCACAGTTGTTCCTACCTGATGGTTTTGAGCCTCAGATGGTGAAATCTCCCAGCTTTAGTAGTATAATAGAGACTCCAGTGAAGTATAATCCACAGGTGGTTCAACCCAGTCCTAGTCTAAGCAAGTTCTTTGGTGACACTGTTAACACTAATACTTTAGCCTCTGATTTTTTTGATTCATTTACAACATCCAATTTTATTTCTGTCAGTAATCCCAGTGCAAGCTCTTCAGTTCCAGAACAAATGTCCTCTCTTTCTAATGGTGGAGATGGTTCTTCATCTAACCCTACTTTCCCTGTGCAAAATGGGAGACCTGAAACAGGTGGTCCCCCATCATCTCTAGAAATAACTCAATCCCCCAAGCCATTCTCACAAATCCAAGCTGTTTTTGCTGGGAGTGATGACCCATTTGCCACAGCCTTAAATATGAGTGAACTAGATAGAAGAAATGATGCTTGGATTCCTAGCGAGGAGACAAAAAATGTTCTCATTTCAGTTGCCACACAACAATACAGCACCGTGTTCATAGACAAGGAGAATCTCACCATGCCTGGATTAAAATTTGATAATATCCAGGTAAGAGTATATTACTGTATCTTCCTCTGTGATTATATTTTAAAAATAGTGTAGAAGATCTGTCCAATAATCTGTATGTCATAGTACTTCATATTGTTGCTGATGTATGTATTACTTCAATTCTAATTAGAAAATGCAGTATCACTGCTGCCTTGTACAGGAAGAGGCTAAATCCAGATCTCATTTATTCATCATGACATCGTGCATTGAAAACAAGTGTTGACAGTTTCTGTAGAAACCAAAGCTGTTTGTATTTTAAAGTACTTTATTTCTGGTCCTCTGAGTAAGATAATACATTTGGAATATATACACATCTCTAAGCTGTGCTATAGTGTCTAAGCAGACAGCTTTGTGGAATTCCCTGTTGTGATTGAGTGGGAAATAATTTCACTCATGTTCACAGTGGTCTGAACAATGTTGACACTGACTGAAATGGCATCATTTCTATCTTCCCTAAGCAATGGAAATGTATAACCTCTAAGAAAGATTGAGTGCTGCAGCAAGCTGCTAGGAAGGGATAACCCCAAAATTAAAAGAAAAAAGACTAGAGGAGATGACAAAGCAAACAATATAGTAGTGAAAAGTAATTTTTTGTCTTCTGTCAATTTCTAACAGATGAGAAGGCATAAAGCATTTTTTTTTCAGAATTTGGGAAATTTTACTCACACATATCCAGGATTTCTCAGTAGTTTTATCTTGGCTGCTCAGCCAGGCTAACCATCATGATGTTTTGGTTTTTTTCTTGAAACGGGCTAATCCTACTCTTTGGTATCTATGCCTCTGGATAATAGAATTGTTGTGTAGATAGATGGTGTTTAGAGTTTGGATGCTTTAATCCTTAATTATGCATAACAAAGACCATCAGTCAATAGTCATATACAAGCAGAGAGCAGTCTGCAATAACTTGATAATCTGTAGTAGCTATCAGAAGAGTTTCTGGGGTGAATCAGGTCCAGACTTATAGATGAATTATCCGAAAAATCTTGGGTTTCTGTCACAAGCAATAAATACCAGTTTAGACATACTCCACACTGCTGCTGCCTCTTGGGTTTGCTTTATCTTAAAACATAAGCTTGCTATCACAGAGCCAGATAATTAGCGTGAAACAAAACACTGTAAGAGGAAGCTAGCTATTCCTCCTCCAGTTGTACCCAAAATATCCATTAGACCTTGATGAGTTATTCCAGTGTGTACTCTTTCTCTCCTGACAGCTAATCAGACAGATGGAGTGATCCCTTCTCCAGTCTCCAAGGATGATGGCCTCCTTTTTGCAAGCTTCCTTTTTTACAATAGTTCTCTTTCACCTTCCTCAGCGCAGTCAGGGATTAAAGGCTTGTTTCTGCTATTTATTTCCTAAATCTGGGCAAGTGCAAATATGCAGATCTACCATTTAGTATATAATTGAAGGGAGGATGTTTGACAAGGTCCGTATGATGTATTTCTATGAAGACTGATGTAAAATCATCAGTGCAATTAAAGGAAATCCTAATGCTTTCTTCATTGTTTAAGAATTATAAGAGTTTTCTAGACATGTTCACAGGGACAAGTTCTGAAGTGCTTTATGTTTAGAAAACTTTCCTCACTTTCAGTTACTGCTTTTTTGTGGTCTGAGTGCACGCCTTGACTGATTTGACATCTCCTAGTTTGGTATCATTGTTCCATAGTATTGCAAATTGTGCATTTAACTGTAACTGTAATTGTAGAGTGCTTGAAGTGTCAACTGAAATATTGTGGGAGGTATATTTTCAATGTTAAAAGTAACTTCCAACAAGGGTCATTACAGCTTTGGTAATAATAGTTTGCTAATGATGAATGTTAATGCAAGATGTTAAACGAAGCTACATGCAGTGGACAGAGAGGTTGGTTGAAAATGCATTTGCAGTGAGTGAACCTTAAGTGTGCTTCAGGGAAGGACTGAAATTTCACATTATATGCATTGATGAGCTTGGGACTTTATTTTTTGCCCTGCTTGCTCAAAGTGTATTGTAAGACAAGTCTTACGTAGATAAATCACACCAAGAAAAATACGGAATGATTTTTATTTCAGCTGCATGTTACCTTTTGACAATCATTTAAAAAACCATTGTTTTTTAAACTTACATTGTGTTGTGTATGGTAAAGATTGTCTGTAGCAGTGCTCTCAAAGTGACAGAAAAATCTGCTGCTTTTTATAGTCTTTCCATTACACTTTTTTTCATGAGTTCCTCTCTTCTGTCAGTGTCATTTGTTTCATTACATTCATTTTTACTGTTTCCTACACCAAAGGACAGTTGGATCAAAAGTACTGTTAGGGGGATTTAAAAAATCTTCTGTATTTATGTCATTTTGCTCACACTCTCTTTTCTTAATTCTTTGGGCTCTTCTGTCAGGCAGATCAGTTGTTTATTTGTAGGATAAGTGACATCATTAGAGGTAAAAAATTTCCATGTAGTGAAACAGTTGTTCTCATTCCTTAAGAAGCTAGACAGAAAACACAAATGTATTTCCCATCACTGTCCATGGAGAAAGTTGAAACACTTAATATCAATTGTCTTTGTCATAGCTAAGCTCTGCTGTTATTATATGCAGTTCAGTCTCTTTAGGCAGCTATTGAGCTCATATAACCCAGTTTCTCTGACTGATGACTGCAGCTAGTTACTTTGAAATTTGAAACACTTGTTGAAGGGTTGCTGTTTACTTTGGTTTATGATCTCTCAAAGTTTATTTTTGGTGGATATTTAAGGCTCACTTACTGTGTGTGCATGTTTATTTTCATCAATAGATTGCACCTTTCAATGTTAACATACATTACAAAAAATTTCTGGTTTTTATAAGATCTTTGAGGAATATTTTATTTTTAAGATTTGTGAATCATCTTATAAATGATCTTCTACAATAGTAGAAGAAGCAAATGAACCTGAATGTGTCAGTGCTAAGTGAAACCTATCCATGGAAGAAAAAATATAGCAAATTATATAGAGTAAATGTAGAAGTTTTCATTCCAATGCTGTATATACACATGCAGTTATATTTATTACACATGTAACATAACATTTTATTTTGCTGAAATAATGTTTTAAATAGTCTTGTTATCTGTTTTCTTTTTCTGTTCCATGAACACCAAGGGAGATGCAGTAAAAGACCTAATGCTTCGCTTCTTGGGGGAGCAGGCTGCAGTGAAGAGACAAGTTTTAAATGCCAACTCTGTAGAGCAGTCATTTGTAGGCTTGAAACAGCTAATTGTAAGTAACAATCATCATATAATATATATTTAATATATATTTAATATTGTCTCTCTCAAGATAATTGGGAGCTACTGACTGAGGAGAAACTGGGAAAAAACCTGTGTATTAGTCTGTTCCTGACCCTTCAATAGTACTAGCCAAACTACAATAGCCTTTAATGGGAATGATGCTGGGGTTTAACTATTTGGGTTTAAATCACATAGTAAACATTTTTTTACATACAAAAGTTACAAAAATTAATTTTAAGTGACTGTGAGTTTTTATGTAATGGTTACAAAACAGATTTTAATCATGTTTTTGTTAACCTGTGTATGTGCTTCAGTTTTCACCTGAATGTTGTACAAAAAGACATACAAGTTGCAAATGGCAAGCCAAACTGATATGATAATGTCAACTGTCTGATCTTTTACTTCAGTGCAGAAAACTAAAGCAAATTACTTCCAGAAGAAAGCTAAACTTAATCCTTTCAATAATGTAAATATTTCTGTTCTGAAAATAGTTGTCTAGCAGCCTTGTAAATCTTGCCTTGTTCCTTTAAGAATTGTGTAAAATTCATTACTATTATATGACTGAGCCTTAATCTGATGACATAACAAGATGGTTTGGATTTACTTTATTTCTTAAAAAATGGATGAAAAATTACTACAGAAAAGTAGTGAGGAATTATCAGGACAAGACTTTATTTAATATTTAACATCTTCTAATTTGATTGTGTGACTTTACATGTAATGCTCCAAAAGAGATAACCTTTTTTGTCATGTTAGGAGTAGTCTAGGGGGTCTCAGCAAACACTGTTAAAAGGAATTCAGAGGTAATTTTAGAAACTAAATATGAAAAAACAGATTGTGATCTCCACCCTAGACACGTGTTTTTCTGGTTTTTCTGTTTTACTTGACACGTTTTTCAGTGTTTTACTTGACTTGGGAGGGGAAAATAATCTTATGCAAAAGTCTTTTACACATCAGTGTCTTAAGTAGGAAAAACTTTTTTTTCCATGCTTACTTTCCATCTTCTGGAAGAGAATTTTTGATGTGTGGGAAATGCCTTTCTATTTAGCCTGGTAGTGGTGTCTATGCGAGATGTTCTTCTATGCTGCAGACTGTCTTGTACCATAATTAATATGCTGCTGCAGACAACTGTTTTTGATTTGAGCCTGCTCTTAAGCATCAGAAGAGTAGTGTTAAAGCTTTAGACTCAAGGCAGTGAAGCTAAGAGGCAGTCTGCAGCTGTAGGATATTTTGTTACTTATGGCACTTACCCTTACTTATGTTTTGTTTTTTTTTTTTTTGTTAATTTTGGGGTTTTTTTATAAAATAGAAACCATTCAGGTAGAACTTAGAATGTTCTTTGGTTTACAAGGCTTTCAGTCATTAGCTGTTGGCTGGTTTTGAGTATGCAAAATAACTTTCTTGGTGTCATTTGTAGAACTAATTTCTTTTTATGATGAGAATTAGTTGGTCTTTTTTTGTTCCCTTGCAAACATTGCATTTCTTGTTGAAGTCTAAATGTGGAAAATTTATTTCTGATTGACTACAGTCTTTAAATTTAAAGGGATTTTTGACTTAAAAACATTAAAATCCTATGCTAGATGATATAAACTAAAAAGATGTATGCTTTTTACATACATAATAGGCCAGAATGACATATAATAGCTACTCTGTTGCTAGTCACAAAGTTTACTTTCTTTATGAGTGAATTCATGACCAAATATATTCAGCAAAAGAATCTTTGAATGCAAAGGACAACTTGCAGGCAATATTTATATTAAGATCTAGTTAAAAACTTTTGAATATTGGGAATATTGCTTTGCAGTTTCCAGAAGTTAAGATTTTTTTTCCTTAGCTGTTTATTTGGTATCCTTTTGCACTACACATGACCATGAGATCTTTTTGTCACTCAATTCAATCCCTTGCAGCAACTCAGAAGAGTGTACTTTGAATGCATTTGCAGTGCAGAACAGAAATGCTTAGAATTAGGATAAATTTCACCTTTAGACTGATATCTATTATTTAGGTGTTTATGTGTGAGTTGTTGTCTGAACTCTTAAGTCAATAGAGAACTAATAGTACAGTTCCTTATCACAAGCTAAATTTAGATGGGTTTCCGTCTAAAAGTCCCAACACTTATCACAGACTGTAGGAAGACACTAGTGACAGCTGAAACCTAAAGTGAATGTTTAGTCCTGTTATGAAGAAATTTGTTAGGATAAAATTCTCAGATGATCTTGAGCAAACTCCATTGTATTATTGGGAAAAAAAATAAAATCAGTATTCTAAGCTGTCTACTTCAGAGGAAACTGCTTCCTTAGTGTCTCATTACTATTTTAATCCTGCGTGGATTGAAAAATATGCTCACCAGTATACCAAATCTTTAAACCACAGGTCTTCAGCTGCAATTCTGAAGCTTTCCTATTCTACAGTATGATTAATTTGGTTAGCTTGTTTGGCTGTTTTAATAAATACAAATACACTGCTTTTACTTTCAAAGGCTATTCCAGAAGTTCATTTAATCAAAGGCATTCTAATCAGTCCTCCCTCAAAATCTTTTTTCTAATCAAAGTTGTTTACAATAATTTAAGTGTTTTGGTCATCTGTTGCTTTTTAAGTAATTTTGTTTTCCTTAATATCGGCATCTTCTCCCCTGCTACTTTGTATGAACAGACTGCCATGGCATTTCCACTTCTCAGATTTTCTTTTTAAAGCAAAAAATAACCCTTCTCTAGCCACCTTATCATGGATGCCTTCATAATCATCTTTGGAGCTCTTCTCAGACACTCTCCCAATTGAAAATAATGTGTTTTTGTTATCACTGCTCACAACTCAGCACATTACATTGTAAATGACATAGGCCTTGTGTTTTACCTTTTCTATTGTTCTGATACTGTAAATCATCTGATCCCTGTTTAGTGATGTGGTCCGTACATATTGACAATGCCACCTCCTAAGTTACATCTACAAATTAAAATACCACCTGTTTTAACCAGGGCCACAGAGGAATACCTTATATTGGACTGTTTCCAAGTTGCATTCTCGAGCAGGACCTTCTCACATTCCTGTAAAAGTTCCAGTAAAAAACATTTAAGTAAAAACACTTCTGTGGGTAAGATGTAGTTAGTGCTTACAGCAAAGAATTTTGGAGACTGTTGTGCTTTTGGGGGGATCATAATGCAGGCTGCAAAAGCTTCCTCAAGTACAACTAATTGTCAGAAAACAAAATTTATTAAGAAGTTGATAAGCTGAACTTCCAAAGGAGCACTTTTTCTGATGAGATCACCAACAGTAGTATCATGTCTAAGATGAATAGCTTTTCACCAGGAGCTGAACTCCAATTGTTAAACTTGGTAAACAAAATTGTTCAGCATCAATTTGGTGTCTAGGTGGTTTGAATGAGATTTTTGCTAGTAAGCCAAAGATGGTTTATTGAACAACTGTATTTCCACATTTTCAGTTTCTTCTATTGGATGGGCAGCAGTGAATTGGAAATGCTCTACTGGTAGCAAAATGATTTGGAGGTGGTGTAGGTGAATTAGTTTTACAACTTTAGGGCTTTAAAGAGATGAGAGGCTGCTGGAGCAGTTCTGCACAATAATTCTATAATAATTTGTGAATAGAGTTATATATCTGTACTGGATAAGTATATTTCTTAACTGAAAACAGAAAATCTGGGTTTTCAATTTCTAAAACATTTTATTAATCTGGCATAGGAACGTGCATTTACAAACTAGAGCAAATAAATGTAAGCAAGATCTCATCACGGTGTTGCTTTGTTTTACATCCACAAATAGAAGGTGCAAGCTGCAATTATGTTGGTTCTTATTATTCCATATTTTAGACTATTTTTTTTACCCTCAATTGAACAAATAGCACCGTCTTGCTTACCAGAGGCCCTTCTGATGTTTGGAGTTGTAAGGTGCCTACAGTCAGAGGAATTCAATCTTTCAGGGTTATTATCATACTTACAAAAAGAGTGCAGTATCATGCCAATGTAAATATGTAAATTTTCCTCTAAATAAGGAATAATATCCTCAAGCTGCTAGACTAAGAAAGGGTTACTAGCTACACTTTCTTAAATGATGTATAAATGTTCTACCAATGTAATTTACAGGGGAGAAGCATGTCATAGCTAGTGGAGGAGGACATTTTAATCACTTTAATGGTGTTACAATGTAGAGTTAATGACTCCCTTTGAGTCTCTTTTATAAAAGTCATATATTGTTACTTTTGCAAGAGTAATGTTGTGCTTTTGCATATATTTTCAAATATAACAAACCTGGATACAGTAGTATAACATACGTATTCACTTTAATAAGTGATAAATTATCCTTAAAAATAGGAGAGGGGATTGTTCTTTTGTTTCTAAATCAGTGAGCATTTTCCTACAGTTTTATGGCTGATTTGAGAGAAGGTAGGAGCAGCACAAACTGTAAATATGTGCTTTTGGGAAGAGGTTGCATTTCTGTACTAAGAAGCAACTATTTATTGGAGAAAATGCCAGTGGTTTTCCTGAGAGACTGAATAAAGTTATAAATTGTCTTTGTGTATCAAAGGAGTTCCCTTTTCATCATTGAATACATTTTCTGTAGATTTCCAGTCTGCGTGCCTCTCTTTGCTTGACAGAAGAATTACATTTGAAATGTGTTTTACTGTGCAGTTTCCCTGTCTGTATGTAAACCTCCCCCAGGATTTCTGGTTTTTTTGAAGAACAGAGAGTCTGATGGGTGACTGATCTGCTTGGCCTAGCTTTGAGGTATATACAGCAGTTGGTACTGAGATGGTTTGGATTTTTAATTTTTGGTTATGTCTATGGATTTTTTAAAAAATCCTTTCACTAGATAAACATCTAGTCTAATAGTGTTTAAAAAGTAGAGGAATCATATTTGCTGGTGGCTTTCATTAAAAGAACAACAGTTTCATACTTTTTGGGGGAGTGGAAAGATGATACTAACATCGTGTGGAGAGTAGTTCTCTTCTTCGAGGCTGCTGCTGTGTTAGTGAACTATTTAGCAATAATATTTGGCTGACAGTATTTTTTCATAGAGAAATTAGTGTTTTCACATCATTACAGTTAGACAACCATATCCTGATCATCACAGAATAATTTTTTTTGTCTTTGAGAGTGTTCTTCAGTATTTTTAATGCTGTATCTGAAGCTGTAGTGTCCATATTTGCTTTGAGCCTATACTTATGACTTACAAACAAAATTCTGGTATAAGGAACCTGGATTTTTAGAACTGTGTGATTGTAGATCATAGAAAGCACAAAAATGCAAGACCTGCAAGGTTTTGAGGGACATTTGAAATGGATAAAGATTTCTGGTGGACTGGCAACTCTTTAAGTCTGGTACAATTTGCCTAAGATAATAATTTGTCCAGTTAATGTCAAATTAGAGTTGTACTGTGAGCAGTCTTCTATTAAGATTCCACAGAGAATTATGCTTCATGACCTTCAGGCAGCTGTAATTTTGAAATATTTTCAAATATTCATCTTCCAGCAAAGACTGTTTTCACAATAATTGTCACGCTTGCTTCTCTTGGCTGTCTTGTTCAATAAAGTATTTTTCGTCCATGCCTGAAATAGAATTTAAAGGATTGTAGCAACTGAATTGGTCATAAATGATCCATTATTATTTTTTGATCCTAACTCTCATTTTGGAAGAGAAGTTGAGCAGTTTTAGTTTAGCAGTTTTTTAGTTTTTGTGTTTGCTCCTGTTCTAAGGGTAATAAGAATGTAGTTTGTCTCTCCAAAAGAGGAATGAATTTCAGGTATTCCTTGTCAGTATCGTTCATCTTTTCCAAGTTGATACAGGTAGATGTTGAAGCATATAATAATGCATTATCACTTCCTGCTCTTCCATAAGAAAGTAGATGGCTCGGAGTCTGCCATGCTGTTTCATGGTCTTGCTGACAGCCAACTTTTACATTTCCAGTGGAACTCAACTTTATCTGGCATTTGACAATGCAGATAGGAGAGGTGAGGTGGTCAGTGCATGGTGATCTCTGTTGTGACCTGTTTGTGGCCTGTGTGGCTGCAAAATGGGGGCCAGAAATTAGGAAAATTCTTCAGTTGTTATTACTGTTTTTTTTCAGTGTGACTGCTGTATCAACGTGTTTTTTGAAACACTGGAGCGAAATTAATAAAATACCAATTCAAGATTAGTATCTGGACTTTGCAATGATCAATATAAATGTATTTTATTCCTTCACATTTCATCAGACAACAGGATTATTTTCTATTACAATTATGTTTATGTATTAAGAAACTATTTGAAAAAAAATATTACTTTCAGGAATAGCATATATTTACTTTACAATGACCTGCTGGATATGTCTCTTTAAAAACTCCTCTGTATAATAAAAAAGTATAACACCTTAAAACCTGTGAAGCATTAATCTGTGTTTTAAATTTTTAGTTTGTTGCATCAGACTATACAAGGCAGAAACATTATTGGGATATTTCCATTGAGAAACTGATTAACAGTGTGAGAGTATAGTTTGATTTGTATAACTAAGAATGTTTTTGTTATATGAATAAAAAAAAAGAGTATTTTGAAATTAGTAATTCAATGGAAATACAAATGTTTATGTTTTGTAGGTGAAACAGTAGTTATTGTTCTGAATTTCTCATTTATGCATTGTATTCTTCCTTGTTCTTTGTTTTTGATTAATAGGAATTTTGTATCCTGAACAATGCTAAAAGTTTATTTTCATTAGGTGAAGTGTACTAGGGGTTATAATCTGAGTTTATAAGTCAGTGAGACAAGAATGATCATTGAATACTTTATGACCGTAGAGTAACTTTGGTATTATTGATAATATTGGCAATATTTTTCTCCTTTTTTTTAGGAGAAAACAAAATATTGAATATTATAGTATATTCATTTATATAATCAAACATGATCTAGCTTTAGGTTTAGAATTCCATATGGTATTGTATATTCTTTTGTTTTAGTGACCTGGTGATATTAATTTCCCTTTTTGCCTAATTAGACATGCAGCTTTGACAAATGACATTCTGCTTCTCACCAGCCAGCTCTCTTGACCTTGTCATTATTACTGATGGGTACATGTTGCTGCTGCAGGCAAAATCAGCAGTTGTGCATTTTAGGGACTTGATGATTTTGCTTCTTATTGTTTTCTTCCCAGAGCAGTAAAAACTGGAGGGCAGCAGTTGACTTGTGTGGGCGGCTTCTAACTGCACATGGTCAAGGCTATAAAAAAAGTGGACTACCCGCTAGCCATACAACAGATTCTTTACAGGTAAGTTTAAATATGCCTTTGCCACCTTTTTACCAACAATATACATAGTGGCAATTTTTTTAACATGATCAAACTTCTTTTCCTAATTGTAACGTAGAAACTGAGGTTATTTTAGTACTTTAGCAAGATACTTTTTCTGTTTGCTTATGTAAAGTAGGCCTTCATTTAAAACAAACTTAGTTTTTTTAAGGAAAATCCAATCTTGTTTCTTTTTAAAGGTTTTTCCATTAGTAAAATGGAACATGTTTTGCTGTTTTGAAAGACTCGTTCTACTATAGTTCATGGACCTATCTAGATTGTGAACTTTATAGTAAGATTCCATGTTAGAAATGTGTTTCATGTTGCTTAGAAAAGAAGAATCCAAATTAATAAGATATTTGAAGTGATTCAGATGTGTCCAGATGAGAACTCATGTTTTTGACCCTAGTGATTATAAAGCTCATGGAGCTTCTCTTTCTCCAAAAGATTTTAAGGATATCCTTGTAAAGTCAGGAAAGCAGTTAAAATACCAGATTGATAATTCATGTTAACTCATTTCAAAGAGAGATGTTCTAAATTTGAGGCAGGTTAGTTTTTGAACTTCACCTTTGAAATTGTTTATCTTTACAAACAATTAAACCTCGGTCCTCTGAGCTTTGTTTTAATGATTTGCTAAAAAGTACTATGTTAAAGAGCAGGTAAATATAAATCCTGATTCTTTTCAGTTACAGAGAAACTTTTTACTCAGCTTTTATCAGAAAAAGTTGAAAAGTTGAAATTGTATTGCATGTGGCTTTTGATTGAAGCTAATAACAGACTTTGTCTTTCCCTTTTTTATATGTATTAATTTCTAGCTGTGGTTTGTGAGACTAGCACTGCTGGTAAAACTGGATCTGTTCCAAAATGCAGAAATGGAATTTGAACCATTTGGAAATTTAGACCAGCCTGATCTTTATTATGAATATTACCCTAATGTATACCCTGGACGTAAAGGTAAAGCACTTGATTTATGAAATACTTTTATTTTTTTCTGTTTTTAACAGTAAATATAAAATATTGGCTGGATTCAGTGGGTTTTTAAGGCTAAAGCATTGGAGAGTGATGGATATGTTGGTTTTGGTTTGGTTTTTTTCCCCAGAAGAACATTATTGATGAGTACATTAAAGTATTGCTCGCATTAGGGAGGTGGTGATAAGAACTAACAACAGTTAGAACAATATAGGTAGGCAGTGTATTTCAGATGCTGCTACAGGGGAATGTTTTTAACAATAAGTGTAATATTTTTGTTCTATGATACTGAAATTAAAAACTACCAACCTTGAATAGTTCATTTTACCCAAAATCAGACTTGAAAGATGATGAGAGAATTTGTGGAAACAGACTCTATAAGCTTTTTTCTCTTCAGTTCATCCATGTAGTATCACTAAGCCATTTTTAATACTTGCACGTCCTCATGCCACAGCAGGTGTTATTTCCTGGTTTCTAGGATTAAAAGGAAAAAACTGAAATCTAGAAGTAAGTTAATAATTCTTCATTGAAACATGATTAAATGTAATATTATTTGCTATATAATTGAAAGTAAGTAAAATCAGAGATTTACTGTGTGTCTTATTATTGAAGAGAACAAAAACACCAGCTTCAATTCTATATAAGCAGTTTGTCTCAAGTTACAAATACACTATTTTCCACTGCTCCCAAATAGTCCATAGGTTAACCTCATAGTTCCACTACTCAGGATATTCTAGTTCTCCAGAAGTCTGGGTTTGAAAAATTGCTATTTTTAAGAGCAATTTTGCTCTTGTTCAGACTATTTGAAATTTTATTTTCTCTGTAACTGTTATTTAGAAAAGAATAACTCAGTGATGCAAGTACACTGTGGAGTGTTCTTAATGTTCTTTGGCTTTCTTATTTGAACCACTGTGTAATACAACATTTGGAGGAAGCAGTTGTTACAGGCAGTGCCACTCTGAAAAATTACAGTCCATTTTACATGAGATGCTGGTAGCCTTGATGGGGTAACCTAGAAAGATAAAAGATTTTGAGGTTTCTGAGGAAGGGAAGTTGGTGTCCAAGAGTTCATGATTTTTTGCAGATTATTTTGCATAGTGATGCAAAAGATCAGTTGCAGCCCAGCAAGGTCAGTGTGGACTGTCTAGAGCAACTCCCTCTGACATTACTCATCATCCTTCAGGTAACCACAGGCAATCCATTGGGAAGGAATTGTGTCAGTTGGAAGAGTGAAAGTGGTCCTGGCCATCAGGTTGGACAGCTTTTTCAATCTGGTGTTCTTAGAGCAGCTGCACACATGATGCTATAGCAATAGTAGTCTTCCACAGACCATATTTATGTCTCCACATCTTTTTCAATATTCAAACTAAGCTATTTTGTCTAAGAAAAATCCTTGCAGGTCATGTCAGTATTTGACATACTTGAGTGCTCATGCCACAGATGATACAGGGAGCAGCAGCTCTGGACAGTCTGGCCGGGTGTTCACATCACCTGTCCTGTGACTGAACTTTGGATCCTGGAGCAATCACTCAACCACTGTGGCTATTTCATACAAGTTATGAGGATATTGATGGTGAAAAAAGGTGAACTTAAGGAAGATAGTCTATTTCATTATTATATGCTTCAGTTAATTTTTAACAGTTGAACATATCAACTGGGACTATAATCTGATCGCTTTAAAGGAAAGTAGGATCAAGGTTGGATGGAGCTGACCTGTTAGTTGCAGATATCTCGTATACATCCAATGTGGTTATTATGTGGGAACAGCTATTAAACTTTCTTTACATACTTCTGAGGAGAGAGAAATAGCATTTTCAGGGATGTAGGAGAACACAAGCAGTTGTTTTTTGTCTAGCCTTAAACTATGCTATGCTGGATAATGGATAAAGAAATTTAGTATACATGCATTGTTAACCAGCTAATTTAAATAATAAAATACAGATAAATCATTCCTATATTTTGGTTGAAATATATTAGTATGAATACACAATCCACTTCTATTTGGCAATTTTGTGTATCATTTTGTGGTGTAATAAGCCTAAAAGAAACTGCTTAATTTCAACATTTTAATTTTGATTCATGGTATATAAATGAAGTAAGCACTTAAAAGTCAATTTAAGAAGTGAGAGTATAGATATAAATTATGGTCCCATTAATTGGGATACAGATAATACTTTGCATAATTTCTTTGTATTCAAAAGATTCATAATAAAAAATATAGTTCATTAGGAAGTTTTCTGGTTTTATGCAGGAAGCAGGGGAAGTTCAAAACTTAGAGCAATGAGAATAGCCTTCCATCCATTAATCTCTGAGAGATCTATCTCAAAGAATTTAAATTACAGGTAACTGTATGAAAAGTGAAAGATGCTTTTCCATTAATGTAACTTAACGTGACCAATATCATCCTCTTAATTTCCCTCTGAAACTGGCCTAAAGCTGTTTTGCTTTCAGCAGTGCTGCTAATCTCCATTTCCTCCTCCTATTTTGTATGGCATTTGCAGCCATGGTGTGCATTGATCCCACTATTGTTGTCTTTATCACGGCTGTAAGATCTAGTCCTTCTGGAATCTTCCTTTCCTGGTTTCTATGGGCTCTTTGTTCAGTCATCTGCATTGCCTGTAGGAGTGCAGCCTCTCAGGACACTGATTCTGCAGGGATCCTTGTGTTGGCCAGTGGGGCTGGTTAAGGCACTTGTAGATCATTCCTGATTGATAAGGAGCAGAGAACTGACTGTTCTCATTTTCTAGTAAAATCTTATAATTCCTTAGTTGTAGATTTATCCTATTTTTACATATATTTTTCTTTCATAATGGGTAGATCCTTGGGTCAGGAACCCTGTTTCAAATTGCTTCCTGCACATCTTCATTGTTCTGTGTGGGATACGTAAGGCTGAATTTTTGTCATGGTTCTCATGACAGATGGATTTCAGGATTTTTTTTAAGGGTTTTAACTATATTTACACAGTCTGACCCACTTCTCTTCATACTGTTTGTGTCTGTGTTCCTTGTGATACATAATAAACTCTCATATGATAGCTTTCCTAACCTGAGACAGCCTTTCCGTTGGTAATACCTATGTGTTTCTGAACCTGTGAGAGCAACAATTAAAATGCTACATTAACATGCTATTTCATTCTTCTATGAGGCAATTTGGTCTTGTTTCTGGTTAATACAGCAGTAAGTTCCAGAAGAAATAATGCTACCAACATGAGTCTTCTAAAGCTACAAAACTTATTTAATTTATATTATAATTATTTTATTTATTATATATATTATAATAATTTATTTTGTATTTCAAAGGAGGGAAAAATAAGCTATGCATCAGTAAAAATTTAACTTCTGTTCCCCTGATCAGAAGTTTATGTAATATGGGGTGGGGTTTCTTTCCCTTTACCCTTTTCATTTTCTTTCTGATGATGCAGCATCATCTGTATTCCTCTAAAAAAAAGCAATCTTCTGTTCTGTGGTGGGAAGGACCTAAATGAGGAACATGGCATTAAATATCTAGTTGTATGTGTTTTAGAAACTTACTTCATAGTGTATTTGTTCCCTTGAGCTCTGGTTTCAATGCCAACACAAGTTTTTAAACGGGTGGCAGTGCTGTGAATAGGATACACTAGTGTGTCCTGTGATAGGATAGCACTTCTGGATGGGTAGTGATGATTTAAAAAAAATAACAAAAATTTTATATATATACATAATATTTTTTCTATAGATATAAAATAGTGTGAGTCTAGATAGCAGAACTGCTTCAGCACTTTTCACTACTAATATTTTTATGACATTAGTAATATCCACTGTATTTAGAATTTTTATCAGAAATACATGAAGATAGAAAAAATTTGTGTGTGATTTCATTTTTAATGTGTCCTTAGTTACTCAAGCCATGGCCTTAATTTGTTTCTTTTATTCAGTTTTGAAATTCCAGACGTTCTAAAGGAATCATATCATACATGGTCTAGAACTGTCACACCCAACCCATGTTGTTAACAAGTTTGCAGCACTGATGTATAAGATAAACTGTAATAATGGTTACTACATTTTGTAAGCTTATAAAATAGCAAAAATTGTGGTGAGAAACTTGTTTTATGTCTGTTGATACAGAGATACTGCGTTAACTGTGAAAACACTTATCCAAAGTATTTCTCTAATACCCACAAAAGACATTTTACAAGCATCTGGACTGTGTATAGTGCAGACGACTAAGTACAGTTGAAAGGTCAGCCTGAAGCTTGGTCCCGTTTCTGACTGTCAGCCTGTGCCATGGTGCCTGGCTCTCGGTGGCCACGGGTGGAGGTTGGCCGGGGGCTGTCCCGCTGGTGGCCGCAGGGCAGACACGCGCGTGGCCGCTGCGGTGGCGGTGATCGCCGCGGTGTGAGGAGCACAGCAGGGCACAGAGCACGGGGAAACCAAGGCACAGGAATAAGGGAAGGACACTTGTCTGAGTCTCCAAGGATTTAATCCCAAACGGGGGTGGAGCAAGTGACAAATCTGAACCTGAAGGGGCTACTTTTAAGGGATGGGGGGAATGCAGGGAGGACACAACCTGTGACCAACAGGAGGCATTAGGAGAGGGGTGCAGGGTAAGGGCTCCCCAAGAGAGGCCAACACAGGGAGGGAGCAAACCTCACAATCCAGTTCTGCTTCGAGGAAGGGATGAGGGACAGGGAACACTCCAGAACCAAAGGAGTGTGCTATCTTTGACAAGGGAACAAGGGTGGATTGCAGGTGGATTGACATGTGGATTGACATACATTTTGTCAGGGAAGACTGTGGTTAAACAACTCAGGACTGAACCATTAAGGAAGCCAAATGGGCTTTATTATAGGAATATATATATATATATATATATGTAGGAATATTTAATATTCCTATAACAAGGAATATTAAAACATACTACAGAAGAAAAAACTGTAAAACAGATTATCACATGCCATAAGTAAGGACAAACTTGGACTGGAGAAATTCTCTCTTTTATGTGATGCCTCTGCAATGGTGTTTGACCACTTTGAGTTTGCTGTCTTCCTTTCTTTTTCTCTTCTATTTGTCCGTGTCAGTAGGAGGCAGGCTGGCTGAAGCTTCCTTTTTTTAATTTATGGGGTCTGATGATGCTATAAATCATCTTTTTTTCCACATTCCTCAGATTTGGTTAGTGGGATAACTGTGGCAGAATGTGGTGTGGGGAAAAAAGATTAATAATAATAAAAGGATTAATAAATAACAAAAGCTTGTGGTAGGCAGAGAAACAAAAGAAAATCAATTTAGAAACAAAGATAAGAGAAGAAATGCACAGGCTAAAAAAATTATGTCTTAGAGAGTGCTCCTCTTTGTTAATAAATTTTGCAGGAAAGCAGAAAAAAAAATACTCCACTTTATTGTTACACGTGGTACTGGTTTTTTTCCATGTGTTACCACAAATACTGCCTTAATACTCCCATGTCAGACTGATTGAGTCTTGGCAGTTGCTCAGGCGAGCTCTTCATTCAAGCTCATGTTGGCAGTAAAAAACATATTAAAATCTCTGGTGGAACTGGTTACCCATTATTTTGTTGTCATGATTGTGTACCTCTCCACTGCCTCTTTAAATTCACTGTTCTTTTGCTTCAGAGCTACTGTAAAGAGCTACTGTAAAATCAGCTAATACAGCTTGAATAAATACCACTCAAATGTTGTGGTTCCAGTTGTTCAGGCTTCTTAGACATGCAAATAGAATTTTTTCTGAAGTAATACAAATATTTTAGTTAAGAAATGTATGTATAATCTAATGGGGTAGAGTACTACTAAAATACTTAATTGTCCATTCTTTCCCAAGGCTACATAGTCTCATTGAAAATATTGCCAGCTCTACACAGGATTTCTTAATACTATGAGCAAGTAACTAATTTCTAAATTCTGCCTTATTACAGTTATCAGTAGGCAAGATTCAGAGTGATCTCTTTGCTGCAGGACAATTTTTGTGGTTTTCCTGCATTCTTTCTGTTATGTTTTCCTTTCTTCAATGCAAGTAACTCCAAATTACTGAAAAAGTATTTTTGAAACTTTTTAAAGTTTCAAAATCTGATCATGATTTAGAGTTTGTGTTCTTAGGTCATGTGCAGTTAAATTGTAAAGTGTCTGGGAGTATGTAATTTCAGATAAAATTTTCAAAACGTGTTCTTTAAATGGTTACAAACATTTATTCTCCTATCTCCAGTCTCTCTGGATTGAAGGAAATAAACAAAAACTTGGAAACTAGTCTGTTGAACTGGAATTTCTAAGTGTACTTTTAATTTCTAGTCAGTAAAGCTAGGATTTGAAGTTCCCTACATTATCCCTCTTAAAAATCCTATAAATTACACAAATACACTGTTGATACAAGTATGTTTGTGCATATAAAGGCAAGCATATATACATCCCTCTGTATATATATATATGTGTAAAGCAGAATATTTTTCCGAAACTCGATTTTGTGTATTTTACTTTTACCCAATAAAGGAATGAATTGTTTCTTTTGGTTTGGTTTGGGTTTTTTTTGCTGTTATAAAATCCCACTTTATCCTTTCAGTAATTGATAATCTGCTCTTCTGTTTCTTTTGGGCATTTAAGATTTGTTGAACAAGCTTTAGAATGCAGATCAGAAAGCATTTCTGGTTACTGGTTTGCAACAAGAAAATTCAAGGATAAAATAGCTGGTCATTGGCATATTCTTCTCTGCTCCAAAAGGGCTGTAGATGAGGGCTGCAGTTTGAGTTTGATTGACATGAGGTGATGTTTATGTTTTGACAGTTATGAAAATGTGCAGCTGTTCATAAAGAAATAGAAATTGAAATCTGTGGTCTTAGAAAATTCTACCTGATCTTGCTCTTTCTTCCATCTGTTCCCATGCTTTCAGTGTATCCATTTTCCTTTCAGCAGACCTTTTTTAACTTTTTAGTTTTGCCTTTTGTATGATGATAATACATAGATATATATATGCACATATGAATGAGATTAATTCATGTGAAAGTGATAAACATCGCATTCTTTGAAAAAAAGTCTCCAGTGTATTTAAAAATAATTGCTAAGAAAATGGTCTTAAAATTAAACCATGTGCCATTATATATTTTTTATCTATTATTATGAAACACCTAAAGAGGAGCAACAGAGGTCAACTATAAAACTTCAAGCTAGAATAAGACCTGTTTAACTTAAAATAACATTTCAATATATAGCAGTAATTGTAGGGTATTGCCTTCTGTGGAAATTATCTAAGCTTAGCTGGCATAGTTTTACTGTGTAAGAGGACATTACTGTTGAAACTGGAAGTATGAAGTAGAGAGCAAAATCCATTCTTCTATGCTCTTAACTAAACATTTTAATTACAGGTTATGCTAATTATTTTAAATACTTCCTTGACATGTTGCCCTGTTAAATGCAGTGCTGAGTGAAATATAATAGTATATGGGTTTGATTCCGAGTAATTTTGCAAAAGACAGTCTATGATAAATTCAGTGTTTATATAAAATTTTCTTGTCCCTAGTGGGATGCCACAGGAATAGATATGTATGCCTGCTTATAATATAAATCTGTTACAAAGAAATATGTCTTTCCCTGCATGCTTTAAGTGGCCTAAAAGCGAGTAGGTGAAATTTTCCAGACAAGATAATGTAATCCTTAGTCTAACAAGCACATGTATTATTTCTGTTACAGCTGAGTGTTAGTGCAGTCAGTTGTACTTTCTTTTTTTTTCCCAATGTAAATGTGTTCATTGAGGGAAGTACAGTTTTTTTTTTCCCCACTAATCTTTTTTTTTTCATTAAATTTTGTACTCCAAATTCTACAACCTGCCTTTCAGACTTTCCTAGTACTATTATTATTGATCTATTTGAGTCATCAGCAGACATAATTTCCTTCTTCTCAATTTTCTTGTTAAACCAGATAATGTAAAATTAAAATCACAGTGTTTTCTGAAAATCTCTTCTACCTTTTTAAAGTCTCACCTCTTGTCACTTCCAACACAGCTGCTAATCAGTTACAGAATTGCATTGGTGAACAGATCTCTTTACATACATTTTCTGTTACTGCCATGTATTTCTTTTTGAGAAGTGTATGTAAACTGTACTAGCACCTTATAAGTAGCACTTACTGAAAATTTTATGAAATCTAAGTAAATTTATGGCCTTTTTTTTAACCAGAAAATCAGTTTATTTTAGATGCATTTCCCATACCTCATATAATTTAACTAAAAAGAAGTTTACTTGTAGACAGGAATGTATCTGGGAAAATGCAGTTAACCAAAAATCTCAAAAGTTTATAAACAATGTATTTAAGGTCTATATTTGGATTGAATGGCTTGAATAAGTACTGCAGGTTTTTTATGAGCAATTTGCTCATCTGATTTGACCTGAAATTATACAATACTGTTTACATGGACTGGTAAGAAAGCCTTACCAGTGGTAAAAGGGTGTTTCTTTTCTCCTTTCCCCAGCTGTCTCATTTGTATGAAAACACGTGTACATTTTTGTCCTTTCTCCAAAAAAAAAATCTCCTTCTATTCAGAAGGATTACAAGGACTCTGAAGAAGAGGGCAGAAAGAGTAGTGTTTCTGATATTTTAAAGTTAGTAGTTTGCTTAATAAGCAGTAAGTAACAGACATTGATTGGATGGGTTTGCTGGATGTTTACAGTAAAATTTCTTCTGTTTATGTCACGAGTTTCAAAAAGAAAGAGAAGAAACAGATGCTAGAGTTTTAGATGCTCCTGTGAGAAATAGTAATTCAAATTCTGATTTGAAAATTTTTTATAGTAACTAGCCTTACACCCCGAGCCAGCTTTCTTCTGGTTTTGTTTGAGACCTGTCACCACAGTTGATGTACTACTGAGGATCTCACTAGAATGTTTTTTGGTCACAAGCTATGAAGGAAATACTAAGCGATTGAGAAATAATACATCCATACAGTATATTTTGAAGTAATATAGTTCTGAATGCCTATTACAACTGAGGATTTAGTTGTAATAGGAAATAAATCAGATTCCTATGGAGTCTAAGTTGACCTTGAGTCACATTCATCATTCTGACATCCTCTGACACCACTTCTCATGATCTACATTGGTAGTGGGTTGTTCTTTTCTCTCATAGGGATTGTAGTAGAGTGGTTTCATTCAGCAGTACATAAGATCAATACTTAAGAAAATACAGAATTCAAAAAAACTGTATCACAAAACATTGTGTAACTTTTATTAAAAATTGCTAACGTGAGATGTTTCATCTGTGCTCCATTAAATACCTGTCTATTTGTATGTTGAGTTCTGGTACTAATTCAAGTTTTTTGTACAAGTGTTTATTGAATTGACCTTTTGTTGTGTTTTACAAGAGGATGTAAACAGACAAACTTGTTCAAAATTGACAATACTGCAACACAATCAGTAACCAAAATGTTGCTAAACCTTTAGGGTTTTTTTCAGTTTTTTACATGATTTTCTTCCCCTTTTTTTACCTTTGCCTCAGAATTCCCATTGAGTGAAGCAGAAGGTGCATCATCAGTAAATTAAGACTTATCTTCTCCAAAAGAGCAGTACCAAACTAGGCTGGTTTTAGGCACTGCTTTTTCTAACAGGATTACTCTTGGATTGTGGAGTTACTAGAACTTGGTCATTGGAGAGGTGGTAGAGATAGAACCAGCCAGAGTTTAGATTTGTTTCCATAGGTTTGCATACAGTTTGCATGTCTGCAAAGCAATCTTTCTCTGGTATTTTGGCACAGAATTTACTCTTAAATGATTTTCAACTTTCTTTTTGTTGTTGTTTACTGCCTACACTGACTGTGAATCTTCTGTCATGCTTGGCACTATTCAGAATACATACATTAAATATTCCACATATTTTGTGACTGATTGAATCAACTTCTACATGTCTCTTAATAGATCTTCAGATGCAGTTTTATTTTCTTAATGTGTTTTCCACATATGATGATGCATGAAACTCGTGTGCATCCATTACAGGAACAGAGCAGTCCGGGAAGCCATCGGGAACAGTTAGCATCAGCAAAAGAGAATTTATGTAGACATAAGTGGCTTACTGTGAAGGTCATAATTAGTGAGTCTTGTGATTAAAATTTTGTCAACCTTTAAAAAAGTCTAGAGGCAGTGACTCATTTTGTATAGCATTTACCTCTTTGGCATACAAGCCTGTTAAGAACAGGTGCAAAAATCTATTTAGAAAGCTCCTGAATCCTGTTTTTGAGAAAAGATAAAGCAAGAGGTAACTTGAGAGAGAAATCCCCTTAGAATATGTGTATAGCAAATGTACATATTAAAATATTAGAAATATGGTGATGCCTTGGAGTGGCTACCTAAAACAGAGTCTAGACAAAATTAAGATAATAAAAGTGGGTATTTATTGAAGGCCTTCAACAGGTACACCTTGGGGAGTCAAAAGCCTCTGAGGAGCTACACCCAAGATGGACAGTGGTCACAAGTTTTTCATACAGTTAAAAGTTTGGTCCATTTACATATCAGAAGTTAAACTCCAATTACAGCTTCAGGTAATTAAGTCATTTACTCCAAGTTTGCCCCTCCCAATTCACTGTTGTTTACATCTCTTGGGGCCTGAGACAATAAGGTGTCCCTGAGTTTCAGGCCTAGAGAGGAATTGTTTTGTCTGACTATAATGGGAGAACAGCAGCTGACAGGCTGTGGAGTTTTAGAGTTGTACACTAAAGCAGTACAGGATCTGAAAAATATAAAAGCTAAATCCTAAGGCATCGGTGGCGTGGTATTTTGCAAGGCCTACATCCCCATTATGCCAGCTCTGATTTGGTTTCAGTAGTGGTGTTTAGTTTATGTTTGGTATTGTTGTCTATGTATCCAGGATTATGCAGTTATCTGAAAGCAAGATGTTGCACACATTACAGTTTGGGTGAACTCCTGAAACTGCCTGTGAAGTCAGCCAGGATACCCATAAACATAGACAATGAGGTCTTTGGCAGTACTACGACTACTGCTAGTAATAATTATAATAATTTAATAAAAACAATAAGAACAACTGAAGTGGTAGTAATAAACTATTATGAATTTCTTTTTCTCCCCAAATATTGCTTAAAATTCCCTATTCTTTGATGTTTTGAATGAACCAGAATTTTCACAAAAATATGCCAAGAGGTTTTTCATGCCCCAGTTATATCTCTTTCACAAGCATACTTTGAAGGCCAGTAATTTCATTTTATTTCTTCTATATTGGTTGTAAAGTATGCATAACAATTAAATGCTAGTAGTAATGTAGCTGCAACTTAAGTAGACTCCATTTTTTTAATCCTTCATTTTAGTTAAATAAATTTTCAATGAAAACATTGTATTTCGCAGTACAACTTGTTTTTGAAAATTTGAGTTAGATGCACCTTCTTCTTGCCTTTGTGAATACAGTTTACTTGTGTTTCCCTGCTTAAAATGTTTTAAACATGTCACATGATATAGCTGAAAAGTTTCCTATTTTCTCATCTTTTACATTTTTCATCAGTAGAAGAAAAAGTTACGAAGACAAAATGAATTTTGTGATATAGGTACTAGTGAGACATACCTTTTTTAACATAGGCAAATCACAAACTAATCATTATAGCAAACACACTTAACACAATTAATTGTGTTTCTAGGTTCCATGGTTCCTTTCTCCATGAGGATTTTGCATGCTGAGCTTCCTCAGTACCTAGGAAATCCTCAGGAATCACTTGACAGACTGCACAGTATGAAGATAATCTGCACCAAGGTAACAAGCATTTCTTGGCACTAACATTTCTTAATGTTTAAGAAATAAATTTTACTGTCCTTATAAAGAACATTAAGTTTCAATTATGACATTTTTCACTCCATCTTGATGCGAATAAGAAATTTGCTATTAAAAGTAATGAAGTGCCTCTTGCATTTTAAGAGAGATCCTTCCCTTCTCTGTGGTAACTTTGGCTCAATTGAGTAGAACAGAGGACAACTTTCATGCTTTTGCCAGACAAGATGTGGAGTTCATCTTGTCTGCAGCAAGAAAGACAAAAATATCCCTATGGTCCTGGCAGCTTCCTCTGAGGCAGGATATGATAGCCAGGATAAGCTATTGTCTGTGCTGATGGATGCTTTTTTTTTAAGTACAGTAGACAGATAACTACTAACAAATAAAACATCCTTCTTGAAAATATTTCTGATCAGTTATTCTAGATACCTCATTCCAGATTACTTCATTTGTTTGCATTCATTTAAGTACCTTAGGTTTTGGAGCAATTCAAGGACAACTGTAAAAAGAAGATTGTGAAAATGGACAGCTTGTAAAAATAACTGTGTTTTTAAAAGACAGTTGGAAATTGGTGGTAATTTAACCATTTGAAGTCAGGGCTGGTTGATAAAAAACATTGTTGATATATGTTCTGATTTTTGTGTAGAATGCTGTTTGTCTAATAATCTTGATCTCAACTGGAATGTTCAAGAATATGTTTCTAATGCTTACAAAAACTCGTGGCATAACCAAGAAAATAACATAAAGGATGTACACTCATTAGTCTTAATATTTGTATGTGACACTTGGGAACCATTTGGGTTATAACAGAATTAATTGGGGAGCTTTCAACCAAAGCCTCTAGTGTTTTTACCTCCCTATTTTAAAAAGTGGAAAAATAATCTTTGGTCATCCGTATTTACCGAAGGGCATACGAATCATCATTATGTAAATGAGATGATCTTGGAGTCATAAAAGCTAGAAGAAAGGAAAGACCTATTAGCTCACCTAGTCTTTCTCTCTGCAGTGCAAAGTTGTTTTGTAGTTTTTAATGAGCCAGCCTATGGTGCTGAGGCCACATCCCCTGGGAGGTTATTCCAGGCTAATGGTAGTGCATTCTGATCATAAGAAAATTTGTCTTCCTATTTAATTTCTCTTTCTTAATGAAAGGGTGAGGTTTTTTTCCTATCCAATACTTGTTTTTAATCTGCTAAATTCTTTATTGCCTTTTGTTGTATATGTTTTACAGACACCTGTCAACTTTAGATTAACCATTCCATTTAAAGATGGAATGGTATTTATTTTGGTTACTTGTCTTTACAGCCTCCATCTACTTACATATCTCTGGTGTCTGAAGCAGCATTGGAGGTTGGGTGCAAAAATGTTATTTTAATTTTTCCTGAATATATGTTCCCATATATATTTTTTCCTGCAATGTTTTTTACTGTTCCAGTATTCCTACAAGTGTCTAATTGAGATCTGGTTAGATATTTTGCATCTTCTTCTATATGAACAACATTTGGGAAAGAAATTATCTGCAGTGCTACATGGGTGTTGTAGGCTGGGAGAGGAGTCCAGTGAAATTGTTGCTGTCTCTGTGTTATTGCTGGTCTTCCCAACATGAACTGCCTCAATGATTTGTTGCACCTCTAAGTCGGCCTTGAAATAAATAGTCTTTGAACAGCCAGGCAATAAGAGTAACACTATCACAAAAGGATTTGTTATTTTCAAGTGTTCATTTAAAAACATAAGCATCATCATTTTAGTGCTAATAATGCTGAAGACATGCTAAAAGCTGCTTAGCTGGAGACCAAAATGTGAAAAGGAGAACTATCAGGCTAAATCTAAACTCCTCTTGTTTTTAAGTACCTTTGCTTCCCTAGATGCTTCAGGGAGAGCTCCTGGAAATTTATACATTTCATTTTATATTTCACTTTTAAACCCTAATCCCTCAACTGCCAGAGCCATGCTGAGCTCTTCTACCAGGTGAGTGGAGCAGGGGCAAGTGGGTTAACACTCTTGCTTCCTAAAATGTCCTCTTCAAGTGTTACCTCTGCAAAACTTGTCAAAAGTACTTTGTGCTATTTGCCCATCAGCAGCAACTTCTGTAGTTCCACCATTCTCCTTCATGAGTGATTATGTCCCTCCCTGGCCCTTTCATACACACTTTTCCATATCTCCTGGCCTTCTGTTTTACTCCCAAATTGATAAACTTTTCAGTCTCTTAGGCTTGATTACGATAGGCTTCTAGTGGAGAAGGTGACGTAAGTTTTCATAAGCCACTTCAGTCTTGACACCTTGTTTGTTAAGTTTATAGAAACTCTGATGACCAATCTGAGTACCCAAAAAGCCAGAGTTCCAGAAGCACCAAAAAAAAGGCTTAATGGTGGTATGCATATATTAGAAATTCTGGCAATTATAAATAGGGAATGAAACAGAAGACTCAGTGAAGTAATACTAGCCAGTGAAACTAATTAGTGTGCATAAAAATAAGGGTTCAAAACTAGAAAAATAACAGGTCATTAACTGATTAATTAAATGGTAGAAGTGTTCAGTCATATTTTTCTTCATAGTAGGAACATGAGTGGTTAAAGCTATGCCATGTGATATTGCTAGAATAAACAGTTTGCCCCCTAAATATTCCATGTTGATTAAATGGAATAATTTACATTAAGAAGCTGTCAGAATCATTAATGTTACTATTAAACAAGTGTTGGAAAATGGGGAAATACCCAAATACTGGAAAACTGCAGGTGATGTTTTTGTACTTAGGGGCAAAAACCTAGAGATAAACCTAGGGAATAAAACAATTAGCCTCAAATTATCGTCAAGCTCTGTTTTAATGATGTTGAGCTTGAGGTCACAGCTAGATATCCCCAAGTAATGTCACAGAATGGTTAATGTAATACTCTAATTGTATGCTAATATCTAATTCTTTCTTTTTTGATTATTTTACTGAGAATGTTTTCAGAGAAATCCATTGTCTTTTTAAACAAGACAGCATGTTGCCTTGATGAAGGCCCCTCATTGTGTTTATACTATTAAAGAGTAGGAACTCTGGGCCTTACTGAACCTGAGACGAAATCGCTAGATATTTTGTAGGGGAAGAGAAAGATCAGGGTTTTTAGACCACAGAAGGTAGATTATAAAGTGGTTTGGATTTGTGGGAGACAAGAATGTGGGGTTTTTTCTGACAAGGTGTCTTATTATACAGTAGTCATTTAACACTGAAAGGTGGCACTAAGTGATTTCTAGGTGGCTGCGCTGCTTTTGAAAGTGGGACTGAGAATCAGTCTTGCAGGCATGCCACTGCCAGCTCATAAATTGCCACCTGTCAGCTATCTACTGGTGTATGCTCATAGCCTCTCAAAATCTGAGGTAAGGCAGCTCAGTCTAGCCCTCTGACCAAAGTTTACAGTAAACCATATTACCATGGTTGTCATGGCCTAACAGTTCTTACCAAGCAAATTAGCCAGGCTCAGCTGGCAGGTGGTAAATGTTCTACATTTGTTTTATGGGCTCTCCTTGCTCTTAAGTTCTTTGTAACTGAATTTATGAACTTAACTCCAGAACTTCACTATAGTGTGTGAAAAGGGCTTGGTATCTCATAGAGCAATTTCTTCCAGCTTAATATGTCTAAAATTGGTGGCATGAGATGACTTTCTGGAAGTGCAGATTATCTTGATTGGCTGTAGAAAACACCAACACACTTTCCAAGACCAGATTAATTCTATCAGTCTTCTTTTTTGAGGACTTCCTGTTTTGATTTGAGGTGTGCCTTGTTGGTTTAGGAAAAGACAACTACTTCTTACACTGCCAGAAACTGAAAGCTTTCCTTCATTTGGAAGTGTGCTCAGTCCCCAGAAGAGGCAGGGCTTTGTATTTCCTGTAACCACAGTGGCTGATTAAACAGCAAATGGTCCTATTAGTTTTTTTAAGGAAATCTCAGGCATTATTCTACAACCAAGTTATATATATCTGTAATAAGAAAAATGGGGTGATCTGTGAGAATTGGAAAATTGTAATGGAATTAGGAAAAGGAAAGTTGACTTGTGTTTCAAATGGAGCCTTGCATGCATACTTAAAGGTGCTTTGAACACAAGGTTCATTAAGTATACATTTCCATTCTCCTAGTAAAACAACAAATGTTCGTTTCATTCACTCAACAATTTACATAATTTAAAATCTATGATAAAATTTAAAAAGTGATAAACCCCAAAGTTTGAGAAGGAAAATGTAGTAAGACCTAAGAGGAATACTTCATTGAAGACAAAAATATGGAACTAAAGAAACTAAAGCCCATACTTAGGGTGAGGAAGTCAGGAGACTGTGCCCTTCTCTGAAAAAAATCAGTTTTGGCTTTCATAGTGGTCATTTTATTTAATGTTCATTCTCCGGTGGAGCATATTTCCTGTTCTACTTAACAAAATGTGTATGACCCTAGAGTGTGGTGACATTTAATGTTCTGTAAGTATCATAATTTGAACTCTAACATCCTTCTACAGTATGATGACTTTCTTACTTTGTGCAATTGATCTAACTATGGTAATAACCAGTAATTTTGAACTGTACCTAGGTGAAGCATTCCTGCATGAATTGGTTTACACAGAGACTGTCCATTGTAGATAATTTGCATTAAATATATAGTGCTGTTTAAACTCATGTTGCTACTTTAAAAAAATTACTACAGATACTAGAAAATTTGGAACAAGGCTTAGCTGAAGATGGAAGTATGACTAACATTACACAGGAGAACAGACAAGGTAGGTATTAAACATTTTTTTTCACAGACATTGTGTTTTTATTGCTTACCTAAGTATGCCAGAAGTTTTCATAAGATGGCCCCAGACTGGTTAAAACTATATTTTTCTAATCTTATTGCCTACTCAGCCCCTGAAATTATATACCTTGTACTACTTTTTGCTGGAATTAATTTTACAGTTTTGCCCTTGATCAAACTTGTGCAATAAATCAATTTTTTTTCTTACTTTGGAGAAACAACATGGCTGTTATCCTTTAGTGATAAATATATAAATGTTTTGCTATTGCAGCTAGATAGCCTTGGCTGACTGACTCCTCTCAAACCTCATGTCTGCCATCCACTCAGTTTTTTCAGATTGAACTACCACCATACAGTGGATTCTCTGGCTTAGGGTGCTGCTGGACACAGGGCTGAGTCTCTGTAATTGCATGGTACTTAGACTCCTGAAATATATAAGGCACTCTGTAGAATAATATTTAGATTATATTGAGCTATGTAATAATTTTCATGATTGTATATCCAATTATGCTTTCTCCTGTTCCTTCTATCTTAGTGATGTTGCTTCAATAGTATAGGGCAAATTACTGCACAAAAAAGGGTGCTCAGAACAAGCTTTTTTTTAAAAAAACAGAATTTATACTTATGAGGTCATTTGAGTTGAAAATTTCTCCTCTTGTCAAATTGAAAATTTGATAAGAGGAGACATTTTAGACATTGCTGTGGGATTGTATGGACCCCTTGTGATGCCTAGCAAGTTCAAAACACACACCAAGAAAAAAAAAAGCTTCCACCTTTAGCTAACAGTCTAAGGAATGTTACAAAGTTCTTTCTAAAAGATCGTTCACAAAGAGCCCATGGAAAGTATATAAGTCTGGCTCTGAGATAGAAGAGGCTGGATAGAGTTAATAGCAGAAAAAAATTACAAATAATTCCTTATGACTGTCTGTATGGAAGAGTGCAGACCTGTCTGAACTTTTTGTCTACCTGGTCTTCAATTTGACTGGATATGAAAGTTACTTTAAAATGTCACTGTACCTGACTTGATACACCTCCTGAATGCATCCTAAAAACACAAACACATGTGAGCAGCATATATCGTAAAGATACTTGCACATATAGTCAAAAGAATACATTTACTACTCTTCTCAAAAAGTTTAGGAAAAACTGAAATAATCTTACATTGAAGATAGGCACAGTACTTCATGAGTTTCTGTTCTTTTCTCTTGTAATGTAATGTTCTTTCTGCCTCTGTTCACCTACTTCCTTTTACCTGTTAGCATTTTCTGGCAGAATTTTCATCCTTATGTCCAAATCTTTTGTTTCTTAAAACTTTAAAACTAAAGTGTTGATCCCCCTTTAAGGTACAAGGACTTTTTACAAGCTGTATCTTAATCCTGCGTCCTGCAGTCTGCTTCACTGATGAGTTACTGATTCCTGCTCTTCCTTTCTGCTTTAGAGCTCAGATGGGCTCAGAAGGAGACATAGTTAGAAAGCAGCAGCTAGTAGTTATCAAGGGCATGGAGAAAAGCAGCAGCTAGTAGTTATCAAGGGACATGGCTGCAGAAAATTTGGAGCGATCTTTACATGTATACTGTGCAGCTGCCTCTAGGTTTAAGACTGCCAAAAAGCCCACGGGACATTTGCAGAGACTGTTGACTGCTGTTGTCTGTGGAGGTCAGCCAGGTCTGTTCCCTCTCTGCTTCGTCTCTGCATTTGGAGCTCCAGGAGGCCAATAATGGGTTTGCTTTTTTTTCATTTGAGACTTGCTGAAGCAAACCTTATTAACTTTATGTGAAGACAGCCCAAATTCATTATGGGGATTATGCTAAGCATGTAATTTCCATGCTGCTGATGTAAGAAGGTGCAACACCAATCAACTTAACATGTGCATCTATAGCCTGAAACAGAGCACCTCATTTGCCAGTTTTTCAGCAGGCAGAGAGATTTAGCCATTGCACCACTTGCCTGGTAACACATTCTGTAAGATGCCAATTTTGTAACTTCACAGTGCCTATTGAAATGAATGGCAGTGTGGAGTACAGAGCCCTTGATGAAATCAAGGAAAAGCAAATGCTTTAGAGTGGAAGCATGGCTGCATGGACCTGCAAAGAGTGTTTCAGGCAACTCAGTAAAACACAGTGCTGGGTTTTGGGTTTTTTTACTGCTTTGCAGGTTTTTTTTAACCCCTTTCTGCCAGTGCTAAGAAGCCTCATCACACAGAGGTACAGAATTTCCAGACCAGGTTCCTGTCTAGTTTATAGCACAGGCTGAAGAGATCTGGTTTGCCTGCTTTGCAATCCTTTTTTGACAATGGTACCTGGTGTTACCTGATTGTTAACATGAAATGTGGATGTCTCCGGTATATGAATCAACATCTACTTTGTTGTCACCTAAGTCCTAAAAAAACTGAATTTGGTTACCAAACTATGAGAACATGCAAAATAAAGAGATATTTACTTAAGTGACATTATGAAGGGCAGTTATTTAATTATCTTTGGATTTTACAGACCCCCTCCCCTCCACGGAAAGAGAAAAAGGAAATGTGTCATGAAGTATTAGTTCATGGTTTACAGTATTGTCTCCATTAGTAGCACTAGTGATGTGTGGTCACGGGGGAATTTCTGAAACAAAAGCTAGAAGTAATGAATGATTGTAAGGTACAGTGGATGAAATGCTGGGTTCTGTCTTGGACCCTACATTATAACCCTCTTTTTGACAAAGATAATTTGTGAATATTCATGGATTGGATTTTTTTCATTTTACTATTGAAGAGGATGGAAGGAGTTTTTTTAGGAAAGGTGATAGACATTTCACCAAGCTCTTATTATTTGTAATTATTTCTTTGTGTGCTGAAAGAATTATCTGTGTAATCTGCCATGCTTTCATCAGTGACTACATTAATGATACAAATGAGTGGTCTCAGTTATCACAATTTCATTGAAATAGCCTCTTCTCCCTTCCCCCTCTTTCAAATCATTACAGTGACCTTGAGAGCTGATTGACTGATATACATGTATTTTTCAAATGTACTAAATGAATAGTCCTAATGTTTATTTTTGAGGATTAGAGAAGTATTTCTAGCATTGATCTATGGTACTATAACATGAGGGAAAATAAGGGTCTGTGTGAACTGTTCTCTTACAACATCAGGACTCTGTCTGCAAAGCAAGAGGGAGAAATCTGCTGCAGCTTTTAATGCCTGCAAAGCTCCAGGAGAATAGGGAAAGCAGACAAGCTTGGCAGATTTTTTTCAGCATATCTCTCAGCCAGAGGCAAGCACAAACAGTCCCAGACTCAGACATTTCTCACTCTGCATGTTTTGGCTCTTAAATGACATTCTAGCTATGTTTGATTCTTAAATTTATCACATTTAATGCTGTAGATTACATGTTTTTAAACTGTTGCTCATTATCACTTGAATCCTTTTATGCACCTTTTGTTCTGATGTTGGAAAATGTGTGGCTTATTTTGGTGTTTAATATTTGGCCTGAGCTGAGAGCTGAGTGACTGTATATTGCTCTGCATTGTTGCTTTGTGTATGGTACCCAGAGCTGCTGGAGCAATTCCCTTGGAGAGATGCAGAATTCTCTGATGCTGCAGCAGGGTTGAGGATTAAAAATTCTAGGCTAAAACCCGGTGGTGTTAACGAGGGGGACCTTTCAAAATCATAATTCATAGGACCAATAATTGATGGCAAGAAAGAACGTCTAATTTATTTGTGCAAATTCACAAGCTGCTCTTATTTTGCAGCCTCTGTTCAGCTGTGGAGGTCACGTCTGGGCCGGGTGATGTACTCCATGGCAAACTGTCTGCTAATGATGAAGGTACGTGGGTGGCAGAACTGCAGAGGTACCGTATATTCCAGAATAGGATGTCAGAGAAAATGCAAGTGAATAACTGGTGCAGAGATAAGGGAAGACTACCTGACAGTACATTAAGGTTTTGCTCAGTGAAGAATTAATTAGGCTTAATAATGTCTTATTTAATAGATAGCTATTTGCGGTAATGTTCTTTGGGAACATATCTGTACTTATTTCTCCCCAAATCATCCTAGAGAACATGCAATAACAATACAGAATTTGCATTTTTAAATTGAATTTTTCAAACACTTAACTAAATGCTCTAATTAAAAGCAATTATGTGCTCTGCCTTTTTCAAACTGTGCACTAGGAATGTTGCTCTGTTTGTGAAGTTTAATAACACTGTAGCTTTTGTATCTGATAGAGATCCGAAACATCTGAATACATCCTCCCTTGTCAACTGATCTCAGTTGTAATATGTCTTCTTTCAAGTTTAAATCCTCACTAGTGGGTAGGGGTGGAAAAGAAAGCAATAAAACCAAAAGTGACTAGCTGTTACTGCTGGGGCTTTCTGCCTTGATTCCTCCTTACATTTTTTAACCAATTGTACTCTGTCTGGTGCAACACTCTTAGTTTCTCCTTGTATTCAGGAAGTAGAAATAAAATTACTTCTGTCGATCCTGTTGTGGTCAGAAAAACAGGGGTGTCACCATTCCTGCACAAAACTGCTGTTACCCTGAGCCTAACTGTGTCCTACAAATCAATTAGCAGCCTTGGAGAAGGGATGTCAGCAGTGGAATCTTCACAGGCCAAGATTTGCACTCCTGGCTCCCTGCACTTCAATTACCCATGCCAGATCTGATCCTCTGATGTTTACTGAGCTACTTCCCAAACAAGGCTCCATTCTTAATATCACAGTACCTCAAAAAAGTATGGTTTCTTTTCTTCTTTTTTTTTTTTTTTTGAATATAAGAGCTATCTATACAGATTTACTTGAATGGAATATTCTTGTTGTGGGAATTAGGGGAAACATATTTATTTTCATTATTATATTGTAATAAGAACATTTCTGTCTTGCATAGAAATACTTGTTCATTAAAACAATTTGTCTTTTGAGGTAGGTGTGTGGCATAGGTTAATTTTTTTAATCATTCTCTTTTTCAGTAAACACGTGAAGAAAAGCATGAACTGCTATCCCAAACAAAGTAAAATATATAAATAAAAAAATACTGGTATACATTTTCAAGAACTTCATTTTACTTTTTGCTGTGAATTCTTTTTTAACTCACGTGTTTTTCTCGTGAACACACAAATCTACATGCATGCACAGTTCTCACCTTCCTCTGGTTTTATCTTGTTAGTGCTATTTTCTTTGAGTAACAGAAATATATTTGTGAATACCAATTTTTATCTTTTTGGAAATGATATTTCAGAAATATGGCAGCTCAGATACTTCTTAAAACCGGTTGTATTTAGGGCCTATTCTCACAGCTGTTAAATTAGAAATTTATGGTTCACAATAACTTCTAAATTACCCACAATTGCATATTAATGCATAATTACTTCCATCTGAAATTTGCATTTCAGTGCATTGGCTATAGGGTATTTTTGAGTCTTTCAGTTTTCAGGAATATCCCCAGACCCTTTTTTAACATGCAGCAGTCCTGTGGTCATCTTCTCCACCTTCCACAGTATTCAGCGTGAATCTATTCAAATTAGTTTTAAACACACTTTTGTAAGTTCTCCCATGAACAATTATATCAATTTAACATGATTCCACTCTTTTTTGCTGTTGTATCATATGCTTTAAAAGCTGCATTTGTTTTTATTCGAGTGTTTCAAGTGTATATAATTTAAAAAAAAACGGTTTCATTATCCTAGTCAGCGCCATCTATTGCCATCTAGTGACCATTTACAATATTGCAGCACTGTGCTTGATCCCCCAGGTACTGTTAGGTGATGGAATACCTTGGGCAAGTATTCGATGATGATAATAAATTATTAAAGTATAACTATGCGACTTTGGTATGAAAAAAACCCCAAACATATTATCTCACTTTTACTGACCTCTTTCTTTCACCAAAAAAACTACAGTAGTATTTAACAGGGAACAATCTTGTCAGGATTGTCACTTGAAAATTTTAAAAAATTGACTTTGATTAGATGTTGGCCCTATAACTATTTAAATCTAGGTTTGTTATCCTCAATTCTTAATGAGGCTTATTTCATGTCATATCTTTTCTGCATTATTTGCCTGAATCAAATAATTCTGTTTACACAGTACAATGATTTCTGCTTTTTAAAGTAATAGTTAAACACCTCCTTAAATTTCAAGATGGCAGGGTATCATATTTTGGGGTAGAGAGTGAAGGCAAAGTGGCTCACCCAGACACAGGAAATGAGTCATGTCTCCTATACGCTGGAATTATCTTTCCTAGGTACTGAACTCTGCCTGCTGTGTCCTTTTATCCATGTGACCTGTGACAGTTTAGTAGTAGTTCAAGGCAGTCTTTCTTTCCTGGTCATCTCCCTTTCTTTGTATAACCTTTCTTAAATGGGTTCTACCTTCTTTCTGTGCACCACTGTTGGACTTAACCAAATGACAAAGAAATAGTGAATCCCAGTTGTATCAACTGATATCACACAGCTTTCCTGTTTCCCGTAAACAAAGGGAAACTTCAGGAAAGATGTGGAAATACAGCAGGAGGAGAAGGGGAAACCATATAACTTCTCAGTGTAGACTTCCATTTACAAGAACTTTGGGCTTATGGCACTATGAAAGCATATCCTGAATATAGCAGCATATTACTTTAACATATAGCTGATGACATGAATTGTTTCATTTCAAAAGTCTATCTGCAAAATGCTTGCCACTTTACTAAATCACCATGGAAATGTCTTAAAAACTTTGTAAGTTCTTTATATCTGACCTAAAATCACTTTTGACATTATCTTACCAGATTTTTCTCTTTCTAAGGAATAAACACTTAAGTATTTTCCACATATATTATAAATGCACTCTAATTAAAGGCACATTTTGTGCTTTTTAGTTTTCTTCAGTGTTGTGTTAGCTTTTTTAGAACTTGCCCTTCATAAAACAAAAGCATTAGAATTGATTTTAATCTGGAGATAATACAATTAAAACGGTACCAAGAAGGAGCTTGTGCTAGTGACACAAGGGAATGATGCCTGAGGACTTTTGTTCCTGTATGATTTAAAAGAGAAAGTCTTTTGCCTGAATGTTGCATTACAGCTCTCTGGATTCATAGCACTAAGAACCTCTGCTTTCATAACCCTTCCACAAATGCACTAGATAGAGAGGAAGCATTAGTTATCCCTGTCCTCTCTCCCCAAAACCAAGTATTTATGAACTATCCACTCCCTGTACCTAAGATTTTTAGTCATGGTCATTTATGGTTATTTCTAATTAAGTACTTAAAGGTGGTGGTGAAGGAAATATGAAAATGTGTAATGCAGTAACCATGAAGGGAAGTACAGTTTACTGTGGTGCATTAGAAAAAACATACTCCAGCAAGTAGGTTCAGTGGTTTAATAGAACTATTTTATACTATTTACTATTATTATATAGTGTTATATTTTATAATAATATATTATTATTATCTACTATTTACTATTACTATACTATTTACTATTCTATACTACTTACTAGTATATGTAATGTTAGCTCCAAATTTTCATAATAAAAGAGGTATTGAGTTATAAAACAATAGGCCAGTTCTCATTCATATCCTAAATAGTGTAACTTCAGATCTTCTTTTGGCATTTTTTTACAAAGGTGTGGAAAACTGGAAGGCTCTTTATCTTTTCAAATTAAGGACCATGACAATGTGTCAGCCCCATCTATAAGTCTTAAGATCACAAGCTGTAGTCATTGGGGTTTTTACTGGCAATACTTAATATGTTTTACTCCTCACAGCCACACCTTCTATGAATCAAGACTTCACTTCTCAGAGGTGGTGTGTATTTATCATTCCATCAGATAATCTTCGTTGTATTATGTCACATTAGCCAAACTGTGAATGATAACTCTTTAGTAAGTGACACCAAATACCTGTTTTACAATGTGCTCTTTCAGAAGGTACTGTCAGATAAGATGCCTGTATAACTCGCCACAGAATAGTATTATTCTGTATCACATGTAGGATACTCAAGAAATCTCCTAGTGCTTTCATCAGTTTGGGGAAAATAATAAATGCATTTTAAACTCACTGAGGGATCCACACGTGACCACAGAATGAGGTTGTATTTAGAAGTGAGCCTATATATGATGACGTTTCACAGTTTCATCCTGGGGCCATCCTTGCTTGTGCCTTTGGACATACATAATTTAGTCTCTTGTAATCTGGAAGACATGGGTCCTGTTCCTGTGACAGATGCTGTATCGCATGTGGGTAAGCACAGATGTGAGGTGCTGTGCTGTTGTATGGAAAGAGGGTGCAGTGACCACCAGCAGAGTGCATAGACTCTTAATGTTCATCTCTACTCTCACATTTCAGGAGCTTTCAGTGTTTATGTACTTGTAATGCATGTGGTGTTGGAGATATGGATAAGGAGTGCAGAAAAGGAGGAGGGTTTCTTTGCCTGTCTAGGCCAAATCTGTGAAGCCCCTACAGCATGGGCCTCTAAGACTTGGCTGCTTGTTCCTACCAAGGCTGGCTGCTGTGTACACAAGGGAGCCTGTGCTGCTGTGACAGGGAAAACACTGCCCATTCACGCAGCTTCTTGTGGCTGAGGCTTTTCTGCAGTCAGTTAATGCTAAGCTGTAAAGTAAGCTGGCAGAAGCACTTTTTTATCAGCTTGCTGCATGGTCTCCTGGGAGTTGTTTCTGCATCGGTTTGGGGATGGGACTGCAGGGCTGCAATCCCTCATGGTTGTGCTGTACATCTTTGTTGTGTAGCCAGAGCCGTAGAGTGTGCACAAGAGTGAGCACTGTGTAAAGGGCAGCTTTAGACCACAGAATTTGATAAAAGAAAATTATTTCTCTAATGACCACATTTGATGCTTGAAGGGATAAAAAATCACAATCATAGACAATGCTTCAGATTTAGTAGATTATACTCTTAGAAGAATTAATAGGTACTACAATCATGACTGGGGTTCCTCTAAAGAGCTAGATCAAAGTGTCCCTATTCCAAGTTTTTTATGAGTGCCTAACACAGTCGTACTCCATGATCAAGTAAGTCCTTTACTGAGGTGTTAAAATGAAAATTGAAGTTTTCCTAAATCATTTTGTGAAAAGTTATGGTTGCTTTAATTTCATCACATTTGAGTTGTGAATGATAAATACAGCAGCATTTAAATAAATAGACTTGTGTATGCAGCATGTTGGTTTTCCTCTGAACTCTTTTTATTACAAGTAATAAGCGTGAACTTGTCATGGCACATTAGAATTGTAATAAACTCTAAATGTTAATAATTAATTGTTCAGAATTCATCATTATACTCACAGTATACAAGTTGTTTGCAAACAAAAGGTCCTGCAGAGGGCTTTCTCTTTTCCTTTTTTTTTCCTCCTACTATTACAGGACATGTAATTTCTCTCATACACATATCAGACTCCAAAGACTTATCTTGACATTTTGTTTGTATAAAACAATATGTTTCAAACAGAATGGTTTGGGTCAGAACAGACCTTTAAAGGTCATCTAGTCTAACCTACCCCTGCCATGCACTGGGACCTCTTAAACTAGATTGGGTTACTGAGAGCACCAACCAATCTGACCTGGAATGTTTCCAGGGATGGAGCATGCTTCATATCTCTGGGTAACCCCTTCAAGTGTTTCACTGTCCTCATTGTAAAAAATCCATTCCTATTACCTAGTCTAAATCAACCTTCTTTTAATTTAAAACCATTACCCCTTGTCCTATCACAACAGGCCCTGATATATAAGCCCATTTCAGGTACTGAAAGGCTGTAATGAGGTCTTCCCAGAGCCTTTTCTTCTCCAGGCTGAACAGCCCCAACTCTCTCAGCCTTCCTTCTTGAGAAATACTCCAGCACACTGACCATTTTTGTTGCCCTCCTCTGGATCTGCTCCAGTACATTCATGTGTTTCCTGTGCTGAGGACTTCAGAACTGGATACAGGGTTTACTCCTTTTAAGTGCATCCTCAGGAAAAGAAATTCTTTACACATGGGGAACATTGCTTCCTCAAACCAAGCAGGAGATGAAGAAAAGCAACCTTTCCTAGTAGCTGTGATCACATTAGGGATGAGTTAAATGAGTACTATAATTTGACTAAGACTAATGGTAGGGCTGAATATCCCAAGATTTATGTAGTTTTTTAAGATTATTTTCCATTGTCCTTTGCTTTCTAATGCCCACCACAATTCTTGTATTAAGTTGAAGGGAGGACTGTTGGCAAGCACTGAAGTGTTACAGCACAGAGAGTCCTCAGCCTTTGCTTGGCCTGGCCTTTGTGAGCTAAGGCAGGTGCTCTCTGCCTCTGCTCACGTTTCTCCAAGCTGCAGCAGCTGAGGCTGGTACAGCCCTGGGCCAGTGGATGTTCCTACAGCTACAGCTGGTCTCAGCACAGAGCATGGGCACTGCCTCTCACCTCTGCCTGCCAAGCCATGTGGCCAGGCTCTGAAATTCATATCCTGTCAAGGTCCTTGAATTACTGCAGTTCAACCATGAAACAGCTGAACTGCAGGAACCGGTCACATGGGAATTTCTTCCCAGTGGGAAATGGGACCCATTTGTTTAATCTTCTGTCACTGATCCTTAGCTGGAGGCTATACTGGCATTCCGTCTTGAGCTGGCATATCTCAACACTGCCCTCTGCCAGCATGGCCTTTGTGCAGACCTTGTAACCCTTGAAAAGCTTTCTGGAGATCAGAACCAGTCCTCCCCTCACTTAGTTTTAGCCCAAATACATTTTCTATTTAGATTACCTGCTTTTACGCAGTAAGAAATCCAATTCAGGTGAAGGAAGGGAAAATGTCTTCTTTCCCTTACGCAGTAAAAAACCCAAAAATTTGGGTGGAGGAGGGGAAAATGTCCTGTTCCCCTTGGTAGTAGTGCTAGTTTGTCATCTGAAGATGTGTAGGAATTGCAATTTCTGTCATGTGATGTTTTGCACAAGAGCATGTGCACAGGCACTTCACAAAGCCATGGAATATAGTTTGTTAAACAATGTAAATTACAAACATTTGGAACGTGGGACACTTCTCAAGTATGTATTCCTCCAGTCACACCAAAGGTTTAATCCTAAATCATAATCTAAGATGAAGGATGTTCACACTTTTAGTTTGTGGCATTTAGGTACAAAAAGAATATGATCCTCTTAAAAAAAAAAATCGCCTGTCTATGCAGTTCCAGTATAACTGAGAAAAGACCAATGTAGTCAGCCACTAGTGCCTACAGTGATTGATAGAAATTCTGTCTCACTGACAAATACTTTAATTCTGTTGGAATATGACTTTACAAAGAAGGTGACACAAAGGCTGAAGTATTCTGAAGTTAAATACCTGATTGTATGCTTTCCACCCTTAGGACTACGTGCTGGCTGTAGATGCTTACCACTCTGTCATCAAATATTACCCACAGCAAGAGCCTCAGTTGCTGAGTGGAATTGGAAGGATTTTCCTTCAGGTATGCATTTTATTCTAAATTTACCAGGTAGTACTGCTTTTGATAGCTACGTAGAGAATAATCATTGCATTTAAAACTGTAGCTGTTTTTGTAGGGCACATGTCAAATTGTAGAGGCAGTGCTCAAAACAAAAACCCTTCATGTCATATTAGATACAATTAGGAAATATGAAGCACCTGTAGTATGTAGAGTGCATTAGCAAACAAATAACATGCTGTAGAAAGTTATGCTAGTATTTTATTCAAAAAGCGACATTCTGTTTTCCCTAAAATTAATGGTAAAGGTCCTGTTGACATCAGTGAGACAGAATTGCACTAAAAATCTCATGTCTCACTGCCTTAAGACTGCATTCAACTCTCAGTCACACTGTATAGCTGCCATCTTCATGTAGAAAAAAATTCAAGAGTGTCCTTCTTTTGTCCAGATCATATCCCTGAGAAGACAGGGGAGGGCACCTTAAAAGAAAAAAAACAGTATACAGGAAAGTATAATAAATGTCCATGTATCTGCATTTAATGGCAAATAAAAATAGATGTCTTTTTATTTTTCGTAAAATGATGCATTTAAATAGCTATCTGATTCTTTTAATTTTTAGTACCTCACAAGTTCTTTGCAGTTCTTTCATATTTCTGATACTGATAATTCAGACTTTTCCTCTTTTATCTACTTATGTTTATTATGAATGATAAATCTAATTTTGGATTGTCAGGTATTTACAAATTATCTTATTTGTGACATTCCTGTAATAAAATTATATTGAAACTGAGTAATTTACTCTTAATAGATAGTTATTAACATGCTTGCTTGAAATCATAGAATGTCATTCAAATTCATTTATGGATTTTCGGTTCTCAGCAGGAGCATGGTTTCACAATGTGTTAAACATGTCTGTCTTTAAAAGTCTCTAGTTTTAAGTGGATCTCCATCACTATGGAGCAATTTTATGATATTGGCTGTGTGCATTAATTATTACCTAAATAGGGAACATAGTAATTATGCATATTAAAGAATGGTACTGAAAATGTGCAAAATACTAAAGAAGATAAAAGTTATTAATAGTTCTAGTCTTTCTGGAAAAATGACTGGGTATGTTACTGGCACTGCCTTTGTGACAACAGTGTCTGCCCTGATGTCACACCCAAAGTCTGTTTTCATTCCATTTACAATGGAGAAATTTTCACTCCCATGAGGAAAGCATCTCCTAACTTACAGAATAATTTGAAATCAGTGACCTCCACAATGCTGGCTGTGACAACAGGCCTCCAGTTCTGAGGGGTTTTATTGTCAGATCTGGACATAGCAAAAGGGGTTATGAGGAGTCCTTGAGATTGTCATGTGACCTAGATAGAAGTTAAAAAGAATGGTCTCTAAATGCATATATTTTCCTTCCTTTCTTCTAGCACATTAAGGAGATAAGTTTTTATTGCTTGGCTTGCTGTCTTTTTCTGTCACAAAATTTTCAGCCCTATCTGAGGTATCCTAGTGCAACAGATGTAAGATTTTGATATATTAAGAGAAATAGGCAGTGTCCAGTTAATCAAAACTAAGCCATTTGAATTAAAGAAAGATAAAAGTATTGCAGTCCTGAGCATCATCATTTTGGTAGGATCACTCTGTTGTAAGTGTGCACTGTTGACAAGGCACTCTCTGGAAAAATAAATAAAATGTCTTGCAGATAAAATAGAAAAGCAGTTTTCTCATATTCAAATGTCACAAACAAGTGTTCTCAAAAACAAGTAGCAATTCCCAGATAACCTCAATGTGTGCTGCTAACTTTGAACATTTACCAAGAGAGGTGCAGGGGAGCCAGATTCCAGTTGCTTAAGAGTCTCAGACACTGTTTGACAGTAGACATCACACACATAAAACAAAGCAATAAAGTATAATTCAGGAGTTTAGCAGAAAAAAATTGTGACCTTTTTCAACATGTAAAACTTTTCTTTATTTATTTTACTTTGATTTATTTTTTCTTAATTAAATTTAGCTAACTAGTCTAAGGCATCATGTCCTCTCTATCTTCACATGTAAGTGGAACATAAGAAGGTCTAGATCTGGTGTACGGCCTTTGGCTGTTACCTTAAAGAGTGGGAAATGAGAATTACAGAAATGCAGAATGGAGGAAAAGACAGAGGTTATCACTAAGAAATTTTCATAAGGACTGTAATTCTTTCAGCAGTCTTTTCTTTCTTTCTGTTTTACCTGAGCTGTAAAACAGAAACAGTGAATTAAATAGGATTATATTGTGTAGCTCTCACTGGCTGACCTATCCAAAATTTCTGTTTGAATAAATACATTAATAAAAAAATTCTAAAAGCTGCCTGACCTTCCCCTCTGCAATAAACTGCTGCAAAACTGAGTCAAAAGCAATAAAAAATTCTAGAAGAAAAATAATCTTGGTTTCCAGACAAACAACAAAGTTAAGCACATAGCATACTGGAGGCTCTTTGTTAGGGACTATGATTATTTCAGGTTAATCATTTTTATTTGATGTGCTAATTATTATTAGATACTGAAGTCATACTTTCTGAACTAAGTTAAATAAGTGATGAAGTGATAAATAAGTGAATAAGTGATAAAGACCACTTAAGTTGGCTAAATTACTTAAATAACTAATTAAAATTAATTTATTTTAAATTATCTTTCCCACAAAAAAAATTTAAAAAGTAAACTGTTTCCCCTCTGTGGGAATAATGAGATTTAAGAGTTTGACATGTTTGCTGAGAAGATACGAGATGCTGCTAAGAAATCAGAAACATTCATGATCCCAAATAATGTGTAATTAGCATCAAAGTATACTAGATTTGGACTCATCAAGCTCCCAGGAGAGTGAACTGGTAGCTTGCTTTAGAAATTTTCTCATGGTTAAAGGATTCCCAGGCTAAAAGTACTCGAGGACAGATTCAGTTACACTTTGCCAGCATTATCCTCCAGTTAAATGTAATTATTTTCTTGGTGATTTACATCTTTAGTGGGATTTATAGACAGAAGTGGTATCCTTTGTCATTACAAGGGAATGTATGGTATTTTAGAACGAATAATATTTGAGTCCAGTTATATAACATCTGGGATAAATGCATCTGTTTTGTTAGAAAAGACTATTAATTGTATTCCAGAAATGCCTGGTAGATGGACAGCAATTGACACTACTACAGTTTTGCCTGCAGTGTTCAATTGGATCATCTCCTAAATGTAAAGAATAATTTCCTTATGTTGACATGGAATAAGTCTTGTGATTAGAGGTGAAGGAGTATCTGTTGTATTAGTGGTGTTAATGGAGCTTTGGATACTGCAATTGGGATATTCCCATAAGGAAATTGGGAAGAAATATAGATGAAGCCTTCAGATAGATGGATGTTTGCTGTCTCTGAAAAGTGCAGTTGAAAAGTCATTTGCTGATGACCAGAAGGACTTGCTAAATTATCTTTTCCACAAGTATCTCTTTAGGGTTTGTTGTGTTTGTAATTTCTGTTAGGTAGTACTTGTATGATAAAATGTAAAGCATGCTTGTAAAATGTACAGATGATGTCAAGCTGGGAGTGATACAGACACTATGAAGGGCAGGATCCAAATTCAAAATAATCTTGACAAGTTGAGAAGCTGAAATGTTAAATTGGCTGTGATTCAAACAGCAAAGGCAAAATGCTACCATAGACTGGGAGTAATACACAAATACAAAATGAGAAGCAACAACAAGCCTATTTTCTGTAGAAAGGAAATAGGCTGAGAGTAAGAAGACTAACACAAAAGGATAAACAAATTGGACTTCCAAATACTTGGCATAAAAGCAAAATTTATATTCACATGTGAAACAAAGTGATTCCTGCTTCTCACTGCTGGTGCTAGATCAGTTGAATTATGGAGACTTCTTACATGGGCACTCAGGGAGGATGTGAAGTAACAGGAGAGAGTTCAGGGAATCCAGAAAGCATTATCTATGAGAAAGGGCTAAACACTGCTTTGCCTGAAAATTGGTTTTCATTCTAGAAGGGGAAGAAAAATTTTTCAAGTATGCAAAAGACTGTGAAAAAAGAGGAGTTGTACATTCTCCCCTACCACTATGGACAGGACAAAAAGCTGAGGCAAAATGTGCAATGAGATAACAGATATTTTCTAATGATAGGGCAATTTAAGAATTCTGGATTAAGTTTCCTAGTAAGACTCAGATTTGTAATATCCACCACCTAAGAGCATTAAGGAGACTTCAGCACATTTGTCACAAACATTTTTCATAGTGTTCTGAAACAAATAGGTGGTCCCTTGAGGGCCCCCTTGAATCTCTCCACCCGAGGACTACCTGGTTTCCATGGCTTTACACTTCTGAACTAGTTTAATTTTACTCCTTTTGGTAGATTTTGATAGATTTGTTTTACCCAGTAGCAACTTTTTGTCTTCTTCCATCTCTCCAGCCTGAAAAACATGCTGGTAACTTATTTTCCAAATAAGTGGTCTTCTTCAAGTATTTTTTTTCTTCTCAAAGAGCAATGTATGTGACACATCTTTAGGTGAAATGTCCTTTCCTTTTTAGAAATCCCCTCCTCCATTCCACTCCCCATCAAATCTGTACTTCTTTATGCCAGTTTTCAAATCTCTTATTCCTTCATCCTGCTTAACTCACTTTGGTATTTTTTTTAATCTGTAAGTGGACCATCTTCCCAATATCCTCAGTGGTTCATTGTACTGGAGTTGTTTTCTGACATGTGGTGTGATGCACTGAAGTTTGTCCTGTGGCCCCTAGCTATGACCCAGAAGCTGTGGGTTAACCAGGTGTGGGTCCTGTGCTGTCTTCCGTTCCTGTGGACTAATACCCCATTTCATTTGAAGTTACTCTTGACCTTTTCTCGTTTTCAGCTACTTTTTTGAACTGTGGAGTCAGTTACAACAAAGGAGCTAAATGAGGATATGGGGTCTCCCTGCCCTACAAATGCTCCATAGTCCCCAGCTGAGAAACTGCCTCAGGCAAACTGCACATGCTTTTTGGCTGCTTTTCATGACCTTAACATGGCTCTTCAAATACATTGTTTGGTAACAGGTGTTACCCAGTCACCTTGGTGTAAAGAGATGGATAATGGACTTTGATATGTTGTATATGTTTTTGTGTCCTTATAAGATATAATCAGGATGTAGCGCTTTTCTTCTTATTGTGGTAACTCGCCTATGATTTTTCTGTCTAGATTGGAGACATAAAGACTGCAGAAAAATATTTTCAAGATGTTGAGAAAGTGACTCACAAATTGGATGGACTACAGAGCCAAATTATGGTTTTAATGAACAGGTAGGTAATTTAATAGCTAAATAAAACTTCTTGAAATGTAGTTCTAAAAGTATGCAAGGTGGTCATTAAAGTGCCCTTGAGACAATCTTGTTCTCTTTCTCTCTTTTCTGGGACTTCATCTGCCATAGGTGAGACTGAATGGCTACAGACTCAGGCAATCTCTATAACTTGGTACAGTCGTACCATCCTGCATTGAAACTGTGATCTTTCAGTTGATTTCACGAAGCTTTTTCTCATTCTTTCAGGCACTGCATATTTTCACCATGTTTTTTCAATATACATTTGCATAAATATCTCTTAGTAGAGGAGAAGTTATTTTGAGCAGTTATCCTACAATCAGATCTGCCAAGAAAGTACCACCCGGTAGCTTCAAAGGATGCTTAAATACACTTAGTAATCGAGCTGTGTGATGGGGAACTCACTTTGTAAGGGTTAGCACATTGGCTTAATATATTTAGAAGATACTATTCAAAGGTGCTCTGAAAATTATATGGCTGATTTCCTGAAGAGAAATAATTCTGGGAAGAGAGTATCTGCATTTAAATTAATAAAACACAATGAAGACTGTTGCTTTCATAGGCAAAAAATATAATAGCTGAGCGATACAAGTTGTCATTCCATTTGTCTGTAAAACAGTGTCTCCTTCACACTGTAAAGAACAAATGTCAGAAACTCTCTCATCTGTAACAGGAAAAATAAAAAATGGTGTCCATTCTTTTTAAAATGTATTATTACCTTGGGTTTTTGAGTAGAACTCATTTATATGTCACTTACTTTCTAGAGCATTTCTCCACCTTGGTCAGAATAATTTTGCAGAAGCTCATCGATTTTTCACAGAAATTTTAAGGATCGACTCATCAAATGCTGTGGTAAATCTTCAAATTGCTACATATATAATGAACACCTAAATTATTCTCGTAATACTTCATGCATGGATTTAATTAGTACCCAGAGTATGCTCAGAGATTTACAGAAAAATGGGATGTGGCATGTGTGCCAAAAGGTTTTCAGTATCCATAAAGGATAAGATGGAAAATGGGATGGGAAATTAAGAACCAGTCTGTATGAAGAGCGTGAATATTTAGGCATGCCTGTAGAAATTCCGAGACACTCTTCTTTTACAGGATCTTTGCAAAAGCCCTTTTTTTTTCACTCACTGTTTTTAGCATAGACTTGCATGTCAGAAAAAGAAACAGCATCTGCCAACGTATATAAAATTAACTTGATTTCTCACAACATTGAAACGATATTGTAATTTTAAACATGACATTTTTAACACGTTGCATATCAGAGCCTTGGGTTCCTGTCACAATCTGAGATCAAAGAGCTGTTTATTTACCTTTGGGTTTCCTACACCTGGCAGTTTTCAGTGCATGGTCATGTAGGTGTTCCTAAGAAGTCAGACAGCTTACCCCCAGTAATCTGCTCCAAGGGCATTTACAGACTGAAGGGACTAAGTTTAAGGAACACGTGAATTGCATTATTTTGCAGGCTGTAAAATAGCTTGTATTATAAATCACACAAGTTCATGTAAAGTTTCCTGAGTGGACAGAAAAATATTTTTTACTAAAAGGCCATGTTCTTTCTTTATCTTCAGCTTTCAGAAAATATGAAAGTTTCTGCTCCTAAACATGTTATAACATGTTTTCAGTTTGTACTGTTGGAATCTTTCAGGAACTCATAAAACCTGTTTTGTGTGATAAGGAAAATGGAACCTGACTTATCATTCATTATGTATTTAGACTGCCCTATCTGCTGGATTTACTTGAAGTCATCTGTAGATGCCTTTGTGATAAGAAAGTATCTTCCTGTTGCTTACGTGGACACATAAGCCAGAGAGAGAGAAAAACACTTCTGAAGATATAATGAAGTAATTTTTTAAAAAATATGAAAATGCATCTGGAGGCTCATGTGGTTTCTGAAATTTGTTTCTTTTGGCTTTCAGACTTAACTAAAGTCCTATACTATTTATGTTTCATTTTAGACTGTCTTTTAGAGTTTCATTTGTTAGAAGTCAGCAGGTCCTACTGGCAGAGGGTAAATCTTGAAATTATAAGAAAAGGATAGCATTGTGTAATTGATAATGTATTTTAGTTTTGCACTCAGATGCAGAATAGTAATTCATAGCATACAGTAAATATGTTGTAACTGCAGATGCTAGACTTTCTTTCCTTCTCTCTCATCACCTGTAAATACATACATATATATATTTATAAACACAGTATTTGTTTACAATCTATTTTTCACTAGGCTAACAACAATGCTGCTGTTTGTCTTCTTTACCTGGGGAAACTGAAGGATTCCCTCCGGCAGTTGGAAGGGATGGTCCAGCAGGACCCTCAACACTATCTACATGAGAGTGTCCTCTTCAACCTGACTACTATGTATGAACTGGAGTCATCTCGCAGTATGCAGAAGAAGCAGGCACTTCTGGAGGCTGTAGCTATCAAAGAGGGTGATAGCTTTAATACTCAGTGTCTCAAGTTAGGATAGATCATTTCCAACTAATTTTTTCCAGCAAGGCTGATTTTTTAAATTGTATATACTCTTGCTAATGTGTAAATGTGAAATAAAATCTATTCAATTATGAATATTTAGTGGCATTCCTACAGAACCTGTCATCTCTAAAGGGCCTGTCATTGCAAAAACTTTGTGCTGAATTAGAGCCAGCTTCATCCCTACAGTGTCTGTTCCTGTCCGGTTGCTCCTCATTACAGTGCACTATATATATATGTGTTTGTCTATATCTATATACATATACATATATATATATATATATATATATATATATATATATATATATATATATATACATACACAGATTCTTTTATGAGGAAAACTAAATTTAACCTTACATTGTCTTGATAATTTTGCAGTAGTCAATGAGCAAGCCATGTGAGCTTATTTCATCAGCTAGAAGTTATTGACAAAATATCAGTGTGTGTATTTCAGAAAGGAAATTCTGAATGCACCTCTCTTCATTTGCTTCTACGGTATGTGCTTCATTTTGTCCCCATCAGACTCCTGAATATTACACCTTTCTGTGTCCATGGCTGTCAGAGGAGGCTGCTTGATAACCACCATTCAAAGTCACAGCATGGCTAAGGTTGGGAGGAACTGCCAGAGGCCATCTGGTCCAAGTCCCAGTAGCACAGGAACATGTCCAGGAGGATGTGAGGGAGTCATACAGTCCTGCACAGTATTAGTTTCCCACAGTATGAGGGACTATACTAAATGGTCTCCCTGTACTTCCTTGCTTTTGTGTTACTGTTGGATCTTTCAGATTAAAACACATGGATTCTGCAAAACTGCTCCACTCTGGCATTCTGCTGGGTAGAGAAAGGAGCACTGCCAGATGGAGTGGAAACACAGTGGATTTCAGCTCAATTTCTCTCTTTTCCCATTATAAAGCAAAAACACTGAGCACAAAGTATTTCCCAAGGAAAATGATGCAGAGCCTGAGGCAGAGGTATCTAAGGGTTAGGCCACACAGAGTGGAAGCAAATATGGCTCAGGACACAATGCAGTTATCAGTGATGCAACAGTATCAGCGTACACTAATTTTGGCATCCCTCAGAACACAGATTCTTGGAATCACAGTACTGCTGTGATACCAGTGTATTTCACATCTCTGCCCACATTTCTCCCTTCAGCTGTATCATAAAGATTCAATGCAGATACTCCCACTCATACACAACATATGCATCTGTTCGTAGGGGAGTTTTATTGTTCTGAGATTTAATGCTTAGCAATTGGACTAGCTTCTTGTCACAAATCACTGCCATGGGACAATTCCGTAAGTGTGTTACATTTTTTAATACCATATCGATCAATTAATTCTCACTCCCTTTTAATTCACCCACCTGTATTTTTAAGTAACCAATAACTCATTTTTATGCTTGTCCATCTGGAGATACTGTACACGGGCCAAACAGTTGTCCTAAAAAGTCCAGTTGTTTGAAAACTTCTGCAGTCTAGATATGCAGACATAAGGATGCTGCAAAATCGCTGGTCACCTGAAAAGACATAAACCTACAGCTTATACAGAAACAGAATTTACTCATTTTTACAGTGTATTTCTGTTTTACAGGCCATACTTGTACACTGAAACAACAGCTAGTTATGTACCAGTCAACTGAAAAAAAATGAAAGCAGTTGGTATTTCTGTTTCTGACTTGGCCTCTAGGTTGAACAGCTGGATCTGAATGAAACTTGCACAGCACCTGGGTAGACTTGTCCTAAGGTACCACTACTAAATTCAAAAATGAAATATTCAGCACCACCTGCTTTAGCTGGGCTTAAACACCATTTGCATAACTTTAGTGAGTATTAAAATACTAAATTAAAAGTAGTTATATTGGCATTATTCTTTATGAGGTTTTACATTTGTTTTAATTTCTGCTAGGATTTTAGACAAGGCTTAACAATAATTTGACAGATTCTCAGTTTACATTGATAACTGAGTTGAAATCACTGTCATTTTCATTTTGTTACAGCTGTTAATCTGATCAGGCATGTTACTTCCTATACTCATTTTTTTATTATCTTAGTATATTTTCACAGAATCACAGAATCACAAGGTTGGAAGAGACCTTCAAGATCATCAAGTCCAACCCATTCCCTGACACCTCAACTAAACCATGGCACCCAGTGCCACATCCAGTCTTTTTTGAAACACATCCAGGGATGGTGACTCCACCACCTCCTCGGGCAGACCATTCCAGTACTTTATCACCCTTTGCGTGAAAAACTTTTTCCTAATATCTAACCTATATTTCCCTTGACGCAGCTTGAGACTGTGACTTCTGGTTCTGTCACTTGCTGCCTGGTGAAAGAGACCAACCCACACCTGACTACAGCCACCCTTCAGGGACTTGTAGAGAGTGATAAGGTCACCTCTGAGTCTCCTTTTCTCCAGGCTAAACAACCCCAGCTCCCTCAGCCATTCCTCACAGGTTTTGTGTTCCAAGCCCCTCACCAGCCTTGTTGCCTCCTCTGGATGTGCTCAAGTGTCTCAAGGTCCTTCCCAAACTGAGGGGCCAGAACTGGACACAGCACTCGAGGTGTGGCCTCACCAGTGCTGAGTACAGGGGAAGGATGACCTCCCTGCTCCTGCTGGCCACACCATTCCTGATACAGGCCAAGATGCCCTTGGCCTTCTTGGCCACCAGGACACACTGCTGGCTCGTGTTCAGCTGCTGTCACCAGTACCCCAGGTCCCTTTCTGCCTGGGCACTGTCCAGCCACACTGTCCCCAGCAGAGGGTTATTGTGGCCAAAATACAGGACTCGACACTTGGACTTATTTAACTTCATCCTTTTAGACTCTGCCTATCTATCCAACCATTCCAGGTCTCTCTGCAGAGCCCTCCTACCCTCCAGCAGATGGACACATGCTCCCAGCTTAGTGTCGTCTGCAAATTTACTAATGAAGGACTCAATACCCTCATCCATGTCACTTATAAAAATATTGAACAGAACTGGCCCCAGCACAGACCCCTGAGGGACACCACTGGTGACTGGCCACCAGCTGGATGCAGCACCATTCACCACCAGTTTCTCCAGCATAGGTCCCTTTTCTTGGGCATGGGGTTTTCTTCAGAGATAAAACGAACTCCTGTGATGTGACAACCATTGTTCTCAAAGATGCTGAGAGCACTGAACAATTTACCAGGACATGCAATGATAGGACAACGGGCAACAGTTATAAACTAAAAGAGGGTAAGTTTAGCTTTGACATAAGGAAAATATTATCTTCTTGGTTTGGCACTGGAATAGTTTGCCCAGAGAGACTCCCCATCCTTGAATGCATTAAAGAGAAAGGCTGGTTAGGTTTTAAGCAAACTGTTCTAGTGGAAGGTGTCTGTGCCCTTGGAGAGGGTTGAACTAGATGTGCTTCAAAGGTCTTTTCCAACACAAGATAAATTTTTTTTACAGTATTATGTAAAATAATATAAAAGAGATTCACACACATTTAGCTGAAGTGTCATGTTGCATTGCTGTACCGTTATGTTTTCAGAAAGTGTTGTCTGTTCCAATGCTAAGTGAAAGTAGCATGATCTGTCATCATCCAGCATACTGAAGCTACCTGCCTCTTTACAACTGAAATAAAAAGCTTTTTGGTTCCATAGTTCCTGATACTGCACATGTAAATGACAGTCTGTATTCTGATCAACAGAGAATAAAAAGTTATTATCCTAGTCAGAGTCCAATAACCATTGTAAAAGAAACGCTCTGAAAACAAAATCTTGTTTTCCAAATTTCTCTACATTCTAATTCATGTGTATTGCTACATAGCACTTCAGCATGTTTGCTGTGTTCTTATTAGTAGAAGCTTTTACTCAGATAAAAATACCATTAGAGGAGACTTGGACTGGGTGACCTCTAAGCTCAGCCAGGCATTAAACAAGTGACATCCTGGTAGACTTGCAGAATAATTAAAATCCAAATGCAAAGGCATATTATCACTGCTGGATGTATGCAAATTGTTAACTGTTTATGAAATGCAGGTAAGACTCAATGTCACTTTATGGCTTGGTTGTAACATACATACAAGTTAAGTGTTTGACTTCCCTAAATTCTGCCTGTTACACATCTGCTCTACATGATGTTAAAACATTAAAGCTAAGGACAAACTTTGTCCTCAAAACATTAATTACACCAGGCAATCCTGTTAAATTCAATGAATTCAACAGAATTTAATGAGGATTCCTGGTGTAAATGAGGGCAGAGCTCAGTTCTAAAACACACCATGCATATGTCATCTGGCTAAGTGAGAAAAGCTGTGGAAAGCAGAGCCTGAATGCGTTGATTGTTGTATTCAAATCTTAAAGCTTAATGTGCCTTAACAGAAGTTCTGCATTTAAACTCCCACTTTTATTAAAAGAGGAGAAGATCTGTACTTCAGACATTCACATAATTACATTATGCATAGAGACTCTGATCCTCAAAAGAACTTGAGCATCTCTCTGGCATTTCTAATACCTAACTGCAGTTCAGGTGATAATGGCATCCCCTCACCAGCTGGTCACTGACGTTTTCCTGGTGCCTCAGTTTTCAGACTGGACACAAGTGTTTCCCAAAGGCACATGCAGACATTCCTGAAACTCCGAAATGGACTTCAGCCAGTGTACTGGAAAGGATGGTCATTCCTTCACCTACCCTATCCTTCATGTCAGCAGGAGTGCTCAGCACAGTCCAGATGAGCTCACTGACTTGGTGAGTGAGCTCACTGGGGTGAGCTCAGCCAGCTAACACCCTTTTCAGGTACATCTTCGTCCTGATGCTGTCAGCACAAAGGTGTGCTGGGAATTACCACGCTGCCTGGGTAGGCTGCTGGGTTTTCTGCACTATAGGCTTATTTAGAGGCACACAGACCATTCTTCTGTGAAACCTTAGCTGCAGGTGTTTCACAAATCCAGTCAGAGAGGAGGATAAGTGGGGTATGATCTTTATGCACAGCTAAGTTATGTCTCTCTCATTTGTATGTCAGCTTAATTAACTGCATGTGCTGGAGCTGTCTGAAAGGGGAGTGCAGGATGTGTGGTACTGCTATCAGCAGCTGCAGTGACAAACACACATTCCCTTGGTGCTTCAACTTGCGACCAAGCAATATTGGTAAAATGGGACTGAAGCATCAAATACAGATGTAAATGTATTTCAGACAGGCAGAACTGCAGCAGACAAAGTCAACTTCTCTGAGGTAGCAACCTATAATGCTGCTGTCATGAGCAGAGGCCAGGGAAATTAAAGATGTTAAAGTGAGTTTAAGCAGTACCTCACACCCATATAAGAGTTCAAAGGAAGATGCCTCCACTTCTTCCATCCTGCTTTCTACCCACTTGATTAAACATTGAGGAAGGAATTATCTTACCAGTGAGGTACCTTACAATGCAGGAACCCACACAGTTTCTGGAATTTGAACAGCAGTTTTGTAGTGCTGAATGCAAACAAGCCCCGCCACAAACCTTCAGGAAATGGTAGCAGAAAGTTGCTTTCCCACTGAGTTCTCCCAACCAGTCTGGGGATTACAAATTTAAAGATTCTCATCTTCAAGAGATGTGAGATGGTCACAACCCTGGTCTTAGGAAAAGTGTGCATGGGGAGGAAGACCTAGGTGCTGCCTTTCCAAGCTGTTCTGGATTGACATATAGATTTTCTGTCCTAGATTTGGGCAGTCATCTGCAGATGTTTATTATGTATGAGAGTCATTGAAATGAATCCACCCAAAAGGCAGCAATAATGGCTTATAATTTTCCCACAAAGAGGGGGAAAAAAATGGATGTTTCCTTTTTGAGGCAAGGATGGAAGAGAGGAGAAGGTTCCACTTTGGCTTTGAAAAACTGTCAAAACTGTCAGTACTAAATTAAAAAATTGAAGTAGAGATGCAGAGGTGGAGCTGTTTATTAGAAGAAAAAAACCAACAACAATCCCCCCCCCAACAAAAAACAACCATTATTTTCAATGCAATGTGTGAGCAAGTACTCAAATTCTGGGACACACTCCAGTGGCAGGCAGCAGGACTAAGCCCCCACCCAAGGCTGAGGCAGAAGCCTGTGCATAACCCAGCCACCACTTTGTTTTGTTACGGCATCACCAAACACAGCTCACCTCCTTCCCATGAACAGCAGGTCAGCTTTAAGTTGCCTGAATCATTTGGGAAAAAAATAAGCCTGAGGGTGGACCCAAATCAAATTCTCCCAGCTCAAATGCCTGTGATCACAGTGGAAACCAGAGCCCAGAGCTCAGCTTGGCTGCTCTGGGCTGTGTCTGTGACCAAAGGCAATCCCAGAGCATACCCAGCCCAATTTTCTACCAGCTGATATTGACAGGCACAACAGTTTTTAATTGGTACTCTGAGAAGCAGCATAGAGAGTGAAACAAAATTAATGCAGGTATCCCAGAGAGAACTACAGCAGGGGAGGCCTGAATTGCAAGAGACTCACAGTCCTTTAACTGTTGAATCTTTCCCCAAGCATTTTGGTTTGTGAAATTTTGCTTCTTTGCCTTATCTGGATACTTACACAGTAAATAAATAATGAGACCTAGCAACTCAGTTGCACAAAAATAGGTTTTTCAAATTGCACGTATAGCAGAGTATTACATTTTTGTAACCACACAAAATGTTTTGGGAATCAAGCTGTAATATCACAATGAGTGCAGTAAATAAGATGAGATCTGCATCTTTGAACCAGGAATATTTAAATTGTAACACAATTTCATCCCCCCAATGAGCTGATATGTTTATATGGCTTCAGGAAATAGACAACTGTCAGAAGACAACCTATTCTCAAACTTCCTCCCCTATTTGGTAGGGATCTGAGAATTTCTATCATTTTCCCAGGAAAGACTCCCAAACAAATGATGTCATTTTCAAGCATAGTCAGGTCTACAGTTTGGCCAAATATCTAAATCTACAATCTGGCTACAAAGAAATACTCTTCAAAGCAGTGCTCAAGTTGCATCTCAGTTTTATGTGTGCTGGTGTTTGCCAGCTGATGTTAAATGACTGCCTTTGTCAGGAAACTGTCTGTCCCTTCACAAAGTTCCTAGTTCAGGCTAAGTCCTGGAACCAGAAACCTGGCAGGAGAGTGCATGTTCTGCCAGTAGAACCCGATGCTCTGAGTACATGAAGATTTATACTCGTCAAGTTCAGCAGCCAGGACAGGCAGCTACCAGCTCCCACAGCTGCAGGTAGCAGCACATCCCCTGCTCTCAGGCAGCCCAGGGCAGGACACTCACCACCAACAGCAGTTCCCTTCACCTATTTTTAGACCCTTCCCAAGTGGATGTTACTATTTAACTACCAACTGACCATGAGATGTCTTTTCATTAAAAAATCCAGCCAAAGAAACTTTCCCCAGGACATACAACAAGGGAGCACAGCCACCACTTTGCTAACCTAAATTATTAAAAATCCTACTGTCCATCCACAGTTTACATGAAGTCCCCTTCAGAAAAGATCTCTCAATATGTTCATGAGAAAATGGGGTATATGCCACTTTGGGAAAGTTTGGATTAAAGAAGAGAATCACACATCAGTACCAAAAAATGCCATCTTTAAACATCTCAATTCGGTACCATTTATCCTATTTTTTTTTAACTCTAATCCTGGAGAAGCTGAAATATTTGCTTGAGTTAATGCTGCCAATATAATGTTGCTGGAACTACTTCCATGAATCTTCATACTACCTCAATATACCAGGATTTTCCACCTGTGTTAAAACAGAATCATGTTTTTGGACCAAAAATCAGTTTCATTTGTACTTTTTTTTTTTTCTTGGAGGGGCAGGGGGAGCAGAAGGAAGAAATAAAATACCACAAAACCCTGATGAAAATGAACTGCATTTTTCATCTGAAGGAATGGCACATTCTCCTTCCCATCTCTCTGCTTTCTACAATGTTTTCTATTAACATTTTTTTTCTGCCCAGCTGTTTCCTCCCACTATAATTTCCTACATAACCTCTTTGCAGGAGTGGAATCTTTATACCGGCCTCAAATTGCTTTTTTCCTGGCTGACAAAAACCACTTTCAGAGTGCAAAGCTTTCACCCTTTCAAAGACACCTATAGCACTAAAGGGCATGGACTCCGAAGTGTTGACAGTCAGACCCCCCACAGCCCCTGCCACCTCTCAGCAGCAGAATGCATTGTGCTATGAAAATGATGAACGATCTCCAGTGGGGTGATCGTGTGTTATTTTGACAGCCAGGAGATGGGAGCTGTACTGGGAGTATATATTCCTCCAGAGAGGCAACAAAACAAGGTGGTTCAGTCCTGCTCCCTGGGTCACATCCTACATCAGGGAGCTGCTGAAAGCAATTGCGGCGGGCAGGCGCTTTACTGTCCATCCCTCATCACTGCTCCCAACTGTAAATCTCTCCCGAGGAGAACGTGTTACCTGCTCTCTCCTCCTGGTCGCTCCCCCAGCCTGCTGGGGCTGGCTGCTCTGGAACTGGGGGTTCCTGAGGGCCTGTGCTGCTGCCCCACCTCTCCTTTTGCTGAGATAGATCAAAACAGAAAGGCCCATATGAGAAATGAGCAGTCTCACCTTGGCTTCTGATAAAAAAAAAGGAAACAAAAGCTTAGAAGGCGGATGAATTCGATGGGATACCAGGGACTGATACCAGCACCAGGAGAAAGCAGTCATTTTATTTTACATTCAGAAACTCAATTTTCTGTGGCATATAAATCAAAGGAATAAAATCTGCTGCAGGCAACAACTGTCATTTATTCCTGTAGTTGTACCTTGAAAAATCCCCAAAGATTGTTCTGGGAGCAGGAAGCCCCAGTCTGCTGTACAAGAGGACATTCAAGTGCTCCCTTCAGGCAAGTGGCACACAAATCCCTGAGCCAGTAAGGCACATGTCACTGCTTAGCCTCCCCAATGTGTGTATGACTATAGCTAAACTTCCTATTTGCTCCTAACACCGATTTTTCAGATAGTCCCACGCAACTTCACCCTCAGAAACATTTAAAGAAATAGAACACCTAGAAATGGTTAACAGTAATGCTGCTACAAAGTGAAAAAAACACTATTACCACTAAAGAAGGGCTGTGTATATACTCATAGGAAAGAACAGTGGGAATGTTCAATTATCCATCATCTGCTACATCAGGAAGACCCAGGTAGGACCATTTCAACCTCCTTCTAGTTGTTTATTTAGGACACTGCAAGGTAGGAGCATGTATTATATCTGGATGGAATCAGCACACAGGCTACAGTCAGCTCATCATCCACTGAGAGCTGCAGCAAGCAGTACATCTACCCAGCTGACATAATTCATCACTGAGAAGAGTAAAACGCTCCAGTGCCCATTGCTGGGGAGCTCCATGTCCCGTGCAAGCACAAGCTATCTACTGAAAACCAGCCTACTGTGCCTAAGCCAACTCTTCTCCCTCTCACAGCTCAAGAAACGGAGGCACAGCGAGTCATTTGTCCCATGTTACAGAACAAATCAATGCCAGCACAAGGAATAAAAGCTGATTAATAATTAGAGTAACACCGTTGTTCAATGGGTTCTAAATGTCAGCACAAAGAATAAAAAAAACCCCAAAGCAATAAAAAATCAACATACCTAGATCAAAGTAATTTTATTAATAACTCACAAGAACAAATTTGCTACATTTTACTGAGAAAACCACAGCTTTATGTACCAGGGTAGAACTTGGAAAGCTGCATACTAAAATGCCGATTGTGCAGATTTATCTCATGAACATTTTTAGACAAGAATGAAGGAGGGTTTATTTTCTTTAATTAAAACCAGAATCCTACATAGTTCATTAGCATGAATTCTGAGCAAAATGAATATTAATGTAGCCCACCTCTCACAATTCTACCTGCCAGAAATACCAAGGAAAAAAAGATTAGAAAATGGATTCTTGAACAATTGTAAATGCAACCTGCTACTGTCATTGCAAGGCTGCTGGCATCTTTGAAAGGTCACAGAGATCAGGAAAACCTTTTTGAGCAGGAAAAGGCAAATAATACTGCCACCTTCAAAAAGGCACAAAAGATCCAGGGAACTGTAGGCTGCTCAGCCCCACTTCAGTCCCCAGGAATGTTACAGAATAATCCAGGCACAAGAAATGCCAGGTGATGGAGAGCAGTCAACGCCAATTCACCAAGAGCACATTCTGCTTGATGCTGACTGCCAGGGGCAATGGCTCTGTACCAGAGGGGACACCATAGGTGCCATTTACCTTGACTCCAGCAAGGCTTTCACTTAGTGTGTCCCACAGCAACCTTGTAGCCTGGCTGAGGACACAAACTACTGAATGGATAAAGAACCTCAGGTCCATTGGGCTCGAAACAGTCTGTGGTTCAAACTAGGTGGTTACAAGTGACATCCCTCAGTCACCAGAACTAGGGCAGAACAGAAGGGAGCCCAGCCAAGGGCACTGGTCTGTGCAGCCTGGAGAGGAGAAGGCTCACAGGAGACCCAACTACTAGAGCAGGGACTGTGAAGGAGACAGAGCCAGACTCTCCTCAGACATGCAGTGAAAGGGCAATAGACAACTGCAAACTGCAACCAAGGAGTTGGTCATGAAGAACAAATGCTTGGCCATGGGAGCAGCTAAGTGTCGGAGCTAGCGCCCAGACAGGCTGTGGAACCTCCACTACCAGAGGTTTCCAAACTGCAGGGTCTTGAGCAACTTGGTCTAGCTTTAAAACTGGCATAGGAGTTCACAAGGTTGGACTAAATTACCTACAAATGACCTTTTAATCTAAATTTTTCTAGGATTCTGTCATTCCAATTTCCTACCTAAGTACAAGTTTAATCAGTGAAAAGCAACAAGGCACATTTATCCTGACGGGGTTTCGGGATGTTCCACCTGTCAGGTCTCAGACACCATTATGTGCTTCTTCAGCCAGAAACTTCATGTACTGTTTCCGAGCAGGAAAATCATCAGCCGGCCTGTTGTACGCCGTCCAGACGGGTTCTCCAACAAACAGCCTCATTGCCTTCACATAATTCTGCCAAAGAACAAGAAGTGACAAATCATTTAAGAGCTCCTTTTCAAGGGATCTTCATGTCAAATTTAAGGCTTCACTTGTGCTTCAGCAGAAATTTTTGAAACTATTTCATGATGGACTGAAAGCTTCACACATTCCAGAAGATTACAGCACTACACTGCTGGTCCTGCTCCCAGTGCCTGCAGTGGAAGACTCTGCACCTATGCAGTGATACACTGTGTTATGATCAATGCCTTCAGTTCAGGAAGAAGCAGTACTTTGCACCATTTCAAAGAAACCAAAACCATCCTGTCTTATGCAGATCCGCAATACTCAGCAGTGCAGCAATTTAAACCCTATTTGCTTACTTAAACAGCAGCAACCCAAGTACCCAAGATGTTTACACAATGCTTTTGGGGAACACCAGAAGCATCACAGTCACAGCCATGAAAACAGAATGGGAAGTGCATGAACTACCCAAAAAATAAAGCTTACAGGAAGTGTGAAGTCTCCAGATTCCAAAAGGAAAGCAACATGTTTTACTAATGAACTGCAAGTCTCAGGGCATGCAGTTACTAATGTGATATATATTCACATGGATTTGTTATCAAAATTTACGGTAATCTACACAACATACGTTCTCATCCAGTGTAAATCGGTGATATATGCCAGCAGGGAGGGTTATCATGTCTCCTTTTTCCATGAAAATCCGAATCCATTTGTCATCCTTGTCTCGAACATCAAAATAGCCAGATCCCTCCAAGATGTAGCGAATTTCATCATCGAGGTGTAAATGTTCTTCATAAAATGTCTTTATCTAGGAATAGCAAATATTTTGGAAAACTACTGGATATGGGAAAGCTGCAAAGAAATCTGGTAGAAACACAGAGAAGCTGAGAAAGGCTTTCAAAGGGTAACTGTGTTTTAACTAACAGAGCAGACCAACGTGGGTAAGATGGCCAACCCAGCCAGCCAGCCCATCTCCAGACACATCTGAGCAGGCCTCTACATTTCCTCTGCAGGGCAGGAACTCCTCTGGCAAGAAGGAGCTCTAGCTGTATGTAACCATTCTCTGAATAACAGTAATGCTTACAGCCATTTGAAAGAGAGATGGGTAAAATTTCCCACTACAGGATTTGGTCCTTGCGCTTGCTCAGTTCAATCATTTTGTGGTTTTTTTCCGCTCAACACACAGCACCAAAACAAAGCCTCAGACTATCCCCCCTCTTTTACACTTATGTAGAGCTGAATTAGCTGCACAGGGTACTACCACTGTCTGTGAAAATGCAGTTACTGCCAAACACGGCCCATCTACAGCAATCTGATGTAAACAGTGTGTCATGCCTGCCCACACACAGTCAGACCCAGCTCCAGGCCCTCTTGTCCAAGACAGTGGCAGCAACATTCTCTTTTTTCTGGAATGGCAAATTCTTTGTACATTCACAGAATACAAAACACATTTTAAAAGTTCAATTAACGGAGACCTGAGAGGTTTAGTGCACAATGGGCAGTGCAATGCCAGGTACCATCACCACCTGCTCAGGTCTGAATGATGTTTAGCCACACTTCTGCAGATGTCCTTGAGCCAGAAGTGATCCAGCGCAGCAGGATGAGCAAAAGTCCCTATGTCTTGTAAAGAATGGCCCATCTTTCTGTCAGACAGAGCCTACCCAGGCCATCTTCTTAATGAGTTACTACCTAATTTACCTTCTCACCAAAACAAAACCACTAGAACACAATGGGCTTAAAACAAACTGGTAAATGGAAATTTAATAAAAATATGAAAATGTCACTGGGTTGCTGTCTTCAAGTCAGAGCAGCAAGCCAGCAGCACCTGGAGGTTGGGATGAGAAAGCTCCTTCTAGGAGGCTCATCTGAACAGTGTTGAGCTGCTATGAAATTGTCAAGGTATAAGCTCCCCAAGGTAAAAAAATCTCCTTGTACAAAGCATGTATCCCTCCAATTCCATGGGGGTAATACTCACTTAAAAAAGATGCATTGTGCAAGCAGCCATTAGGTTGTCAAAGCTTTCAAAGCCCAGGCCCAGCTGGCAGCTACTTGCCTTCATCTCAGAGAGGCTCTCTGAGAACAGGTCAGCATTGGCAGAACTCTCCTGGTAGGAGTCTTAGTTATGAAATTACAGTGATGGAAATGATCCTCAAAACCTTTGAAGGCAACCTACAGAAGCAAAGGACCTCTACTATCTTTAAAATTACATCAAAAGTTCTTTTTTAATGTTCAGGACTTCGGTACAGGATGTATTTTAGACGTGGAAGCTTCATCCCCGTGTCCCGCTGGGCTGTGCGGAAACCTGCACCGAGAGCCAAGTTTCGCATACCTTTTCCTCATAATTTGGAAGCTTGTCTTTGTGTATGGTCACTATATCCATCCAAGAATAATTTTCTGCTCTCCTAATCTCTTTCAAGCATAGATCAGTCTCATAGTTATCAGCATCCAACTAAAAAATAGGCAGAGGGAAAAAAAAAAAACAACACACAAAACAAACAACAAAAAAGCATTCGGACGCCATTGCTAAAGGCGGAACTCATGGTACTCGTGGGAATCGCGCTGCCGGCAGTGCCGGGGCGGCTCGGCCGCTGCACGGGAGCTGCCGCACGGACACGGCGCTCCCGCAGCGGCCCCGCCCCGGCCCGGCCCGGCCCGGGGCTCCCCGCCGGGCCCTGCGGTACCGACACACCGCCGGGCCCTGCGGTACCGACACTGCCCTACCCTGCGGTACCGACACACCGCCGGGCCCTGCGGTACCGACACTGCCCTACCCTGCGGTACCGACACCGCCCTACCCTGCGGTACCGACACACCGCCGGGCCCTGCGGTACCGACACCGCCCTACCCTGCGGTACCGACACCACCCTACCCTGCGGTACCGACACACCGCCGGGCCCTGCGGTACCGACACACCGCCCTACCCTGCGGTACCGACACACCGCCGGGCCCTGCGGTACCGACACACCGCCCTACCCTGCGGTACCGACACACCGCCGGGCCCTGCGGTACCGACACACCGCCCTACCCTGCGGTACCGACACACCGCCGGGCCCTGCGGTACCGACAGCGCCGGGCCCTGCGGTACCGACACTGCCCTGCCCTGCGGTACCGACACACCGCCGGGCCCTGCGGTACCGACACCGCCGGGCCCTGCGGTACCGACACTGCCCTACCCTGCGGTACCGACACTGCCCTACCCTGCGGTACCGACACCGCCGGGCCCTGCGGTACCGACACTGCCCTACCCTGCGGTACACCACGCCGAGGCGGCGCAGCTGCTCCAGGCTGACGGCGCGGTTGGGCCGCTGCCGGTGCGGCGCCCGCTGGTCCTCCCGGGACTCGTCCATGTACCAGGCCTCCACCATGCCGCCGCCACCGCGTGCGCGGGGCCGGGCTGCCGGCGGCCCGCCCCGGCGCGGGCAGAGCGCCGCTCGGCAGGGAGCGGTGCGGAGCTTTCGGCTGAGGGGACAGCTCCAGGCTGGGAGCCGAAAGTCCCCGAGACAGGCCGCGGTTCGGCGCTTCTCACCCGCAGCAGCGCCCCAGGGTAGCCGGAGAGGCCGTGGTGTTTGCATCGAGGCCTCGCTGTAACGCTCTGACGGAATTTACCCGTACGTCTCGGGCTTAAAGGCCGGCATTGCAACCCCACAATATAGAAAAAAATGAGGTAAAAAATAAAGTGGCAAGACGTGCTTGCACAGATAACTTGTGTTGTCTCCATCCACGAAGATACAGCCTCAGCGTTTTCCCCGAGCTGGAGCAAACAAGACACCCTGGGCTGTGCCTCCACAGTTCTGCTCTCTGCCTGATCCTATAGGACAAATAAACCCACAGCCAGCTAAGCACAATGTAAGAATGGCCAGACAACTGAAACAATCCCTCCTTAGATTTTTTCTTCGTAAAAAGAGTTTCTTACTTAGCAAGATGTCTCACCCACTACCAGATCCATTTAATCTGTAGTATTTATATTTAAACACTACTTATTATCAAACAGATACTCTAGAAGCTGTGCTAAGGCACATGGAGGACAAGTAGGTGTTTTGGGACAGCCAGCACTGAATATCGTGGCTGCTAAATGTCAATATTCTCCTAAAGTTGCAGTTCTCTGAAAAGATTACTTTGACATCCACCATCCTCTGCAGGCCCTCAAGCCCCTTTTAAGTCCTTTTGAGAAGTACTATTTGTTTTCCATCTTTTAATCAGCCTTAATCTTGTAACCATCCTCTTGGCTTTCTTCTGTCCTGAATTTCCAGAATAAGAATAAACGTTCATATTAAATTGGTATGTCCTATTAGATTTTCTATTATAACCTACCTATTGGATTCAGGTAATCAAGTGGCCTAAATTCAGTATTACACAGTTGTTATGATTTGCCCACCACAATCTTACAGGTTTTCCAAAGCTCCTGCTTAAATAAAAAAAAAATACTGATTTCCATACAGTACATAGGATTTACTTGTTTAACATAATATGTACGATAGGCGAGTTACTAGAAAGCTGATCGGGGTGATGGGTCTTTTCTTTGCAGCCAAACTTCTAAAGTAAATAGATAGCTGTGTGCATACATACAAAGAACCAGTATCTAGGGGTGAAAGAGGGCACTGATTGAAGCCCTAGATGAGCTTCAGTGTGCAGTTCTGGATGAGAAAAAAAAAAATCTTCACTGACCTATTAACTACTGGATAGCCAGCTTCCTCCTTTAGCCATGTGACTAAATATGTAAAACCTCACACTTTGCCTTGGGAAAGATGTTATAATGCATCTGTATAGAAATTAACAAATGCAAAAACATGTCAGTGACTCCTAGCTTAAATTCTACTATTCAATGGTACAGATGTACCATATAGAAAAGCTGACACAGATAGCACAACAAACCTGTTTGCTTTTCTTGTACACTTGCATAGAAAATAAACCCAAGTTGATTACTAGTAATTACTCTCCATTTAGCCATTCCATCAATCTCAGAATTGACTGGAAAAAATGAAGTCAAATACTTGAGATCTGGAAGGTATGGAGAAGTTTATCTTCTAGTCCCATTTCAGATTAAATGTCAATTACTACCTTTGGGACAACACTGAAGAGGAACTAACAATGCTAACAAGAACCAGTATGCATTAAAAAAAACTACTTAATGGAAACAGGAAGACAGATTAAGAGCTTGGAAATTAATCAGGTAGAGAGAACAGTGAAAATTCATTGTTTTCTTGTAACCTGGCTTTTTCTTTGCTCATGAAAAATAACATTATAAAAGAAAGATACTGGCACTGCAGCTGGCACTGCAGGTCAGTGTTACAAGCCCATCTGTGGGGCAGTTATTGCCAGTACCAGAATGCCAGAGCAGACCAAAGAAATCTATGTTAGGTGACCTCCTACCAAATCAATTAACCCCAAAGTCTGCCCCAGCTATTTTGGGCTGCAATAGATACCTCTGCACAAAAAAGAAAAAAAAAAAAAAAAGAAAAAAAAAGAAATATATTTATTTAACTAAGAGGAAAATACAGAAAACTTTGATTTAAAATTACTTCTTCAGAAGCTTGTCATTAAGGTGAGCTCATAAGTACACAAGAAAGCTAAAAACACTGACCACAGCCCTTCCAACAGATGGAGAAAAAACAAATACTCAGTATCATCAACTAAATATTCTCAATTGTAAAACAAATACAATAGAAGAAACTGTGGGGTTTTCCTTCCCAGAAGTTGATTTATATTTAGTGCTTCAGGCCAGAAAGAAGTACAGCTGAAAGTTCAACTCCAAAATAATTACAGCAGTTCAAGTTGTTGCTGTCATATTAGGCCCTTTACTCTCAGTGCAACAGTCTCTACTCCTAGGCCATCAGCACTTTTGTTTAGAAGCTCCTTCTCTTGCTAGTCTATCAGCTTCTTCATTTCCTTGGAAGCCAGCATGACCAGGAATATGCATCTGTCAGGACAAAATATAGGAGTGTTAGATACAGAAGAAACCAGGAAGTAGATACATGAAATTTGATAAAGCAATGCTCTGTCATTGATAGTACAGGAGCACCTCCTCAGAGGTCCTCACCTAATATTTAGCCCTTAGGTCTTCTTCCCAAAGATTTTCATTGTCTCTCTTCTTCTAGGGAAACTCTTGCCAAACTGTGACTATAATTTTTACAGTAATTAGTGAAAAGCATAAGGACCAGCTAACCTCTCCTTTAAGAAATGCAGACAAAAGCTCCAATTCAAAATTCCCACCTTCCAGCATTCAGTGGTTAAACTGAGTTGATCTTTTCCTAAAAGCCAAAGTCCTGTATTCCACTAAAAGCCTTGGTAGTTACAGCACTCACTTAGGATACATACATAGGATATTAAAAGATCCTCTCAATTTTCAGATGTCTTAATTGTCCAAACATCAATCAGTAAGTGAAAGCCAATCCTTTTCAGAAATAAGGGTGGAGTAGGAAGGTGAGGAAGAAAATCAAGCTTGCTATTTGACAAGATCTGAGAGGGGATAAGCATGAAGTGGGTGTGAAGTGACATTAGATTTACATGGCAAGGTTTTGGTACCACGTGGGAGCTGTAGATGTGGGTTTTGTGAAGACATGAGCAGTGCCCCTACATGAGAGAGAGCCAGATCCAGACAGCTCTGGTTCTAATAATCCAGGTTATGTTGCTAATTTGCTTTACATACAACAAACAGCTTCTCTGTATTTGCAGTTTTACTTAAGGATGTACAATACAGTGGTCTACAGAAGTCTTAGTTATGATCACACTTCTAAGATTCTACCAGAAACATGTTTAAAATGTCATTAAGAATAAGAAACAAGGAACTTACCCACTGGATTTCTATGTCTTTTGCAAGATTATCAAGTCTTTCAAAATCTTCTTTATTTATTACACTTCCTCCTGAACTTGTTCTCCAGCCATTTGATTTCCAGTTGTCAACCCAGCTCGTAATACCTGTGCAAAGGGAGTATCACCATAAAAGTGCTATTAAAGAATCCAGGAAGGATCAAGACGGAGCCAACAGCCTTTTAACAAGACATTACCTCTGTACAAAGTCTCAGGCAAAAATACTGGAGGCAAAAGATAACTCTCGTTTGGTTCTCTGATGCTGTCTTTCAGGATTGTATTTTTACATTATTACCTGAATTATCCCATCATTAAATCAAATATCTCTTTTTCCAAATACATATTTAATTTAAAGACTACCATCTTATATATGCATTGTACCCAAAGTATCTCATAAACACCAATAAACGGAAACAAAGGATTTGCTTGATGATGCATAAGCAAAGCTTACTGCTCACCAGGGAGTTTTCTACATTACTCCTTAAGTAAGGATTTTTTTTAATATCTTTGCTCGTATGGACAATGTAATACATTCTTACTGCTTTCATGACCTGAACCAAATAGGAAATCTCTAATCATGCATGCAAAACTTCCTAAAAACCAAATCACATCAATTTGCACTTAATTACAAGCCTCCTTTTTTGGCATTTTTAAATAATAACCCCTAGACACATCTACAAGATACCTTCGGTTAAACAAGAATGGCACTTGCACCTCAGGGACCCAAAATGCAAAATGAAACTGCAAACAAAACCACAGATATTAAGATAAAAAGAGAAACATTTAATTTTCAACCATAAGCTGTTTTTGTTTATGTTAAAATTTTGCTTAATGCTATTTCAAAACAACCCATAAAATCAAATCTCCGAAGTGATCCGGAAACAAACATATACTGCCTTTGTAAAATTGAGAAAAAAACCCCCAAAATAACTAACCAAACAAACAAACAAAAAAAACGTAAGCAGTTCCAGATTAACACCAGAACAAAATCTGAAGGTCCTGAGGAAATAGGATGTCTTTTTTTTCCAAAATTAAATCTTATTGGCTGCTTCATATGGTATTTATGGAGAATAAAATTAGGTTTTCCAGGTTTTTTAATGCATATTCTGAGCACATATCTCTGGCTAGTCTTTCAGTGTAGCCTAAAAGCTTGGAAGCAAGAGAACTTTAATGTATTTCACTTTAATGTACTTCACAGGTGTGTGTGTTAAAGACAGCCTCTCCAATACATGCAAAACAACAAAAACCCTACAGGTTACCACATCAACTTCCAAGTAATTTCCTGAGTACAGCTGTAACAACCTACACAGGAACAACATTTTTTCTAAATTTTGCGTCACGCTGCACACCTCAAGACACAAATCCTGGTGTTACTTCTGTCAGCGTTTACTATAACAGACACTTTGATTATACTTCTGTTTCATGCAGTTAGGAGGCAATGTCTGATACTCTGAAGTTTTTCCCCAGGCAGTCATACATGTTAAGTTATGCACTGTCTTCCTTCCGTTCCTCTCTCCAGGACTCGGAATATTCTGTGGGTCTTATGTAATGAAAAAGCATGTAGTGTCTTTAAGGATCAGGAAAATTAAAATCATTAACTTACCATTAATAGTAAACTTGCTATCAGTGTAGATTATTAATTTCTTGATGTTTTGACTCTTGGCTTGCTCTATTGCTCTGCAGGCTGCCTAAACAACATTTCAAAACAACCACAGTTCAGAAAGGATTTTGACCACATGGAATTAAAATACTAACAAAGTACCTGATGCTAACACAGAACTACATGTATTACTGTAAACTCACCACCAAGGGTTATCAACACGTTTTAGTGTAAAGGATCCCAAAATTGTGTATTGCAGATGACACCTTTATGATTCAGGCAAAGAGGCAGGCGCTTAAGTTTCAATAGCAAAAAAAGCCTCGTAACATTCTGATGTTCAACTCTGTGCTGAAGGAGTAGCTCTCTGACACGTTTTCTAACTATCAAAACCTCTGTCAACACCAAGGCATTTTCTGCAAAACTTTGAGGAGGAAGAATTTGTATCAGTTCCAACAGTCTGGATGCCTTAACAGGTTAGGGGGTGTTTCTGGTGCTCTGAAATAATACAGGGAGAAGTGGTTGGGTGTGCATGTAGAACTGAAAAGCTCCTGTGACAAATCTTACCACTGGCACACCAACACCACCTCTAAAATGAACTTTGTAGTTTTTAAGCAGACCACTTGCCCATTTCAGTTCATCTCCAAATGTGGAATGCAGCAATACCATAACGAAGAGGAGATGAAAAGAGAAGACTAAATCTGCTGTTCTCAACAGAAGTTAGTCTAAACTGTTTTTTATATTTATCTAAAGATTATGATACTCTGATCCTGCTATTAAAGAAGCTGACTCTCAACTGATACTCAGCAGTCCTCACTATAAGGTCTGAAGCACACTCATTAAAAACACAAGAGAATCTATGCAGAGTTGAGAGCAAGACTTTCCTAATGTAAGGCTGTTGAAATAGCTGTGCTTGGTGACATTTGGAAATCCTCAACGTGAATTACCTAGTTCAAAGCCAATAAAGACCAATAAAACTTGAAGATAACTATTTGTTTGAAGTCATAACTCTGAATATTTTGCATACTTCTCTTAGAGCTCCATACTGGTTTCTGGAAACCAGAGTTGAAAAAGACATGAAAATGCAGCTGCAGTCTAATACAGAGAAGCATTTCAGAACATTTGCTACTTACATGGATTTCTGCTCTTTGATTAGTCTGCCGTCCAGGAAGTCTTTCACTGGTATTTCTGTGTCCGAAGAACAAACAGTAGATTAGTTATCTCAGGTATTCAGAATTATGTATAATGGCTACACATTAAAAAAAAAAAAAAAAAGTTATTTCCAATTGATTTTTTCCCAGAGAGAGTGCTTTCTCTGCTTCCCTCGATATCTCCTGACTCAGTCTCATAACACTGTTGTTATGAGTCTCAACAACAGTTTCATATTTAAAAGGAGGCTAGTATTGTAAATCACCAAACAGAATATATTAATTAATAAAAAAAAAAATCCATTGACCTACTTACAAAGGGTGGCCTGGTCCCCAGTAGACACCTATTCCAGCACATGCCCTGCTACGTCCATTCCTAGTGCAACAACCATCTGTATAAACAACTGCAAAGTCACCTACAAAAAAATTATCAAAATCAGCACTTCTTCAAAAACACTATTTACAACAGATGAAATATTTGCCAGTATGTTAATCCCTGAAACTTCCCTCCTCAGAGAGCCCTTCCAAAAGGTAGCTACAGAAGCCATGTGAATCAGCAGAGCAGAACACCACAAGTCCCACTACAGCTTGACACCACCAGTCAGGCTCAAGAATTTCTGCCCCAACTCCCACACTTTTCACTCTAGTTCATGTCTTTTTCAAAACTTCAAAGCTACATCCAATTTGTAGCCCAGGAACACATAAAATCACACCTATAACAATATGATTAAGCTGTATATTCATATCAGTTAAAACAAATCAAAATTACACTGAAAGACAATGTGAACAAATAAATCATAGTTAATGCTTTCATTTCCAAAGGAAATAATGGGCCTAATGCTATCATATACAAACCCCCCTAAAAGTTTTCTAATTGTTACACTTGTTGCTCGTCACAGAGAATAAACAAAGAACTCACCCATATATGAAAACTTATCTTCACTGACTGTTGGTATTGAGCCCACTGACTGTTTTTCATCATGTTTTACACGCTTTGCAATCTGCTCTTCATTGGTAGACTGTTCATATGGCCTTTTACATGCACTGCAACACATGGTATTTAATTCTGGTTCCTCTCTCTGGCTACCATTTTCCTGTGTTACAGCTGGAGGACCAAATACCTCTTCAAAAAGAAAAAAAAAAAAGTTAGGAAGTTGAGCAAAATCAAATTTTATTTGAAACGACTGCTTCTAAAGATTCTAAAGACAACAGTTGTTAGCAACTATTATCAATGTTAGTCCGTTAACTGACACCCGCCCCCTCCCCCAGAAACACCTTCACTGCACCGGCACACCCATCGCCGTGTCCGGAGGTGCCAGAGCCAGTGACGAGGCACGAACGGGGCTGGTGCCGGTTTCGGCGGCGGCAGCAGCGCTGGCAGCGCCGCCGTGCCCGCCCCGATTCCCGGCGGGCCGCCCGCCCCGCTCCCCCTCCTACCTGCCGGCCCGGGCTGCTGCTGCGGCCCCGCCAGGCCGCCGCGCACGAAGCTCCAGGCGTCCTCCTCGGTGGCGAACTTCTTGAAGCTAGCGGACGGGAACTTGTTCACCTGCTCCTGGCACTCCGCCCTGCAACAGAGCGCGCAGCGGTGAGGCCGGGCCGGGCGGGCTCCCCGCCCCACCGCGGCCCCCGCTCACCAGGTGCGGTAGACGCCGGCCCGCCGGCCCTTGCGCACGGCGTAGAACATGGAGCCGGCGCGGGGCCCGAGGCACGAGTGGCTGAGCACGGCCACGAGCCAGCGCAGCATCCCGCGGCCGCGCCGCCATCCGCCCCGCTGCGCCTGCGCGGCCGCCGCGCTCACGGCAGCGCCGGGCCGCCTACGGGCCGCCAGAGAGGCCAAACTACCACAAAATGCACAGCGCAGGGGTTTGTGTGGCTCGGCTTTTTTGTTTGGTTGGTTTTGTTCCCTCCGCCCGCCAGTAATGGTATTTTTAAAACCTAAATCAGCTGTTGTTTTGGGGGTGCGGCATGAGGTGTATGGGTCGCAGCGGCTCTGCACAAGCCACCTCGCTCTGGAAGCCCCATTTGCTAAAAGGCAAAGGAGCCTTCTCAGGTGCACGGACGTGTCCAGCACGTCCGAAGGGCTGGAGCTGAACGAGGTGGTTTAGCTGGTTCTCACCCGGCTGTCCGGGCTCCAGGTGCGTGTGTTCCTCTGAGGAGCCGAGGTGGCTCTGGGGTGAGGAGAAACTCCTCCACGGAATCGCAGGGTCCTTAGGGCCGGGAGCGACCTCTGGGCATCATCTGCCGTGGCAGGGTCAGCTGGTGCAGGTGACACGGGAGCACGTCCTGGCGGGTTTTGAATGTTTCTAGAGAGGGAAATTCCACGATCTCCCCGGGCACCTCTGAAAAAAATTCTTTGTCATGTTGAGGTGAAACTTCTCATGTTTTAGTTTATGGTGACTACTCCTCGTCCTGTCGCTAAGCACCACCTAAAAGAGTCTGGCACCATTCTCTTAGCACCTGGACTGCCATGTACTGGGAGACCAAAGCTGGGAGCTGGGTGTGTGTCAAATTCAGTACTTCAGCTTCTGACAAGGTCAAAGAAGCAACGATGGGGGCACTGGTGTGGCCACCTCCAGCAACAGCCCAAGGTATCCAAGCTGCTGTTGTACTTCCCTCATAGCTCTAGTGCAGATCCCTCTGACAAAGATGACCACATGGTGCCAGAGCTGCAGTGTTGTGTTCAAGAATGCAAAACACTGGCATTAATTTTGCCTTCTGTAGCAAAACCAACAAATGGGCTCAACATTACACATAATTACTATGTGTATTAACTGGATAACATTTATCTTAAAAAAACCCCAAACCCAAAGAGCTTATGTATTTGACAGGCCTTGGTGGAACTGAGAAACACCTTGGTCAGGGTTGTATGAAAATATAATTAGTGCATTTTCCTTATTTCTTCCAACATATTCATAAGACTCCATATACTTACAACATTCTATTGCTGTTGGGATACTTTTGTTACATATCTGACTAATTTATTCTTTCCACTTCTTCATGGTGCCCTCTCTGAGACTGCATGGCATAAGAACCTTCTTAATTACATTACTTTGTAGTGACATTAACTTCTTTTAAAGATCACAGATCCACAGTGGTTCCTAAAAACCTGTCATGTATTTTGAGTACCAGGTATTATTGGGTACCAGGAACATTGATCACTCTAGATCTTCTCCTAATATAAACTCAGTGTCCAAAAGAAAACTTCTCTCTACAACTTTTTTCTCGTTGCTGTAATGCAGCATCCTGGTCTGTTCAGCGCTCAGAGCATGGAGATGGGAAGGTGCAGATAGTTTCATCTTTATTCATTATTGCTCTGAACAGTCATGTTTTGATCCTGTTTTGATCCATCCACACATCACCTCTTCTTTTTCCCTCTCATGAGTAGCTTCTCAATATAAACTGAGTGCGTACTACTGGACTGATGAGACAATTCCTTGTTATCTTTCTTTTTAGTACTCAGGTCCTGATCACTGTTGTTTAGCCAAACCAAATCTCTATAAATACTAATCCTGGCCATTGGTATGAGCTAAGCGGTTTTTTCCATTCATTTAATTAATGCTAGGAAAGAAGAGTGATTTGGGAGAAAAATGGGCACTGAACAATCTGTTTTTCAGGCTATCATAAATGTAGCAAAAATGATAATAAATTTAGTGAAATGTTAGAAAACATGATGAGCTGCATTTTGCAGATGCTAAGGTTGTTTAGTCTGGGATGTTGGTGTCTCTCTCAGTTTTTTGTTTACAAGAGCTTATTACTCCACTATTGTATTTTGTAAAGTAACAAACTACATACAGCATTACATGGTAATAGCAAATTGTTTGTACAAACTTAGGCTGGCTGCTCTTGGGGTAATCCAGGGAATCAAAGCACAGAACCAGTGCTCTGAACCCCATTCCTGGGTCTAACATCCCTGGGCAGTACGTGCAAAAAGTTGCACACCTGTCTCCAAGTGAGATCTACCCTTGAGCAAGAAACCTAAATCAGCCAACAGAGAAGTGTTAAGATGTGGATTTTTTTTGTCAAGGCAAGGTTTTAGCTCTACTTCAGATAGGTATGCAGCCAGGCACTTATTTTAAAATTAAAAAGTACAGCTTGTTCTCTTTATCAGTGTGCAAGTGTTATTTGTTAGATAACAACACAGTATATAATAAAGAGTGCTTCCACTTGTGAAAAATGCCTATCGCATTTTTAAAGTTTAATAGTATAAAAACAGTAATAAAAATCACAGCAATAAGAATTTAGACAATCAGAGTTAGGACAATAAAGCACAATAAAACAAAGAATTACAGACATTAGGATGCTCTTGGGCACTAAGCCGTGAAAAGCATGCCTTGTGAACAAAGAATTAACCCTTAAAAGGAATAGTCTGTTGCATATTCATATATCTCATATATGATGCCTAAACTTTGTCAAAACAAAGAACTCTGTCTGGTCAGTGTCAACGTCTTCTTAATTCTGTGGCATCTTCAGGGCTGAGCAAGGCAGGATGAAGTTAGTGTATTCTGATAAGGGAGCCATTAATTATTATTTTTTTTTTCTGGAAGATTTAGGTGTCCTGTGGCTACTATCTCGATGCACATACCTCACTCCATTCTTCCCATGTACATAGTTTCTATTTTAACTACAGAAGTTCCTTTGTAACTACAAAACTACATTTAACACACTAATAAAATGTTAATACAGCATTTCAAATCAATAGAATATAATACATATAGTCAATATCTGCATAGAGCCGTATAATAAGCACTTTTCACACACTGATGACAGAGTATGTTGAGCCCAGAACGCTCATCTTGAGTTAGTAGTACCTGAGCACACCTGAAGACTCATGCATTATTTCTAGTCTAGTGACAGTCTGCTAACTGTGATCACTGTGACACTGTCTTAGCAGAAGCAACTGAGCGGTCACGAGAGGCAAACAGAAACCAAAGCCAGGCTGCCCTGTGCTGGCAGGCGGTTGCCCACACTCCCGGGTTGCCAGCACGCTCCCTGGCATGGCTTTGACCATGGCTCTCAACACAGTGCCCCGCTGCAGGCCGGGGGTGACTGCCAGCGCTGCTCCATGGGCATCAGCGTGAACTCCCACACCACTGAATTACCATGGAATGCTGCCACGTGAGGATGGGGAAAGACTCCATCCACTCCCCCACGGCTGTTCGAGCGGTGGCTGCTGCCGTCCTGACAGCCCTGGCGGGAGAGAGGGAGACAGGAGAGGGAGACAGGCAGGCAGAGCCGCGGGCTGCGCAAACCGAGCGCACCGCGGTGCCACGGCCGGCATTCTAGCGGCTCTTCACAGGAGCGGCATTTCGACACCACAGGCCGAGAGTTCCGCCTGAGAGGTGCGTTGGGGGCGGCCCACGGCGAAGGTTCGGCGTGAGAGCGGCAGCAGAGCCGAGCAGGGGAGGCTTTCCCTCCCGCTCCGCCGCTCCCCGCCGCACGAAGCGCAAGAGCCTGAGGCGGGGCGGGAGGGCAGCTCCCACTGCCGCCCCGCGGCACTGCGCATGTGCCAGCCCGCGCCCCCCCGCGCCAGAACTCTAAATGTCCGCTCGGGCTTCGCTGGTGCGGACGCGCGGTGTGACCGCGGTGTGCTCACAGGGCTCGCCTGCCCTTCTTCCGGCTCTGGCTTCACCGGGGTGGGCGGGGCCAGCGCCTTCCCGGGCCGCGATCTGTGCTGCTCTCGCGAGAGCTCCCCCTTTTCCCGGCCGGCGCGGAGCGAGGTGGGTGCCCGGGCCGGGGCCGCCGTTCCCCCGCCGCGGCCGCGGCGATACGGGACCGGCCGTGGAGCGGGGCCCCCCGCGGCACCGCGGCGTGGGGATGCGCCCGATTACCGCCCGCCCGGGGCCCGATGGCCGCCGGGGCGCCCGGGGCCGGGGGTAGCCTGTCGGCGGGGTTTCCCTCCTTCCTCGGCCGGCGGCGCCCCGCGGGAGGAGGGGCCGGGCCGGCAGCCGGGCCCGGGAGCGCCGTTCGCCCCTCGGGCGGCTCGTGGGGCTCTGTGCGGCTGGTGCCGCTTCCTGGGCTCCCGGCGCTTGCAGCGGGCCCGAGGCGGGCAGGCCCCGCGCTCCCGGGACGCTTTTCCTGTGGCCGGGTAGTCACCCCCGGTGCGACGTGCTGGGGCTGGCCCGGCCCGAGGGGCGTTCTCTGGCGTGCTTTTGGAGCGTGTGGCTGCGCAGCCGGATTGCAGAGTCCTGGCTGTGTTTGGAACAGGTGACACGTGCATGGTGATAGCCGAAGTGTTCTTTTGCGTTGCAGAAAGGCCATGTTCAGCTCTAGCGCCAAGATAGTGAAGCCTAATGGCGAGAAGCCAGATGAGTTCGAGTCTGGTATATCCCAGGTACGTGGCTTTTCCTTGTTATCTTCGGTAACTCACTTCAAGTTACAAACATAGTTGTCCAGACCCTAAGCCATGAGATCTTGTCAGCGTGTTTTTTTTTTTTTTCCTAGTTTTACTTGGGAACTGAGTCAGCCTCTGTTTCCATCAGTTAAACTTGTTGGATGTTGATGTGTCTTACCAGAAGTTAAGTCTTCAATATTGACTGTGGTTAAAAGTCTATACTTGCTCTTTGGCACTGTAGACACAATTTGGTCTCAGGTGTTGCTATGAACTGAAGTGTATGTAAAGGATTATTCCACAACTTCTCTTTTGTAGGCTCTGCTGGAGTTGGAAATGAACTCCGACTTAAAGGCTCAGCTGCGGGAGTTGAACATCACAGCAGCTAAGGTAGGCTGGACCTTCTCCGCTAAGAGCTGGGTGGTGACTTGTTCTGTGTATGTTTAATTTTTGTGGATGTTAATGTACTAGGTGAATTGTGTCTTCAGCCCTTATAGACTGTGGTAGTTTTGTTAGGTGCTATTGTAACTTATCTTCTGGTATTTGCTGCTAGCAGATAGGATTCTGTAATAGTGTTTTTTTTAGGAACTAGTCTGAAAAGCCACTGTAAAAGCCCAAATAGGCTTTTAGTATGTTAAATAAAAGTGTTCAAAAGCGATTATTCTACTTTATGTCTCTACAGACTGGGTTTGGGGTATGAAACTGGCTTTTTGTATGTAGATACTGGCTGGAAATGTAGGTGTTACAGAAACTTAGAAGCATAAACTGCAATACTCTGTAAAAAGCAAAATTTTTGTGAGTCTTTTATGTAGGTGGTATGTGGATTAAGGCAATAGACTGACTTGGTCGTGTAGCTTAGCCTGCTTGTACGTTTCTAGTTTTAGATCATGTGGGCAGCTGAAGCATCAAGAAAGAAAAAGAAGAAGGCAATTAGTGGAAAAGAAGAAAGTTAGTGTTAGAATTTGTCAGCCTGGGAGACTGGATGGCAGCAATGAAGCAGGTCACTGCAGTCAGAAATTTTATTGGGCTACCTTTGGTTTTTGCCCAGGCTTACCAGTACAGACACAGGGGCCTGACTGCTTAGAGTTGAGTTAAAGAATTTGGAAATACAGAAAGCAGTTTGGTGTATGAGCTGAAAGGCCTTCAGAAGAAACCACGTCTCTCTGGAAGTACAGCAGAACCAGCTGTCCGTAGTGAAATGCTTTTAGAAGAGTCTTTTTTGTTTACTTAACTGCTTGATTTTATTTGTGAGAAATCTCCCATGGGCATCTGAGTTGGCTCATATGAGAAGGTAGCTGGTGAAGAGCAATCCATCCTTCCATTCTGTTGGAGAATGAGGTTGTCTCTGCAGCCAGTTTCATGGGAGAAGTGCCTTGTAAACCTATGCAAACTTTGGGTTTGGTCAGCTGCTGAAGAGACAAACCAGGGGACAACCTGTACTAGTGTATTGTAATCCTGTTGGTATTTGGAGGGGGGACAGATGTTTTGATTGAGTAGTGATGCAGGCTTAGGCAAGTGGCTGGCAGAAGGAGATTTCCATGAAGCAGTAGATAAAAGTAAGAGATTGTTGCCCTAAACTTTGTCTGGAGTCTGTATTAGAGGCAAGTAATTTTTGAAACTTTGTATCAGCACAACTGCAGATGTGATGGTAGACATTCAGTGTAGTTATAGTTCTAGCACCTGGGTCTCATTCTGCAGAAGGAATGGGCTTTGCTGTTCAGAGGATGTGGTTCTGAAAGGGGTGGTGGGATTTATTGCCCAATCAGTCCTCCACAGCAAAACAAGTACTCTGATAAAAGTTTTTCTGTTCAGTGTTTTGTCTGTAGAGCATTAAGGCAGGTGCTGCTCTCTGATGCACTCCCTGCCCCAAAGAGTCAGAAGCAAGACTATCAATACCTGTACTCAGGATCCATGGTCAAACCAAACATTACTTCTCAACCCCCAGCTAATGCTTACTTTGTACTTCTGTTCCAGGAAATTGAGGTAGGTGGTGGCAGAAAAGCCATCATTATCTTTGTACCAGTTCCTCAGCTGAAGTCCTTCCAGAAGATTCAGGTGCGGCTAGTTCGGGAGCTTGAGAAGAAATTTAGTGGAAAACATGTGGTGTTCATTGCTCAGGTAAAAAACCCCTTAGAATTACAAAAATGTTGATTTGAAGGGATATCTGGAGGTGATCCAGTCCAGGCTCACATATGTTCCAGTGTTGCATTACCCATTCATGGTAACAGTGATAGTAATTCATTGTACCAGCAGGAATGTAATGAGTGTCTGGTGGATGTTAGGCAAAATGTTTTCAGCTGGCAGCAGTGAAAACTTAGTGAGATGTAAAGTTTTTCATGGAGGATAGAACCTTCTTGTTTTGGCCCCTCTTATTCCTTCAGAAGTTTGACACACAAAGCTTAGAATAAAAGGAATCAAATATTAATAGGAACTTTGCTACACTTAGACAATGTAGGTATTTAAAATTTAAATTACTAGGAAAGGAGGAAAAAAAAACCCCATGCAAGTTCTAAGTATATGGCAGGAGCTAAGGTGAAAAGGTGTTGGAGGGATCTCTGGGCAGTACTTAAGGGTTGGACAAACTAGGGATCTGTCTGCAGAGTGGGCAATTTGTTAAACTGAAGCTAGCTGGAAGTTTTTAATGCATTTTTTAAAGCCAGAGCCTCTTCTTACCCTGAATCTTTATATGGCTAAGATGATTTATTTCAGTGAAGTGCCTCTGGCTCACTTCACCAAAGGTTCTTGACCCAGAGGGTGGTTGGGCACTGGAACAGGCACCTCTGGGAAATGGTCACAGCACTAGCCTGACAGAGTGCCATGAGGTGTTTCTGCAATGCTTTCTGGTACATGGTGTGTCTTGTGGGGATGTTCTGTGCAGGGCTGGGAGCTGGACTCGATGGTCTTTGTTGTTCTCTCCCAATTCAGCATATTCAGTGATTTTTTTTTTTTTTTAAAGATTCTGTGATTCTGTAATCTCTTGAGACTTACTTATAATCTGTATTTTAGAAGGGAATGTGATTTTGAGTATGACATGACCCAATGTGGATAATGGCAACCCCATCATGAATACAATCATGGGGAAGCTGTGATATGATGGTAGAAAATACTGCAGGTGGCTAAAACTGCATCTAGAATGTTTTAAAATGTCTACACTTGCAGTAGGAAAGTAGAAAATAAGTTTTACTGACCTAACATTTAGATCCTAATTTTGGAACAGGTTATATGTAAGCCAGGGTTTGATCTGGATTGTGCAATAGATCTTACTGTTAAAACTAGCATTTCGATCTCAGATGTCACTTAGCTGTTCTGTGGAACTGAGCTCAGTATTCTGGTTTGCACCAGAGGCTCAGTCTAACAGAAGTTTGAAATTGCCTGGGATTTCTGTTCCCAAAGAAGTGTGTTCACAGTGCTAATGAGACACAGTAAACTACTGTGGTTGTATTCCTGGAGAGAGAGGATGAAGTACATATCTTCTATTTCAGTGCACTGAATACAGGAGTAGTAATTGAGAAATACAGCAGTACAACACTTCACCTTCTGCAGGCAACTAGTTCTCTAGTTTGTAATGCTGATGTAACTTTAGGCATACTTAAGTCTATCTTTTTGGCTTTTCATGCATTGGTTTCTCTGTGGGGGGAAAAGGTGCGTGTTTCCGAGTTCATTGTAACCACCAGATACTGAGAAACACCGTTTTTGTTCTTCTCTTGTCTTAACAGAGAAGGATTCTGCCCAAGCCAACAAGAAAAAGCCGCACAAAAAACAAGCAAAAGCGTCCGAGGAGGTTAGTAAATGATACTGATTCAGTATGACAACCTTCTTTTGTACCTGGTAGTTTAGTCAAGTAATGGTTAGTTTGAAAAGTCATTCAAGTGATTGGGTGGTCTTGTCCTTTCTCCTACTGCTTGAAATACTGCTTTGTATCTGTCATTTGACTGCTAAAGTGTTCAGTAGAAAGGTCACCTTTGGGCACTGTGTTGCATTTCTTAGCACTCGACTTGCATATCATGCTACAGCTGTAGCAAATTTTTTAGCTAGCAGTGCTGGCTTAAGGAGCCCCAACCTGCTGTCTCTGTTACCACAGTGTGCTGACAAGAACTATTTTTTGTTTTAGTTGTAGGAAGAGCCTCTTCCACATCACATGTTAGACTGTGTGCAGAAGTCAAGGCTGGCACACTGAAGGGGATGCAATGAGGGAGAGAGTGGCTGAGGAGGGGTGTAGGTACGAGTACTAGACCCTCTGGATATTAATTTGATAGCAATAGTATAGTAATGTGTGTTAAATGGCCTCCCTGCTCTCATCTAGTCACTGGATTGCTAGACATGCAACACTGCTACATCTCTGTGGATGTCAGTGCCTCATCTGTATGTTGCTATATCATTGTGTAAGTCTGTGTCTTTAAGGTTTGTCCTGTTTATGACTTGTGGCATGTCTTGTAGTTTCTCACTGCCTCCCCAGTATTATACCTGTGTCATGTGTTACTGTATTTTGCAGTCTTCAGGCATGGATTTTAAAAGTACTTAAATAGCTGCACTCCTGCCTTTGGAAGACTCTGCCTGTGTTCTTTCAAAATTAGCACTGCACAGTGGTTAGAGAACTTGGCATTTGTGTCTGAGTAGCACACTGCCGCTTTCTGCCTGAGGAAAGGCAGGTGTACAGGACTGCCCCTGTCTCAGCCTGAGATGAGATCAGGCTGCTGTGTTGTAGATGTCTGTCTCCCTTAGCTGTGCCAATCTGGGCGGGTGTGAAGTGTTGCTGTAGACACGGGTGTTAGTTACAGTGATACTGCCCTGAAACTGGGGGTCAAGATGCTGCAAATTGGAAGACTTGCTAATTCTCTAGACTCATGTAAAATAACCTGGGCTGCCTTTTCTCATGTTGGCTCACTTCTGGACAGTTCAGTAACACACACATTTAGATTTCAAGCAGTCTTCTAAGCATGGACTCAATTGGCCAGCTAGTCCTTTTCTGTATTACATCGATCTTCTAAGCTGCTGGGTGTAGGCAGATGAAGAAACCAGTTTTTCAAAACTGGGTCTCCCCTGAAAGTACTCTGTGCAGCTGAGGATATTTATACACTTAAAATTTTCCAGTCAGTGTCTCTGGCAGAGTTGCAGATGGAGCAGTTTGATTTTAATTTAAATATTTATTAAATGCGTAGAAATAGAAGAATGTTTCAAGGCTCTTGCCACAAATTAACATGTGCTCTAAAAGATCAGAAACCTACTTTTTCTTGTGCAGTCATTAAATTTCTGCACTCTGTAGAATTTAGCTTTTCTTTCTTGCATGCCCTGTGATAGCGCTGTATTGTCACACTGGCATAAAAGAGAAGAAATGCCACCAAATTTTCAGCCAAAGCATGCTATGGAAGATTTAAACCTTGTCAAACTGGAAAATTTCCAAGAGGATGTGTTTTAACGATATAAATGTGGCATTTCAGCCGTACACTTACTGCAGTGCATGATGCTATTCTTGAGGACCTGGTCTTCCCAAGTGAAATCGTGGGCAAGAGAATCCGTGTAAAACTGGACGGCAGCAGGCTTATAAAAGTCCATCTGGATAAAGCACAACAGAACAATGTTGAACACAAGGTAAATAAAAAAACTTACTTTCTCATACAGGTGGGGGTGACATTCTGACATCCCTAAGAAACTGCTTAGGGATACAGCAAAAGACTTGCCTTTTGGCTTGTGGAGGTGCTTTGGTTTGTATTTGGAGTAGGGTGCTGAAATAGAGAAAAGACAGTTATGAACTAAAGCTCTAGTTCAACTTGCCAAAGACCTTGGATTATAAAGTAGTTATATTGGTTCCCTCATGGGACCAGACAATGTTTTATTGGGGTTTTTTTGTATGAATAGGGGTTGGTTTGTTTGTGTTTTTGTTGTTTTTCAAGTGAAGCATTTAGTTTTGACCTTAAACAGATATGCTCAGTAAGGCCTACCCTTTGCTTAGTTTTTTCTGTCGGGGTGAAATGAGAGTCTTGTGTTTGGGTCTGCTTAGCTCTCAGGGTCTCACATTGTTGAAAATCGGAGAGAGCCCAAATACTCTAGAGGAAATGTATCTTTTGTGTAAATCCTCAGTTACCTTAATCTAGAAGAAAATCATTGGCCTCAAAGTGAAGATACACAGGCAAATAGTATAGTACCTTAAGTATGTTAACTTAGAGTTACTTGTTTACACAGCATGTATAAGCAAGATTTATTTGTCTTCACAGGTGGAAACATTTTCTGGTGTGTACAAGAAGCTCACAGGCAAAGATGTGGTGTTTGAATTTCCAGAATTCCAGCTGTAAAATGCAAAAAATGGCTGAATAAACAACTATTCATATAACAGAGTTATTTCATTTAAATTTTGAATTCCATAAACACAAATGGGGATTAACTGGTTCATGGGACTTCTCTGCTGTCTGGAGAGTGACACCTGTGAATCAAAGTTTTAACTCCCCAACATTTTAATGGTAGCCCTCTTAGGTTTTTCTTGGTACTGTTGTAACACCACTGGACAAGAGTCCAGAGTCTGCAAAAAGAATTCATACTGAAGAACCCAAGTATTCCAAATCTCAACTGGGAAAATACGAAGAATTACTGTAGGGCAGTGGAACTCCTCTGAGGTTTGCACACAAGATATCAGTTGGAGACTTACATGTTCCTGACACTTCCTGAAGAAGTCAAGTAGCAGGTGGTGTGTGACTTACAAAATGTGTAGAAATGACATCTGGATAAGGGGGTTGAATTCTTATGAAATAGGTTGGGGGAGGTACAGGTTGATTTTTGAGGTAACTTAACTTGTTCTATATGGCAACATTCCTTACCAGTTCTTACCTAAAAGCAGTCTCTAGCTTCTTACCTTTCAGATTGAAATGGGAATGAATTTTTACTTCCAAGTGCTTGACTGTATCACTGGACAAAAACTGGGTTTTTTATGTATTGATCTTGCTTTCAGAAATAATTTGTTTTATACTATGTTTTACCTTTGTTCTGTACATGCTCAGTGATACAGGGAGAGGTGGGAAAAAGCTAGATGCATCAGCATCCAAAGGCTGAGTGTCTCAGAAATGCAACAGTTTTGACTTCAGTACCTGTGTTAAAGAGCCCTTTATATGAGCTCAGGGTGGTGGTGTTCATGTAAAGTTCTGAGGGAATTGTATGAATTTAGTGGTTGATTGTACTAAACATAGTATTTAGAGTGTTTAACGTAGTAGAAGACAAATAATTTTTGAAGTCAGTGGTAAGTGGAGAGCTAAGTTGGGAACAAGTTGTGTGACAGGAACACACTTAATAACGAGCATTTTCCTACCTGAGAGTAGGTGGAGGACAAGTACCACTCGGTGAAGGTCTTTTTACCTTTCTTCCGTTTTTCATTTACAGTAGTTTTGGTTGCTTCCCATTTGACATCGCTTTAGCTATGGAGAGCGAAAAGGTTAAAACAAGTTCTGCATTGCTTTTGCATTGAAAAAATGAAGACTTCAAAATTTATGGCATGACTTAGGGCAGGATGGATAGCCCTGTGCTGTATCTGTTGGTGCTGAGAATGTGAAGAGAAGAAAAATGTGCCCTGTTGCAATTAGTAGTTAATTTCCTGTTACTTGCTGACAAGACATGACTATTTGCACGAAAAGCAGGCTGTATCTTTGAAGAAATTTGTTTACCTTAAGGGCTTTTCCTGTCTCTTTTTCAAACTTCTGTCTCTGGAGTATAACTTAATTCCTTATTTATTCCTTGACTACTTATTGTTCATTTTGAATGATTCAGCAGAAGTAAATGCATCAGCTTCCCTTAGAATTAGATGAGAGGAGTTGGCAGGTATATAAGAACCCCAAATCCTGTCTGCTTGTGTGGAGAATAATTGTAAAAGATCTTAGAGTAGCGGACCTGTAACTTTTGAATTCAAGTTTTCATTGCAAAAATGGGCATTGTTCAGATTGGAAATGCCACCTTGTCTAGTCCCCCAAAAATACAGTCTTAATTCAGACACATTACTAAGCTTTCCTCTAAAACAGTCACAGATGGCAGCCTGTGCAAGTAGACCTTGGCTGGTGTGGGCTGAAGAAGTAGCTTGGGGAGTATTTGGAGACTTACCAGATGTTAACTACCTTTAGTTAGAGGTGGGTGAGTCTGCTGGGGCTGTGTAACCTCTGCAAGGAGAGGTGATCCTCAGCAGGCTTTGCTAGACAGCATTTCCTGCTTTATAGGGAAATGTAACTCAGGTTTCATCTCTTCATAGTAATAAAAATGTCAGTTGAGTTTCTTTGGAAGCAGTGGGAGGGGGTGAGTGGGGGAGGAGAAATCCAGTAAACTGAACAGAAAGATTGCAAATGTTCCCAGGCATTGCCAGCTGGCTATAGATTTTTCTTGGCTCTTGTTGCAAGCCCTCTTGAACTATATGATATGCAAAGGCTCACAATGGCCCCATAAGCAAATTCTTTGAGGGAAAGGATAATGCTGTCGAAGCTCTATGGCTTTTACATCAATTAAGCTACAAGGAGAGGTGAATTTTTGTAGCATAAATTACAAGGCTGTGTGTTTGCAGAAGACTTTAGTCTTAATTTACCTTTATTTACAGACTCCCTCGTGTGTTTGTGTCAGTGATGCAGTCAGACAACTCCCTCTGTCCCTTGACAAGCATACTAAGTGCATGCCTGCAATCTGGAAAGTCAGTTTGATGCCATCTGGTCAAGTGCTAATGAGGCTGCTGGAATGCTGGTGTCAAATGTTACCTTAACCTAAGCAAACTCCATGTGAGATGATGCTAGACTTTTCCTATACCTTTCATATGCTGGCACAGTTGAACTCTGAACATGTGAGTGATCATGAGTTTTATCAGCTGCTCTGGGTGAAAATGTGGTGGGGCATTTTGTCACAAGGGACTGCAGCAGTAATTTGGGGATAGTACCAATGTGTAAAGACAGCCATATGCTGAAGTTCTTTCCTGTAGTAGCTCCAAATGACAACAAGGGCTTTACATCTGTTAAGTGCTGATGAGACTTCCACTTGATCTTAAAGCTTCAATTATTTCATATTAATCCTTTCACAATGTCTTAAAATACTTTTGCCTATGAGGGGGACTGATCCCTGCTGATTTTTCTTTGTAAAGGTGTATAGAGGTGTCACAATTGTAGTAGTGTAACAGAACTTGCTTGAAGTTTTGGGTGGTAAGTGCTTGTATTAATAGGGCAACTTGATGTGTGATAACCATCATGTCCGAGTAGCCCCTCTTGAGTGTAAGTGGGAGCAACTGGTGAGTTTCAGTGTATGATCTCATGCCAAGCAGCATTCAAAGGAAATCCTATCACTCCTGCCTTGTGGACTGAAATAGTCAATTTCCTATTCCTTTGTTCTTCCTGAATTTTCAAATGGTAGGCCTGAGTTTGAGTCTCAATTACATCTGAAGGTCAGAGTAATGCTGAAAAGCTACACCTTTTTCCAGTGGGATGTGCTTTCTAGGCCACTGGGCGTTTATCAGAATGACAGGAAAAAGATGACTATTACAGAAAGTTATGAAGCCTCATAAAATCAAGGCTGGTGGTGAGGCTGAGGGAACATGAGATTTTCTGTCTCCAGTAGGGGCTGACTGCAGCACTGATTGGTGTGAATAATTCACTGCAGTTTAACAAAGTGCCTTTGCCCTGCCCCTTACTGCCTGCCTTGAGGGTGCTAGTGTGAAAACCCTGCTGACATGAACATCTATGCACTAGTGCTCTGTTCCCTACAGAGCTACAAGTAAAGGACCTTATTTATGTATTGCCATCAAGTGGAGAAACTTTGTTGGATTTGTTAGGTCTATGAGTTCCTATATCCCCTCTTCTTCCTTCCAGTTACTCTGTCTTGTTTTCAGGAAAATCATTCTTATGCTTAGTGTCATGCAGTTGCTACTTGGTGTTGCTAAATGATTAATAGCTAACATTTCTAATTATTGTATATTGAGTTAACATGTGTGGCTCAGTTGTGATCTGCCCCTGGAGCAGCAAAAGTAAAATCCAAGCACTGAGAAGATTGAAGTAGAAGGCCAGGTTTTACACAGTTGCAAGTAAAGTTAATACTGTGTTGTTGTGGCCACACTCATCTTTCCCACTGTACATCTCGTGTACTGCACAGAAGAGGCAGGAAGGAGAGCTTCAGAGGGCAGAGGTGCTGGGGTAATGCTAAGATGTTCAGGTGACAGATGGATATCTTCACAGAGAGAGATCTGTAAGCTGTGTTTTACCGGGACTGTCTTAACGCTTAATAAAGTTGTTTCCTATTTTCTTGGGTAAACAGATAGTGTTATGTGAAGCAAAGGGAATAGGACACATCATTGTTCTGCCCTGGGAGAAAGGAGGGGTTGCACTTGGCATGCTTGTGTGCATGTCTGTACCATGGAGGAGTCCTATCTGCTGCATCTCCTTGCCACTTTAGGAGTTTCTTGGGGTGCCCTGGGAGGCCTAATAAGGGCTGGTTAGTGAGGCAGCTCTTTCATTAGCTAGAACAACATTTGTGATGGCCTGCAATAAACTAAGCTCCTGCAATTGAGTTCAGATGCTTATTTTTTAAAGAGTTTGGGTGTTGGAAATAGTGATCCTGCAGAAAAATCTGATTGGAAGATGCTGATACCATTGGATGCTTTGCTAAACCAAAGGGAAAATCAGAGCCTTGTCATCTTCTCTTAAGATTTTTTAATAACCATTGTGTTTTTAAATAGGTATTGTGTTTAATCCTCTTCTAGATACACAGATAATGCCAACTGACTATGCAAAGTGTAGAAAAATTTTCCTGGATGCTCCTAAAATGCATTAGCATATTTTCCCTGTTTCCTAAAAACTTTTTATTGAACTTTTATAACCAGTTGGATTTTATCTGCATCGTTTTGGTTTGGTTTGATTCCAAGAATTCTACTTGTAGTTGTCAATGTGGTATTTAACCTAAATTTAAAGGGTGAAGAAAAGTTGTGTAGTGGGTCAAGCTGAAGTAGCTGGCCTAACTGGTGTCTTGCTGTATAGAAACGTAGAATGGTTTGGGTTTCAAGGGACCTTAAGGATAATCTACTCTAGCCCTCCTTGCTGTGGGCAGGGATACCTTCCTCTAGATAAGGTTGCTTAAAGCCCCACCCAACCTGGCCTTGAGCATCTCCAGAGATGGGCATCCACAACTTCTCTGGGAAACCTGTTCCAGTTTCTCACTAGTGTCACAGTAAAGAATTCACAGTATCTCATATAAACCTGCCTCTTTGAGTTTGAAGCCTTTCTGCCTGGCCCTATCACTACATGTGCTCGTAAAAAGTCCCTCTCCAGCTTTCTTTTAGCCCTGCGCCCTTTAGGTAATGGAAGGTGCTCTAAGGTCTCCTCAGGAGCTTTCTACAGGCTGAAGAAGCCTGACCCTTTCAGCCTGTGTTCATTAGAAAGGTTCTCCAGCCCAGCTTTGATCATGTTCATTAGAGCTCCTGTGGACTCATTCCAACAGGTCCACATTTTTATGTTTGGGGTCTCAGAGCTGGATATAGCACAGCAGGTTGGTTCTCATCAGAGAGGAGTAGGGAGACAGAATCAACCTGCTGTCAGTGTTTCTTTTGATGCAGGCCAGGATGTGGTTGGATTTCTGGGCTGCAAGGGCGCATGGCTGGCTCATGTTGAGCCTCTTATCAGCCCACAAGTTCTTCTCAGGGCTGTTCTTGATCCATTCTCTGCCCAGTCTGTGCTTATTCTTGGGATTGCCTGCCCCAGCCCATGTGCACTTGGTGTTGTTGAACTTCATGAGGTTTGCTCAGACCCATCTCTTGAGACTGTCAAAAGAGTCTTCCGTTTCCTTGCAGAGGGGACTCACATTTTCTTTAGTTTTCATTTTATCACCAATGTACCTAAAGAAACTTTTCTTGTTGCCTTTGATATTCCTGGCCAGATTTAAGTTTCTCATATTAGCTTTCCTAACATGATCCCTTGTTCAGACAATCTCTATCCCTCCCAGGCTACACATTCTTGCTTGCACCCTCTTCAGGCTTCCTCTCTGTGCTTCAGTTTGTCCAGGAGCTCCTTGTTCCTCTGTACTGGTACACTGTGGCCTCTGAAGGCTGTCCCTCTCTATCCAGCAAGGCTTGCTGAAAGACTTGGGAATCAGCTCTTGAAGTGCTACAGTGTCCCAGACAGGCATGTTAACATAATAAAGAACTTAATGACCAGAGGCTATTATGATCTGGTGATGACCTAAGCTGCTCCCACGTGGTCCATGCATCAGTACCCCAGTTTGCACATAGTAGTAGCCTGATTTAGATGATGCACCATTATGGCTACACTGTTTCCAATTGGTTTTTGGGGTGGGAAAAGGTTACTTACTCCCTTCTGTATGTGAACTATGCCTTTCTCTCTCATGTGAAAGAAAACCATGTGCTTGTTTATTCTCCCTTTTCTAGAGAAAGCACTTTCACTGCATATGTAGTGTTTGCCCTTTCCTTTTGAACTCTGGTCATTTATGTTTGTTTTCTTTTCTGCTTCCCCAGTGTTGAGTCCTACCTTTTCTACCAACTTTTCCTGAATGGCTCTATTTCTCTATTGAATTCTGTTTCTGGTCTCAAAGTTATTTTCCTGTGTTTACAGGGAGAATAGATATGTATGTAAATGGAGTTGTCTTCGCCATGGTAATATGATCTTCAAAGGCTTGGACTACAGTCACTTTGCTACATTCTTTATATAAAATGTTTGTCTTGGCAAGTTTCTGCCAACAAAGTGCTGTGAAGGCCCAGTCCTACTAATTGCCTTCTGCTCCCACTGAACTGATGGGGCCTGTATGCATTAAAAATAGACTTTACAATTAAAGTTGCATGGTCCTTAGACTGTTATGTTAATATTCTACCATTTTGTTAATTTTCTACCTTTCTTTACTGAGGTAATCTACTGAGGAAGAGATCATTAGCTCTTAACTTTTCATGACCATTTGGTGTGTGTTAAATACAGGAGTCCATAGCAGCTGAGGTGGATAACCAGGTTTCAGTCCAACATGGAAACCTGTATGTAGGTAGTCCACAGGGAGTCCTGAGTTTGAGGCATCACTGTCTCTTTTTGTACCTGTTTTTTTCTTTGCCATTAAAGCTGGTCAGTTTGTGCTGTGGACTAATAAAATGGGCTGTCATGGGCAAGAAGGTTGCACAGGCTTAAGGAGAGGTTTGCTGGGAGAGAGGATATGTGATGTCAAGAGCAAAGCAGGAAGAGAGTACATCAGTACTGTGCCATCAGCTTGTACTGCAGGCCCCACCACAACACAAAATTCTCAATGGAGTGGACCTACACCTCAAAAGAGATTGGAAAAGTGATAAAGTGAGCACACAGATGGTTCTATTGCAGCTTTCTCTAGCCCCTCAGTCTAAAACCTTTTCTGTGTTCTGATACTTTCCTGATCTTGGGACTGGAAAATGGAATGTCCTGCTACTGCCCTTAGCTCCTGTCCTGGTTTTCAAATAAGAGGTCACATACTGGGGGTTACCCAGCCTCCCAGCCCACTGGGTGCTTGCTTAGAGCATGACCCCTCAAACATTACCTGGAAGAACAGGGAGGAGGGAACAGTGGCACGAGATGGATGGTGACAGATGATTCACACAATATTCACACAAGTCTTACAAATGCAGCAGCTTTGCATCAGAGGGTATTAATTGATATAGTCACAAGTGGTACTCTCTATTTGCCCTGGAAATTGAGAGTGAAGCCATTTATATCTGTTGAAGTATAAACTGCTGTAACTGAGGGGGATGTTCTCTAAATCCCACTTCCCAGAATCAGCTGGCCCCAGTTTTTTGCTGCTTGAATGTATATGGAGTCTTGTGGTTTATCCAGGCCTCAAACTAGTCTAGCTGTTTAAGGTAAAAACCAGAGTTGTACGACTATTTAGAAGCTATAGTGAAATAGTGCTAAATTTGTATCAAAAGATGTTTTTAAAAAAAACCCCAAAAAATCATGAAGATGCCTGCCATGTGGATAATTTAGCATTTACATTGTTGTGGGGTGTTCAGACATGGCTCTGAAACAGTTGCCTGTTTTACTCAAGTCAAGAATGCTGCAGCCAGTTGCAAGAATAGAGAGAATTTCAGCAAGGGGAGTGTGTTAATTATCCACACAAGATAGTCACATTCAGTGTTGTGTTTCATGTGTTTTCATATCTCCTGAAGCAAAGGAAGTGTTGTGCTGGGGCAATGTGCATGCATGGCTTAGAGCTGAATAGATGTAAATGGTTAAAAAGGGGTTCTCTGCTAGAGAGGAGGAGGGGAAAGTAAGTGTGCATTCCCAAAAAAGTACATTCCCAAAATAAAAAGCTTACATCATGGACCTCTTCAGTTTTCCCACACTTCTTCCCTAATTATTGTCCTGCAGGACAGCTGATCTATTTCAAACAGGAAGCTGTTTACAGATAACACTTGCAACTGTTTTGTCTGATTTGTTGAACTGTCAAAAAGAAAAAGACAACCTCTTTTCAAATTAAAAACTGTCAGACTTCTGTAAACATCAGCAATGAGGTTCATCTGTGCAGTGTCCCTGCAGGCACAGAGCATTGTGCAGTTCCCATTCTCTCAGCAGCCATAAGGTAAGAGACTTCTATGCTTTCACTCTGTAAAAATATGTAGAAGAAAAAGTCTGGATATTTGTTAGGGAGTTGCTTTGTATATGGCAAAATATAATTGACAGTACTGCAAATAGAAGTGGAAGGTAAAGGAAAAAAGAACTCGCTTGAGTCTGTTGGATAACATTGGACCTTTCTATTGAGAAGCACCCATGTGGGTTAGATCACTGAATGCCAGTTTAGCTTAGGGGAATTGTATTTAAAATGTACAAATTCCATTGGAAGACCTTGCTTTCCTTTTAACAGGAAAGGAAAAACAGTGCATGAATTTTAACTTTTCCTACAATTGAAACTTAATTTACTTCATTCTTGAGTTGTAATTCCTAGTAACAGACACAGGCAGTTGTTTGTTTCCCACTTGAAAAGTGATCTTTTAATACACTGCAAAGCAGAGAATGAAGACTGGCATTGCAGAAGTGAAGGTCCAGTAAGGGCTGGAATTACATCGCTGTGTAATTAAGAGCAGTCTCGGTGAAAACCAAATCGTGTAGGGAGTGGTGCCATGCAGAAATGCTTAGTGAGATATAAGAGTGTATAATGATACAAAATCTTTGTCCAAGTGAGCAGGAATGAGTGAGAGGAAGTCATACTTTAGTGAGCAGCAGGGCACATGCCTGCTTTTCAATCATGAGCTATGAAAACTAGGATTCATAATGGACTTGCAAGTTTCCATTCTGACTTCTGTGCATACATACGTGTAAATTTTGGAGTGGGATTGTTTTCTAGCAAAATCAAATCACTGTAAAGAATACCTAACTTTACTTGTCATACTGTGAAACGGAGCAGCTGGATTGGAAGTACTCTGAATTTCTGTATTGGTGTAAAACCAATACGCTTTGATTCTTGGGTATTGAAATATTTTTTAAATGTTGCAAATATAAAAACTGCTGCCTGATGTTTTCCTCTCTGTAGCTGAGATCTTTGTATTTCATATCTATGTGATTGTTTACCTGGTTATGAATATTTAAGGTATTATAGTAATCAGAAAATATAAAAAAACCCACTGATTTAAAGGTGGCACAATGATACTATCCCTAAAATTTTAGTATGTTACTGATGCAGCATAAATAAGGTGTGCCAGTGTTGTAGGCAAGAAATAAGACTTCCAAGTTAAATATTCCTTTTAAAAATGTTTGAACTGTCTTTCATAAAATTCTTAGATGTATCTGTTAAAATTAAATTTTTGTTTTAGTTAATACATGAAAGATAATGGGTAAGTTAAATTCATAGTAAAAATAAAACATGGCATAGTCCTACAGTCAACAGAGAATTGATCTGTGGAAGCAGCAGAAATCTGTGCAATTTCTAATTGTATGCTATATTCAAGGCTATTTTTTTCTGATTATTTTGAGTGATTTTTCACTGTTTCTAAAGCTCTTTTTAGTAATCTCTAGGGCTGTCCAAAAATTTTTGAACCAGAATCCTTTTGAAGTAGGAAGACTTTTGGCAGAGTAGCTTTTTAAAGAAAAGTGTCAGTTTTCTGGGATAGTTCAGTTCTTTTGTCAAATTATTTTGGCTGAAAACCAGGAGAGTTTAGCCAAAAATATTCTCATGGCGTCTCTTGGGAAGTGTAGTTTGTGCTTTGCACTGCATTTCACTACTGGCTGAACTTCGCAGCTGAACCACACTTCCCGTAAGGCTGTGTGGTCAGGGTCTTGCTATTTTAATTTCTCTTGATTAAAAGAGTGATAGGATGTATTTTGGAAAAGTTAGTCTTGTGAAAGAGGCACAGACTGGGCTCATAAGGCATCAGCTGGTTGATAAGTAGTTGGCAGCTTCTTAAAATTTGAGTGTTTCCTTCTGATTTGCACGAGCCACAGGCCATCCTGGATTTCAGCCATGAGAGTAGGACCCTTACAGAGAGTGTCAGCAGAAGGTTTAAAGCCTTTTGTTGGTTTTGGCCATGCAAACACCTGTACAAGGGACAGAATATTTAACATTTCTAAGGCTTTGTTAATACTTCTGCCAACTTTTGTGCTGAAAATGTTCCATTTTATATATTTGGAACTGAAAAATGCAATGGAGTATTACTGGATGTTAAGATTTTTTAAGAACTCTTAAGTCAAGAGGAAAACAACCTACTAGAAGCCTGATGCTTTAAAAAGAGGTGCTTTTGAAAATACAGCAGGGTGTCATCTCATCCATCTAAGTGGCTCTTCATAAAAATGTAGTCCTGGGTCATTTGCCTATAGTTGTAGAACATACTTGTAGTCAAGAAAAGAACAGAAGTTGGTCTGCTTGAGCACTTCACCAGTGCACCAATCTCTTAATTTTTCCATAGAATCCAAGGATCCTCATCTTCTGGGACTATTTGGATGCTGCCCCCTCAGAACTTTATCAGAAGATTGGTTAGGAGGTCCATAGGGTGTCCTGGAGGCCAGGACAGAGCACTATGACAAATGGTGGGGATTTATAGGGTTTACATTAGTTTTCTTCTGCACTGAATCATAGAATGGTTTGGGTTGGAAGGGACTTTTGAAGATTTAGTCCAACAGCACGTGAATGAAACATAGACATGAATAAATAGTTTCACAGTGCTGCAAGCTGGATGTCAGACTCCAAAGCAAGAACTGGCTATGCTTATGTGCAGTATGGAGTGAGTGGAGGAGAGCTAAGGGCTGAAGAAAGTGACTCAGCACAGTCAGACAAGTGTGTGATGGCCAAAATAGCCATCCAAAAATTGCTTCTGAGAAGTGTTCCATAATTCTCTATTCTGGATGTGGAAGGGGATCAATTCACCATCTTTAGTTCCAAATGCTGCAGGAACTAGAGTTCTGGAAGGTGGAAGCTTACCTTGAATTTGTGTGCTGGGTTGTTCTTCAAGCATGGAGATTTTGAAAAATGGCTCTGAGAAAAACATTTTTTACAGTTCTCTTTGAGGACTAGACTGCTGCTACCCAGCTGTCACATAACCTGCTGTCTGGGGCCACTTACCTGGGAAGTAGGAGGTCTAAATGCAGCTCATTGCATTGCTCTGCTCTGCTCCAAACCTCCACCTCCCATCTGCTGGAAAGGTGCCCTTGTAACTAACCAACATAGTAATTTGGTATGCTTGGAGGAGACTGAATGATTTTGGATGCATTTCCTTGATGGAAATGTGCTAGGTGGGAGAAGAGTGTCTTGTTATTCTCCTCAGGTAAGAAGTTGACCATCTCTGGTCTGTGCAGTAAGAAAAGCTTAGACACCCAAGTTTTTTCCACAAAACCACAGGAACCTCCTACCTCTTAAGGTGGCTGGATTGTGAGGAGATGGATTTGGATGCTTTGTTTAAATCTGGGATGAGGCCACAGAGAGAGATTGAGGTAGTGCTGCCAGTGTTGAACTTAAGCAGCTCTCACTTGGAGGTTTAGGGGTGAAAAATGGGAGAAAAGGATGGAGAATGGAAAGTGCTTCAGCTTTGGTTGTTTTTTGAATAGGGGCTTTGGAGAATGAAGCTGTATCCATAGATGTGCTTAAGTTCCTGCTGCCCATCTTTGGTCTTAGGTATGGTTCTCTCTGTGATTATTTTATTTTTGTCCTGTTTGCTAGTTGTAGAATAAGCATAAATAATAATAATAATAACAACCTTCAGATAGCACTCTAAGATTTTCTGTTTGAGTGATTTTCAGGCTTAGTTATGGACCACTCCAAAATATGCTGTGATGGTGCTGATGATTTTAGCAAATACTGAAACTTGCTGACAGTAGGTATGCATTTATTAATCTTTAATGGACTCTTTAGAAATGGTCTATGGGCCTCCAAGAGACCATGGATGAGATGCTGAATGCCAGGGTCAGTCTGCTCTTTGGAAGGACAAAATTATAAAAGTGATTGTATAATTTTAATTTTACTTATTTATAGAACTTTTTCTTGTCATTAGAGAAAGTTTTTTAAGAGATCTAATTTTTGGGAATTAAAACAAAGAGCTTTAAAAATTTTGATAAGAAAGAACCAGCACTGTTAGATGGCACAGTAATAATAGCCAATGAATTAAAAACATCAGACAAAAATCTAATTAAGGCCTATCACAGGAAACAGGGGGAAAAAAAGCCTTATTAAATAGGAAAAGAAAAATGTGTATCAATGGGCTTTGTCAGAATGGTGTTAGTAAGAAAACAGGTCTCTGATGGCTCACTGGAGTGGAGTTATGTTCAAGAAATGTTAAGGAGACAGATGCTGAGAACATGTGGAAGAGCAAGAGAAGGACTGATGGTGCATGCTGAGGAGATTCCAGAGTGCTGGATTTGCCAGCAGCACCTACAGATGCACCTGCAGTGTTTCTATCTAGCTGTGCAATGACCTTGCACGTTAAAGCTAATGTAGAGATGAAATGAGATGATGTAGTGATAGCCATACTATGAGCTGCAGCTGAAAAAAAAAAAAACCTCTTTATTGGAGGTTATCTTCCTTTGCTGTTTAGCATCTTCATTAATTGGATTTGTTCAGCCAGAAGAGGTTTTGGGGTGACCTAATTGCAGCCTTCCAGTACCTGAAGGGAACTTACAGGAAAGATGGAAAGGGACTTTTTACAAAGGCCTGTTGTGACAGGACAGGGGGAAAGGGCTTCAAACTTTAGATAGTAGAAAAAGATTCTTTACTGTGAGGCTGTGGAACTGGCTGCCCAGAGAAGTTGTGGATACCCCATCCCTGGAAGTGTTCAAGGCCAGGTTGGAGCTCTGAGCAACCTGGTCTAGTGGAGGGTCCCTGCCCATGGCAAAGAGGTTGGAACCAGATGATCTTTAAGCTCCCTTCCGACCCAGGCCATGATACGATATATAATATATATGATATGTCAGAATTGCCTTTTATGCAATTGTGTAGTGTCAAAAACTCTCTATTGTCATTCTCTACTTTTATGACTGTTGTACAAAACCTATAGGGGGGCTTGGTGGGCAACTGGCCTCCAGCCATGGTCAACCCACCACGTCTGACAGACTGTCCCTAAGCAACTCCATATTTAAACATGCGTTTGCCTAGTTATGCTTAATGTACAAGTGATTGCATTCACACTGTTCCTTGATTTTAGGGAAGATTACATTAAACATTGCAGCTACAGTGGCTGAGAACATGGCCTTTCTGTAATGTATAGAACTGATGCCTCTATATCTTTTTGACAGCACTGAATAACTGTGGCAAGTCTTGTTTTTTTTTAATTGTTCCTTTTCTTAAGTCACCTGGCTGATGTTGGGATTTCAGGTCAGTGTACTCTTTAACACCTCTGAAGCCTTTTATTTTACTGGTAACTGCACAATCAAAACAGTATCATTAGTTTTTGCTCCTATAAGAACCCTATAAATTCTGAGCAGACAAACGTGGAGGTTCAAATGATCACTGCTTAGCTGTTCTGCAGCTTCTTAATTGGTGCACGGCTGCCCTCTGGTCATGTTCTAGCTGTGTGAAAGATACATCTGGTGCTATTGTTAGAGAATTTGCTGAGTACCAAAGCAGTGGAAATGCCAGTAGTTATCACTTATTTAACATAGCTTGTTATATTATTCCCTAGAAATGTACATTATTAAAATATAGAAATCTCTCAGGGCAGTTGGTTAGATGGAAAGACTTCAATGAAAAAATTTCTAAGGGGATTTTCATCCTCAATCTTTTGGTAGCAGAAGCATCATGGTATACAGTTAAGGCAAGTAACACCTTCTTTATATTAATTCAGATAAACACCCTTGCTTGCAAATTGTGTTCTTCACATTCTGTTTACTTCTGAATTAATACTTCAGATTTACAAAATGAGATGAGATTGTCAAAAGCATCTCAAACTGCATGCAATCCCTTGTACTCCTCAAATTTTAAAATATTTAATATATTTAAAAATATTTGTCAAAGAGTGCATTGTACATGGTAAAGTATTTTGAGTGCATGTGTTGTGGCATGTGTAAGAGCTGCTCTGGGAGGTTTTGCCACTGAAAGCTATTTCTGCTGGGTTCCTTCAGGCAATAGCTTTTACATTGGATCATGACAATTGCCAATGATATAGACTGATTAGTGAAAGTCTGCTGTAGCATACTAGTGTAAGAATACTTTGACTTCTAAGAAGTTTGTTAATGTCTGGGATTGAGTGCCTTTGTGTGTGCTTCAACTAAGTCACATCAGATGCATAGAAACCTGTTTATTTTCCCATGGCATTTTGCTTCTACAAGAATTTCTATGTACCAACCATATATTTTCTATTAATGTGGACAGCTATTTTTATAGTTCCCCTTTCTTTTGCCTTGTTTCCCTTATCTGTGTTTGGAAAGGTGTGTCAGAGCTCTAAGAATAAAGGGACATTGGGTAGTACTGTTGCTATCAAGATCACCAGTCACTTGTCCAGTGAACACATTATAGAATCATAGAATGGCCTGAATTGGAAGGGACCTTTACAATCATCTGGTTCCAACCCCCCTGCCACGGACAGGGACATTTTCCACTCGACCAGGTTGCTCAAAGCCTCATCCAATCTGGCCTTGAACACTTCCAAGGATGGAGCATCCACAACTTCCCTGGGCAGCCTTGTTCCAGTGCCTCACCACTCTCACAGTAAGGAATATCTTTCCAGTATCTAATCTAAAGCTACTTTCAATTTGAACCCATTCACTGTAGTCCTGTCACTACATGCTCTTGTCTTTCCACATCTTTCTTTTAGACTCCCTTTAGGTACTGGAAGGCTGCAATTAACTGACTACAGGAATCTCAAATATCTCAGCCTTTCCTTGTAGGAAAAGTACTCCATTCCTCTGATCATCTTTGTGGCCTCCTCTGGCCTTGCTCCAACAGCTCCATGTCCTTCCTGTGCTGGGGACCCCAGGGCTGGATGCAGCACTGCAGGTGGGGTCTCAGCAGAGCAGAGCAGAGGGGCAGAATCCCCTCCCCACGCTGCCCCTGGTGCAGCCCAGGGCACGTTTGGCTCTCCAGGCTGCGAGGGCACATGGCTGGGTCATGTCCAGCCTTCACCCACAGCACCCCCAAGTCCTTCTCAGCAGGGCTGCTCTGGATCTGTTCACCCCAGCCTAGGTTGATACTGGGGCTGCCCCAACCCAGGTGCAGCACCTTGCAGTTGGTCTAGTTAAAGCTCATGAGATCCCCACGGGCCACTTCTCCAGCTTGTCCAGGTCCCTCTGGATGGCATCCTGTTCTTCAGGAGTGTCACTGCACCACAGCTTGGTGTCATCTACAAATTTGCTGAGCGTGCACTCCATCTCTTCATCCATTATGTTACTAATTATGATATTAATTACATTGGTTCCCATACAGACCCCTGAGGGACATGACATCACTGATGTCCATCAGGACACTGAGCTGTTGACCACCATTCTCAAGATGTGATTGTCCAACCATTTTCTTGTCCATGTAACACTCCACCCATCAAATCCATATCTCTCCAATTTAGGGAGAAGGTGTTGTGGAGCACCATATCAAAGATGTTATGAAAGACAAGATAAATGATATCTGTAGCCCATCCCTTGTCCACTGATGTAGTCATGTGTAGAATCACATAGGATCACATGTAGAGTGTTAGTTGGTCTCTCAGCCTGAAAGTAAAAATAATCTTTTGTTGAAATAGCATTGACACTGCCCCAGTTCAAATGCAAGATTTTGATCATGAATGCTTATGTACCACAGAGATATTGAGGATATCACTGCAAGAAATATGTCCTTGTCATTTGAGGATAACACTCTTGGATCCTTTCCATAACTCTTGGTGGCTTGCATGCTATTACAAAATGCCTGATGTTGTTGTGTTTCCTATGTTGGTTTCTTTTGCTTGTTATTATTTTCCATTGCAGCCTAGTATTTTGCCATATCTTTCCTGCCTTTAAAATGGTCCCACTCTCATTATATGCTGTGTTGTTTTTTGGTTTTGAGTGGGGTTTTTTTTGTGAGTTTTCTTGTAGGTTCTTTGTTTTGTTTTGTTATTGTTTGTGCGTGTGTGTGTGTGTGTGTGTGGTTTTCTGTTTGTTTCTGTTTGTTCTGTTTAGGGTTGGTTTTGTGGTTTTGTTGTTTGTTTATTTGTTTGGTTTTCTGGTAATTTAGTCCCTTGAATTCTTTCACTTATGTATCTTCCTGTTTTCTGCATGCTGCTGGCATGCAGTGGCACAGTTTTGTAACACACTGAAGGCCATCTCAGCTACTGCCAAGGGCATTCCTTTCCTTGACTGGCATCATTTTACACAGGAATTATGGCCATTTTATCCTTGCCATGAACCAAGGAACTAAATCAACTGAAAAACAACATTACAAGCAGAGGAATATCCTACTGCTGAAATAGCAGCTTGTGCTAGCTGGGATCAGCTGGCCATTGGTGACAGTACAGAGAAGGGGAGGCTCATGTGCAGCAGGAAGCCAGGTTGCTGTTAACCCTCCTGTAGACTGACAGAACAGTTAAATCCCTCCCCAAGGGTCTGTTTAAAATTAACCTCTGCTAGCTTAAGGTCTGGACCTAAGCAGAGCTGTCCTGATAAACAGGCATCTGTTAGTGGCAGCTGTGCTCTGTCTTGTGGTTTGCTTTTTGAGGTGTCATACTTGAAGCATTGGGAAGAAATGGTTCAGCAGTTCAAGTGGCTTCCCTTTATTATTAGAACCTCCTTTTAATTGTAGTTGTCACTTACCTAATGTGTGAGAAAAGGATGTCAAAAGCTGTTTCAGGTCTTTCTTGTTTGTTCTCCTCAGTGAGGAGAAGGATATTGTGACAACAAAAGCAAACCTTTTTCCTGTCCCCTTGCCCTCTGTCCTTTCTCTGCTACTCTCCCCTGGTCAGACCTCTAATTTTTCCCTTTTGCTCTATATCTGCTAGTAGTCTATATCCTATGACTTGTTGCTTGTTTTTATTCTTCCTTTAATCTCATAAACTGCTTTTCTTAGATTTTGTCTTTCCTGATCTGTCCCTGTGTTTTTACATGATCAATTGTGGGACATAAAAACAGAAGTCAGAAAACTCACATTACCCAGTTTTAGTCTAGTGTCCTGCCACTAGGCTTGAGCTTCATCATCAGGCTGCTTCTCTGCTTCCTTTCATCCTTTAATGTAGCATGCCTGAGTGTAGTCTAATTTCACCTGCTGTGTCCATCTAATGTGAGCAATTACTCTCTTGGGGAGCTGGAGCTGTGTGTTTCAATCCCTTTAAGCTGAGGATCTTCCATAGTTGTTACTTCACACCTTTTGGATCAATACTTGAATGGCATTTCTGTTGTGCAAAAGGCAGATGCCACTGCTGGCATGGCTGGGATGATGGGATGGGGCCTTGAAAGACTTTTCTGCCTCTTCTCTACACCTCCCAGAATGGAGCTGCAGGACTGGGACAACCCCCTCCCAGGGTGAGTTTGCCTTTTCAGCCTGTCCAGTCTCCTCAAGAAGGCAATGGTCAGGCCCACCTAGGAAACTTCCAAACACCTTAAGAGTGAGAACGTGTTGCAAAGTGTAAGTTGAGTGGGCATAATATTGCACAGATGCCCCAGCTTCTGCAGCTAGTCCTAAGCCTCTGTAGATGGGAAGGGCTGAAAAGCAATGCCTTAAAGCTTCGTAAGTAAAATTACAAATGCCTATGTCCATATTATGCATTTATTCATGTACAGAAATGTTCCCTGCAGCATTCTCCACATCATTCACTGATTCTTAGTGAATCCTTGGTTTTTTATTTCCTACAGATAGCTGTGTGGGGATAGTATGAATTTCTCATGTAAATGCTTTATAGGAGTGGGAATGAACTGAGACATTTTAGACCCCTGCTTTAGAAGAACTGATAGTTAAATTAGTATCCTGTACACTAATTTGTTTGTTTGTTTGTTTGTGGTTGAGAATACAAAAAATTTGATCTGACATGTAACAATGATGGCACCCAAAATCACAAATTATTTTTGTACAATATAGCTGAAGGCGGAAGAGAGCTTGTAATCTAGTAGAGACTTTGATTGAAACATTGCATGAGAAATTCTGTTTAGTATTTCTAGTTGTCTCTGACCACCAAGTTACATAAAGACAAAAATGTACTTGAGTGTTATTTTCTACAAAAAATCCATAGATTGTCTAAAAATCCATGGAGAACTATTGTGAAAGATTTGGCACTCAGGTCCCATCTCCCTCTAGTTAAAAGTTTTGAAAACTTGCCCATTCCGGCACTACTTCATCTCACTCTTGTGGAAGCCTTGTTTTTACACTTCCAGTAGAGATGACAGTAAGTTAATACTAACATGAACTCACTGACTTCAGCAGAGCAACATCAGGATGAAACTTGTCCCAGTTTTTAAAAACATTCTTTTTGAAAAATGAGACTACTATACCTACATCTGATAAGGGCATTTACATTGACAAACTAATCATACCTTACACCTCACAAACATCGTCTGAGGAAATGGCTCTATTGTGCCAGTATTAAGTGTACTTTGGGGAGTAACCAAGGACTTACTATCAGTTTGCTTTTTAGGTAATGCTAGCTTCCCATCAGCTTAGACTCACTCTTTTGTCCTCTACAGCAGACCTCGCTGTTCTTCAGTGTTATCAGGAGCTGAAATGTGTTATGTCTCTGCTTTATGCTACTCTATGCTCCATAGATTTCACAGCAACTTGGTAACCACGGCAGTTATGGTCCTCATTCTTGCAATTCTACACTATTAATATTTAGGGATTTTTTCAGTCTTTCAAGTCCATTGCTTTAACCTTTAAATCAACATGTAGGATTTAACTTGAGAGCATTGCAATGTTATGATAATCATCACCCAACGTTTAAGCAGCTTTGTAATTGATTCTGATTTTTATAGTCTAGCTAAATGGCAAACGTTTGATTACCCAAGGTAATGTGCAAGGGAACTGAGAGGACAAATGAGAAAATGCTTAGATAAAGTAAAAGCATAGCTGCACAAAACATCTGCAGGTTAGAAAGATTAATAAGGGTGTAATGGAGAAAGATGAAGTCAGTGACACAGGTTTCATCTCGAGTGTGAAAGGCTTCTTCCCCAGGGAATCATCCACATCCCTTGGGCCAAGGGGTGAAACGCAGCTTGTGTCAACAATGCTGGAGGCTTGTCCCTTCTGCTTCTCCTCGCTTCCCCCAGAAACCTCTCCCTGGCCAGAGGTTGGCACTGCTGGTAGCCCTGTGACTTAATTTTTGTTTGTTTGTTTGTTTTTATCTGTTCAAGATGTTTGAAATAGCATGGGGACAGTGTCACAGCCTACTATTTTTTTGTTTTGTTTTGTTTGTTTTCCTGGGCATGTGTTGTATCTCCTAGAATCCAGCTTAAGGCCTGCAGTTGGCTTAAAGATACATGAGCTTCCAGAGGGTTCTACAGGGGAGGTGTTGAGATGTGAATGACAAGGACTTGAAAAGTCAGGTAGTGAAACCTGTTGAAAGCTATTGCTGTGTCTGTAGTGCTGACTCAAACCAGCTTGGGAAAGTCACTCACCAAATGTGGCTGTGGCTCTGCAGATTTGTGTGTCTGTAGCAGAAGCATACTCAATTCAGAATATAGATAATTCAGCTCAGATACCTGAGAATTTAGTATAATTTTTAAAAAAACAACAAAAAGAAAAATCATAGCATGAAAACTACTCAATGAAATAAAACCATCTCAAATATGAGTCCTATAGGATTATACAGAGGATTGCAGTTACTCTGTAGCTATTGGCTGGCCAAGCATTAATGCCAACAAGCATCACTTGTCTGCTGCATTTATCATCCATTTAGTTTCAGCTTGGCAGATCATCTGTGTTATTTCTTCTAAGTCCAAAATAATGGCATAGAAGTAGCCACTGGCACTTTTGGAGCCACTGGTAGATACAGGGACTTCATGCATGAGGCATTAGCTGGCTCAAGTGATCTCCAAGCTTTCCATCCCCCAGAGCTGGGGGGAAGTGTGGGAACTCAGTGAGTGCCAGCTGGCCTGGCTGGTCCTGCAGCAGCTTTGGGTGAGCCTGTGGGGCCTTTGGGATTCTCCAGTGACCTCTCAAGGACTTTGTAATTTGAAGCTTGGTTTGAGAAACCTCTTCTCTTTTGGTGACTGAGTCAGAATTCCTAAAGCTGAGAGGTCTCAAAAGTTGTTTTGAAATTATTGTGCTGGTTGCATTGATATGTTTTCATTTCTGATGGAAATTGAGGCACTTTATTAAATTTTATTTTTTAAGTAAGTGCTGCCTTTTTCTTCTCCTATTTTTTTCCAATATTTTCAGCTTTCACTAAATTAATGGCAACTGTTAATAGCCATAAACTTGACTTTTGACCCCTGCAGAGGCAGTGAGAAAATATTAATACTTTTACAGTGCTGAACATGTTTAGGTTTCTCTCAAGCATTGATTTTACCAATGCTGAAGATACTCCAAATACCAGGGCCAAAACAGTGGTTTGAAAAAACAGCTTGGTCCTCCTTTATCTGAGGACCAGTTTCAGTGTAATTTAGTTTTCTTAAAAGATTTTATGCATCTAGGTCTTAAAGGGCTCGAAAGCAGGTCAGAAAGGCAAGAAATTTTCTAGTATTTTAAAGTGAAAGTGTCTGCTGTATCACTTACCTGGAGATCAAACTGATATTTCAATCACAGAAAGAAATTTTAGCTGCAGAAGGTTTCTTTTGAAAGCAGGGAGAGATGAAGAAAGTGATATACAAAGCGCTTTTGTCTTGATTTCTACTATTAATCAAGGATTGCAGTCCCTTTACTGCAACCACAGATTTTAGAGAGTTTTTTAATGTGCAGCCTCCTCAGAGATTCCTTTTGTTAGTAGCTCTTCTCAGACCAAGGTAATTTCCCCAAGTATTCTTATGGATCTGGGTGTTGTTACCTGAATGACATTAAAGCTTTCTCTAGAACAAGTCCATTTCCCCTGTGAGTTGAGTTAATATGTGGTAGGGTGGGGTTGTATCCCCTCTGTCTCTGAGACATGCAAGCACAGCAGCAGACAGCAGGGAATGTGCTGAAGCTTTATTGGAGATTTTGTTTTCCCCAGAAAATCCTTCATATGTGGCTGCTGAGGAGAGCCAAGAAGCAGCCTTGACATTTCTCTGCTGCTCAATGTCTGTCTCATCTCTGAGCTGTGTAAGAGTTTGCAAAGGTGGATTAATATTTAACATACCTGGAGCTTTTGATCTTTCAGCTGAAGCTGGATACATCTAAATCCTCATGAAATACAGACAGATGAACCACTGTAATTTCAATTTCTTCTTCCACATCAGGCCATTTCATTCTACTCTCCAATTTGTCCATCAGGAATTCTTATCAGTCTGCCAGGTGCTCATACTGAAACTGCCTAATTTCTAGGCTTTCAGCTGGGTATCTGAACCACTCAGCTTGAAAGCCTCTTTGTCTGATCTTCTGAATCCTGAAGTGCTCCCACTATATAAAAGAAGGTGGGATATCCTGCCTAGGATGTCCTGCAAGCTGGTGATCAGGTGCTTTCCTGGGGTGTAGGTGGTCCTGCAGGCTAATGCAGGTAGGACCCACATCCTCTTGTTCAGCCTGCAAACCCTGTCCCAGGGGTGGATGCTGCTGAGGGTGACTGAAAGGGACTTCCAGGCCCATCCTCCTGGCTGGCTGAGGCAACCACAGCCTTCCTCCATGAGGGACTGCTGGTCCCTCACTTGGCATTGCAAATCATGTTCCTGCCAGGGACCCCTTCATTTTGCAGTCAACCAGCATTGACTATTTAAATGCCAAGAGTGACCTTAGAAACCTTTGAGGAAAAGCACCCTTTTCCTCAACCTTTCTTATTGACTAGCTTTTTTTGCTCCCTCTTGTTTGATGACTGCTGTGAATCAGAGACAGGAAAAAGAGGCAGGACTGTCCACGGTGGACAAATTCCTTGTACCCTGGGGTTAGGAATCTCCTTCTGGGGAGATGTAGCCAGATTTGAGCTTAATGTTTCTGAAGTAATTTTAGTATGCACATGAGAATATTTTGGAGAGAAGTGTTCTCACAGAGATTGATACTTAAAAACTATCTCAAGACTGTGGTCAAATAGTTTGCATAAACTTAGAAAATAGCTGTAAAGTAGCTGGTGACTTGACCTGGTTTCTAGTATTTGTGGCTGGCCCTGTGCACAGGCAAGGGAGGCTGTAGCCCAGAAAAGCAGAGTTCAGCAACACAGCAAATGTTTTCCTGCTGGTTTTGTCTGTCACAGCACTGGGGATCTGGCCTGGTTGCTGCTTCTTCATGGCATCCAAATCACTATTACTATTACTATTACTATTCCTTTTCCTCTCCAATTATTGCAGTTCTTTATGTCCACCTTTATCACAGAATCATAGAAAGGCTTCGGTTGGGAGGGACCTTAAAGATTTTCTAATTCCAACTCCACTGCCATGGGTAGGGCATCTTCTACTGGACCAGATTGTGCAGGGTCCTGTGCAATCTGGCCTTGAATACTTCCTGGGATGGGGCATTCTTAACTTTTCTGGGAAACCTGTCTACCTAATCTAAATATCTCCTCTTTCAGTTTAAAGCCATTCTTCCTTATCCTATCACTGTCTGTCTATGTAAAAAGCCACTCTCTCTTTTATAATCCTGCTTTAAATACTGGAAGGCCCCAGTGATGTTTCCCCTGAGATTTCTTTTTTCCATGATGCCTAGAGAGGCTGACTTAGAACAGAGACTAGACAGAGTTAAAGGAATAAACTTTGTAGGTAGCTGAAATTAGGTATTTGAAAGTAGGTAGTTATTAAAAGGCTTTTAAAGGATATACCTTGGGTAATATAAGAGCCTGGCTGGGGTTCTGCTCAAGATGGAAAACTGGTTATGAATTTTTAGACTTTTATAAGTTTTGGTTTATTTATATATTGGGGTTAATTGTCTAATTACAGTTTTTGAAGGTAATGAAGTTCTACTCTCTTGGCTTGCTCTCTTTAATTTGAAGTTGTTTATGATTTTTGGGTCTGAGGTTGCAATGGTTGTCTTTGGCCCTTAATCTGGAAAAGGATTATTTTGTCTAGCTACCTTGTGAAGTGAATTTACTAGCACTTACTATGAAGTTCAGAGTCACACACTAAGGCAGTACAGAGCCTGAAAAATATGAAAGCTAAAACTTAAGACATCATCCAGGCTGAACAGCTGCAACTCTCTCATCTGCTTTTGTAGGAGAGGTTGTCATCTTTGTGTCCCTCCTCTGGACACATTCTAACAGATCCATGCATGGCTTTATGATGTACCTTCTCTTCTAGATCCTGTTCCTCATCCTTGAGTGGCAAAAGTCAGTTTTGCCTTGTATTCTTGAGAAACCTCAAGTGATAATTGCTGCAATTGTGACAAAACTTATCATGGCCTAAATATTTGAGCAGCAGTCCCACCATCTCCTAAGTATTCTTTCTGGTTGGCAAAGTTTGTCTGTGAAGTAGCTTATGCCTGACCCATTATAGGACTGCATGGCAGGTTGTGGAAATCCTCAGATAGTCCCTGTTCCTCTCTTGCCCCATGGGAAAATTGCCCAGCATTACCTTTTCCCTAGAGTTTCCTGCCCTACTGTAGCCCATCAGATTATGACTGCATTGAGGTCTCTTGACCCAAGAGCTCTTCCCAACTCAAAGCATAGATACCATCTTTCAAGGTGTGGTCCTCCAGCTGCAGGTCTCTCTCCTTTGGAAAGAAACCTGGGGAAAAGATTTGGATCAAAAGGAACTCATAGCACATACAAGTCTTTGCACCAGAGCTGGATGATCAGTAAGAACACAGGAGTGTATTGTGGCATCCCTCGTCCCTCAGTGTGGATGTAGCAACAGATGGTGAAGCAAGGGGGTTGTGAGGCAGAGAAACCTGGCCTGTAACTCCTGCAATGCCCTCCACACATGAGGAAGGAGACAAAGTCTGCTCCCATCAGATTCCCTGGCTATGGTCTCCTAGGGGATAATGGAAGCACAAACTGGACAGTAATTCAGAGGGACAATTTATTCCCCCAAATCCAAAATCATCTACTTGGCCTTGCTGCTAAGACATCTGTTATGCCAGTTAATACCTTCAGGCCATCTCAAAAATAACAGTTCTGCTCTCCTAGATCCCCAATATGTTGAGGCATACAGACCCATATACTGGTCCCACACCTGTGCCTAATCCTTTTGAAGGGTTTCAGGGAGTGGAAATTAATATAACCCAAACTTCTTGCTCTAGATGTAAAATTCATATGCCCTTATGGTGGCTATAAAAGGTGATAAAAAACTGTTATGACTTTCAGCTTATTTGTGTACTACTGAGCGCTGATTAAGGACAGCCTAGAAAAACATATCAGAAATACATAAATAACACTTTTTTCAAAGTATTTTTACAGGCCTCCTAAATACTGTTTTTTTTTTACAGTCCTTTCACACAAACTCTATTTCTGTTTGGTTGTTTTCTGGGACATCTCTTCACAGTGTAATTTCAGGCAAGCCATTTCACTTGTCAGCTTAGACTAGACTAAGTTTCAAAGGTGATTCTCTTCAGGAGTTATTGAAGACTCTGATTCAGCTTTATTGAATGATACAGTGAAATATTACCTGCCTTCCACCCTCAATGACTTATATGAGGGTTACTGTATCAGACAATTTGCCTGGGCACAATTCCAGTGCTCAGGTAGATGCAAAGTGAATTTTCAGGCCTTTGAGTTGGTGTCATCTGTTACTGAATTGCCTTTTTAGAGCAGTATCCACTCTAAGTGGGAACTTAGTACTGACAATTTTCAGGGCAAGGCCAGGTGGCCAAGAAGGCCAATGATGTTCTGCCCTTTATCAGCAACAGTGTGGCCAGCAGGACCAGGGCAGTGATTTTCTCCTGTACTTGGCACTGGTGAGTTTACACCTCAAATCCTGTTTTCAGTTCTGGGCCCCTCACTGCAAGAAGGACATGGAGGTGCTGGAGTATGTCCAGAGATGGGCAACAGAACTGGTGAAGGGTCTGGAGCAAAAGTCCTGTGAGGAGTGGGGTTTAGCCTGGAGAAAAGGAGGTGCAGGGGAGACCGTATTGCTCTTTACAATTGCTTGAGAGGAGGTTGTAACCAGGGTGGAGATGGTCTTTTTTCCCAGGTTACAAGAAAAAGACAAGAGGAAATGGCCTCAAGTTGTGCAAGAGGGAATTTACATCGTATATTAGGAAAAAATTACTTCACAGAAAGGGTTGTCAAACACTGGAACAGGCTGCCCAGGGAAGTGATTGAGTCACCATCCCGGGACATATTTCAGAGACATGTAGATGTGGTACTTGGGGACATTGCTTAGTGGCAGACTTGGCAATCCTGGGTAAATGGTTTGCTGATGATCTTAGAGGTCCTTTCTATCCTAAGGAATTCTGTGATTCTAAGCCTATATGCTGCATTATCTCCTTTCACCTTTCCAGATAGCTGCCTCCAATGAGAAATCATGAACACAGAACTGCCTATTATTAGCATTGTTTAATCTCTTTCTTTTTAATTCAGTTTCTCCTGGGCTTTATCCCATCAAGTCTAACAGCAAAAAAACCTGCTAAATCTGCTGCTGCCTGTTTCATGTGTGTCTGAGCAACATATAACCTGCTTGGAGGAGCTGCACATGTGCTTCTCATGCTGTGTGGGTTATGGCACACAAATATATATTGTGTTTGTAGTGGGATGCTGCATGGGTTTAGAAACTGTTGAAAGCCTTTAGAATTCTTACAACTGTTTATTCATTCTTTTGTTTAGGAGTCAGTGACCTGTAAGTGCTCATTATGAAGAGAGATCTGGTTTTCTTGGTGACTCTAATTAGCCTTGCCTTCCTGTCACTGCTAAGATCTGGATATCCTCAACACATTGCAGAGGAGTCCTGCTCTGTTCAGATTCTTGTTCCAGGCCTCAAAGGTAATGTGAAAGCCTACTCCATTATTCAGATATTAAAATTTTTGTTCTAACAGACTCATTTGCATAATTGACAGTTTTAACAGAGACAAAGAAGGTGCTTCTCAGTTGTCGTCTTATTTGCCTCTGTTTATAGCCTCCTTAAAAATTGAGCTTTAATGTCCATAAGGTGAAATTAAATGGTTCAGAGAATGCATGCCAGCTGCCTGGATTTGTTGGTGATCATTAGTACTTGTTGCTCTTATACATTGCCTTGTTGCTCTCTCTGTGTTTTATACTGAGGGGTGGTACACATACCCAAAAACTGTAACATCAGGCCCTACTTTGTACCTGGCAAGGTTTTAATTTCAATTTTGCAATGTAATAGGAATTATTTTGTGTTTTCTTGTATTTTGTTTATCTTCTTTTGATTTTTTAAAAGCTTGAATACCTCTTAGAAGAAAGCAGACATTATTTAGATTTTTGACATTTCTAGAGTTTTTTTGAAAAAGACAACATTTTTACAGAATATGCCCCCAAACTCTTTCCCAAAGAAGGTGTTGTAATAAATAATTTATCTTTTCATAGGAAAAAATATATACCTTGCATAAGAAATCAACTACTGGGAAGAATTAGCACTTTAAAGCAACGACATCCATTATGGTTGTTGAAATCACAGCCCTGTTTAGTCAATAACAGTAATTCCCTTTGTGAAGGCTATGACATTTTTGTTGAAATATAACACTTTTGAACATGGGGAGATACTTTTTAACTTTTTTTTTGTCCTTTTTAAGGACAAAAAACCCTATGAAACCCACCAGTTTACCATCAACAATTAAAAAAAAAAAGCATTGTGTAAAAACCATACAACAAAACTTTCAGTTTTTCTTGTAATTATGCCTTGTAGTGTCACAAAACCCACCTAACCACAATTGCTGCCATTAATCTTATCTGTACAAATCTGGGCTTTCCTGAGCTGCCTGAGAGTCACAGTATGGACTGCAGTCACTGCGTGTTCTGGTTAACTGATTGGGAAGGGTGAGGCTCAGCTCTGTTCTGCAGCTGTTCATACAGTTAAATTGTGAGCCCAGCTTGGCCACGGGTTTGGCTGGGTGTAAACTGCCCTCTCCAGGCATTGCCCAATTTGTGTGTGCCTGTCCTCTGCTTGAGGCAAGAGAGCTGGGCTACAGGGATGTGGGCTGTGCTTAGCCAATTGGCTTTTAGAATATGTTTATTTCTTATAGTTATTATTGTTTTGTATATTATTATTATTATTACAGATGCAGCTTTGGATGTCTGAACTCAGCCAAAAGCTGTTCTTTACTATTTACTTCAATAAGTGGCTTTTGATCTGAATAATTTGTAGATTTTCTGCAGATGTTCTAGTTAAAGAGAACAACACTATGTCCAGGCCTTCTGAAGTTTAAATAAGACTTGAGTAGAATTGTTTAATTTGTTTGATATATTTACTGTGTAAAAGGCATAGGATAGTTCTCTTAGTGTGACTTACAGAGGAGAACACAACCAAGTTAATATATGTTGTCCAAACTTGCATGAAAGATCAGTCAAAGGGTCAGATTCCACAGCCCTAAGTTTTGAAAATATTTTTCATATCAAAGAACTTGATGGGATGAGTTTTATGACTTCTTTGCATTGATTTTCTTATTTTTGTAATCAGTCAAAATTAGCATCTGCAATGCATTATTATTATTATTATTATTATTATTATTATTATTATTATTACTATTATTATTATCATGTGCAGCAAAGGTTTTTAAAGTGTGTAAACTGTGCAGGACTGTTTGGCAGATGACAATTCTGAGCCTGGAAACCAGACAGAGGCCTGAAAACCACTGTGTGTTAATGATTTCACTCAGTTTCATAAGATATAAGCCTTGCAAAATTGAGAGAGATTGATGTACAAATTCAGTGAAGCACAAAATGACCTGATACTGACCTAGTTAATGTGAAATCCCTAAAAAGCTTTCAATGCACCAACTATGCTGTCAGGGGGACTGTCTCAGAGAGGTGGTGATGAGATACTGCTGTCCCCTCCTGGCACAGCACCAACCCATCTCACTGGCCAAGGCTTCCTTTTAACTAAGCACACGTGGCCACTTGCCCACATTTCAGCTGCCATGCAGCAGGATTTGCTCACTGCAGCTTTTAGATCTGCACCATCTCCTCCTCCTTCCCTGGGCTGCCAGCAACATCTCCAGCAGTGGAGAAATAGAGTGTCACACTGCTGCTGGGCATGGCTCTGTTGGAATCTGGAAAAAACAGGTACAGGGAAAAAATGCAAGAAATTAGGGAGACCATGGGATGTGTGAATGGCAGATGATAGACACTTAAGAGGTGGTGCAAAGTGTGGGGCCCAAATGGGGTGATGAAGGAGAAAGTCATCAGGGAAAAGTACACAGAAGCAGGGGAGTGTAAAGGAGAAATTTTAGAAGAACAGAAAGAGATAATAGGGAAAAACAAAGGAAAAAGAGCTCAAAAATGAGACTGAGTGGAGAGAATGGAAACTAAATAAATGTAAAATGATACAAAATCAATTAAGATCCCACAGGGTAAAAGAGAAAATCAGAAGGGGCATGAGATGAGAATGGAAGTGGAAATGGATGAGGAAGAAAGCTACTAAAGATACCAAGAATAGTAAAAGCACAAATGAGATTAAAGTTGGCACTTTAGGTCTTAGGGACAGGTTTTGGTGGTTTGTGGGATTTTTTTTTTGGGGGGGGGTGGGGGTGGGATTTGTTTTTGTGTGCTTTGTTTGGTTGGTTGGTTTGGGGGTTTTTGTATGTTTGGGGTATTTTTTGTTTGATTTGATTTTTGGTGGAATTTTTGCTTCTTTGTTTTTTGTAGTAATTTCAGTGGTTTTTTTTTAGCAGGGCAGGTTTTGGTGGGTTGGTTATTTTTTTAAGTCAAGAATATAAAGGAGTTAGATGAAAAGTGTCAGGGAAAAACCATGGTTTTGAGAATGCAGATAGCAGACTGAACCATGTTTTAGAAAGCCAGCAATATTAATAATAAGAAAAGTGTGCTGCGTGTGAAAAAGAATGGATGATGAAACCTCACTGCACAGCTCACTCATATTCTTCCTAAAGTCCAGTTTCTTTTGATAGGCACATGAAATTGAAGTTACCACTATTGTGGAGAAAAAAATAGCCCTTCAGAGCTTAAATTCTCAGCTTGTCATCTTGTTTTGTCTCCCTTCTAGAGTCTAAAGCAGGAGTTGTCAATACTCTCAATGACGTTCAATGCATAAAAAAGTTAATGCTACGTTAAAAAACCCAATTTTTTTACACCCACATCAACTCACATGGGGAATATGAGTAATAGAAAGAAGTTATCACCAGACAGGAATGCTTAATAGCTCACATAGTTTGGCAGGGCTAAATTTCTTTTAGGCGTATGGGGCATCTCAGCACTGTGGAGCACTACTAACTGCACCTCACCCTGTCTCAGCTGTGTAGACAAGGCTGCATTGTGCTGGCACAGAAAGTACTGTTTCCTGCAGTGGGGCTGGAGCAAATCTGCAGGAAGGGATGAAGAGGAGATTGAGCAACAGGTGCAAGTGCTAAGGGACTGTGGCTGGTGGAAGAGGCCACAGCAGACCAGTCAGGTAGGGACCAGAATGCACAGATCCCAACCTACTGCTCTGAAGGGACTTTGTTGTAGGTTGAGGGACCGGAGACCAGAAAGGAGGCACGGGGTGTCTTTGTTTCACAAATCAAGAAGTTAAACATTATTGTTTATTGGTGAAAAATTAACTTGTTTGAAAGGTCTTGACAGAAAACTGTTTTGTTGCCCATGACACCTGCACAGGCTTTACTTCCTCAATTTGCACAATGATCAGGGTACAAACAGCAAGAATAGGGACTTACACAAGGCCAAGCTGTGCTGTACCACTGATCAGTCCCTCTTGGCCAAGGTCTTGCTCCTCAAAACAGCTGATAAGAAAAAAATGTCAACTGGTCTGTAGCTGGGCCTGTAATGGAGTAATCTCCTTCTGGAGAAAGTTTTTAAAACACCCACACTAAGGAATGCGGTGTCATCGTATTATAAGAATAAATGCAGGCAAGTGTAATGGCCTGAAGCAAGAGTGATCTATTTTATTGATCCCTAATGCACAGCTTTCACTCTGAAGAACGTGTAAAGCAATAGGCTGTAATAGCCTGCTCTCAGCCTCCAGAGAGCAAGGAAAAGTCATTGTCAGGATTTATCTTTGGGAAGCAAAGAACTCATAACCAGCCCTGAGGGGTGAAAGGCAATCATACAATGCCTATTGGTTGCTTGATAATAAAAATGTGACGTTCTCAAATGTGCCAAATTATAGCCTGTTTCATACTAACAATATTATTCACTGGGGGTTATGTGAAGTTTGTCCTCATTAAGGTCAGAGAATGGCCTATTTTTGCATGTCTGAAGGCAGGGAAGATGGTCTGGAGCAGCCTGAAGAATGAAAATATAACAGATGGAGGGCTGAGTTCTGCTCACAGCCACCTAGGCCTACAATAGAGAGATTGAAAGAGAGCTGGAGGCTGCATATTTGAAGTGTGCCATGGTGTGACATGTTTTTACATGTCATCTCTGTGACTCCTCTCTGAACCACAGCTGCCAGCTATGCCAGAGAGTTGGGCTTGGGGGGTGCGTGATAACCATTGACTTTCCTGTGTGGTGCTCCCCTCAGCTTCCTGGAGAGCAGCTAATGCTCACTCTCATCCATAGAGATACACTGTTGGGATATCATATATGCTGTGCTAGCTCTGGATTTTACATACCAGCACATTATTTTCTGTGGAAGTCATAGAACTTTCTTATCCTTCCTCAAATAAATCCTGTTTTGTCAAGGTGGCTGTATAAATAATTCTTTAACCTTCTGTTTGTCAGAGATTTTAATTTTATGTCAATGGCAGACTTCAGTATTAGCGTGGCTGTAGTGGGCAAAACAAGCTAAGCATCCCCAAATTTTTAATGAAAGGGAGGCAAGCAATTTTTACAGAAAGTGATGTTTAAATATGCTGAATACAATGATGCACTGCAAGCTATGTACATGTAAATATACTACATAGTGGTTCATACATCAGAGATTAAAAAGCACAGTATATAACTCTGGATACGGAGTAGGGAGTTAATGCTTTCATGCTTAAAAATGATCCTCAAATGATGGATGTAACAGTGTTCTCTTATAGGTCACAAAAATGACATTTTTTTCTTTTAATTTAAGGCCATAGTTAAGCCATTTTTACTTGAGATTTAAAGATGTCCTTAGCAGAGGCTTGGAAAGAGTTTGGTGAACACAGAAGTTTATGTGCTGAGCTGGGGTCTGATTCTGAAGCTTCTACTTGAGTGAATTGTGCTGTTGGCTTTTTGAAGGTCAGTGGTGTAAGTAACATCCACAAAACTAGACCTGTTGTATGAGACCTCAGTAATGTATTGACAGGGTTTTCCAGTGTCTGCATCAACTGAAGAAAAATCTACTTTCTGTCCATCAAGTAAAGCTGTTAAATCAGATCACATCTATTTTTTTCACTGGAGAGAATGGCATTCTTCTCACGGCTGCTAACAGAAAATAATCCTGGTTTAATGGGATTCTTCTTGTTGTTTACTTTTATTTCAACAGGGGAGGCTGGAGAAAAGGGGGAGAAAGGTGCTCCAGGTCGTCCTGGCAGAGTTGGACCTCCAGGAGAAAAAGGTAACTTTGATAAAGAAGATATTTTGAGAGTCATTCCTGAGAAAATACTGCTTTTTCTTGTGAGATTATGAGGATGGGGCTCCTTGATCCCTTAACTGGGTAACTAATTAATCCTTGGCCATTTCTGTTTGCTGCTGTTGTGGTATAACCCCAGCCAACAGCTCAGCCCCACATTACCACTCAGTCACATTCCCTGGTGTGGATGGGGTAGAGAATCAGAAGGGTAAAGTGAGAAAAGCCATGGGTTGAGATAAAGACAGTTTAATAGGGAAAGTAAAGGCCACATGCACACCAGCAAAGTGTAACAAGGAATTAATTCAGTCCTTCCCAAGGGCAGGCAGGTGTTCACCATCCCCAGGAGAGCAGGGTCCCACCACACATAATGTGACTTGGGAAGAAAAACACCATCACTCCAAATGTCCCCTTGTTCCTTCTTCTTCCCCCAGCTTTACAAACTGAGCACAATGCCATAGGTTAGGGAATTTCCCTTGGGTCAGCTGGGGTCAGCTCTCCTGGCTGAGTCCCCTCCCACTTCTTGTGCACTCCCAGCCTCCTCACTGGAGGGGTGGTGACAAGCAGAAAATGCCTTAGTCCTGTGCAAGCACTGTTCAGCAATGATGAATGTTTCTGTGCTATCAACCTTGCTTTGGTCACAAATCCCAAATCATAAATCCCTCAGAACTACAATGATAAATATTTACTTAATTTAATTTAGCCAAAACCAGTACAACTGTATGCAGTCATTTGTAGACAAAGTATTACCTTCTGGTTAAAAAAAAAAAACTTTTTTTTTTTTTTTTTTGGTGTGAATTTGAACATTCACAACACTTAATTAAAACCATTGAGGGAAGGCAGTAAGCCATAATAGGCAAAGATGAACATGAATGTTCCCACATTTTTTGGATATGGAGAAATGGTGATAAATTTGTTTGCACTGTAGTTCAAAAATATTTTGAGCTCTTGAGAGGAATGGTGTTCAACAGTATTCAGTTATGCAGCTGAGAGAAACATAGCATTTCTCTCCTGCAGGAAATTCTGTTTTTTCACATTTGTTTTCCTCCTGAAGCAAGGAGGAAATTTGGCCTTCATAAATTTTCCAGGAGGTTTGTGTTCTGAAAGGTTCAAATCAGCAGGAGTCACATCCTTTGATGTCAATATTGAAATTAAAGATTGACATTCCTATCATTAGAAGGTTAGAGTTAGCTTTTACTGAACTGAGTTTACAATCTTTCTTTCAAAGCAATTTTAGAGATCCTTTATACTTCCTTGTGATGGTGGCATGTTCCAATATTTTGTTCTTTTAGGCACTTATGGAAGTCTGATACTGATTATCCTGGGATCAAAATCCATAGCTAGAGCTCTTCCTCCTACAATACATTGGAAAATTTATAACTTCCATGAGGGGGGTGTGTGTTCAGTCAGTCTATTTCCCTTATGTAGATATGTTTTCAAGGATGTCTGTTAGAAAAAAAAATATTGGAAACTAAAATTTCAGCTCTTGTAAGGCAGTGCAGCCTGAAGTGCAGTATGTCAGAATAATTTAGGTTAAATGATTGTAAAGAGCTCATCTAGTCCAATCTCCTGCTCTTAACAGGGCAGACTTCAATATCACAGCAGGTTTCTCAGAGCATTGTCCAGTAGACTTCTGAAAATCTCCAAGGATGGAGATTTCACATAAATTTTAATTAATCTATTTCACTGGTGTCATCATGAAAAACCTGTTGTAGCTTGTAATCATTGCATCTTGCCCATTCTCTGTGTGTCTCTGAGTAGAAAAGGTTGCATCTTTTCTAGAAACTGCTTGTAAGTAATGGAAGACTGCAATTAATTCCCCTCTTACCTTTCTGTATTCCAAGTTAAGTAAAACCATCTTTCCTCAGCTGGACTTCAGTTTGCTTCTCATGTATGAGAAGAGAGTCTCTGGGTCCTCTAAGACAACGGAGTTTTTTACCCAGCCATGAGCCAGACTCATCAAAGTGAGGCACTTAGGATCTGGCTGAACCCTAAACCCATGACATTCCTGTCAACACATTTCTGCCATTTCTGCAGCTTGTCAAGCTCCTCCTGACTGGCAGGGCTGCCCTCCAATGCACCAACCATTCCTGCCAGCATGGGGCATCTTCTGCTTCTTCCTCCCTTTCAGCAGTGAAGGACTCCTTAGCAGCTGCTGGTTGGACTTTGGCAGCCTTGCAGCAGCACCAGCTGGTCCCTCATCACCCCTGAGTGCCGTGGGCTCGTGTACATCCAGGTGAAGTTGTCCTCACTCAGTTGTCAGATGCCATGAACAGTTTGTCCTTCCTGATCTTTGCCACCAGACATGTGGAACTGGGGGCCAGGGAGCCGACCCTGCCAGCAGAGACAAAGGCAAAGAAAGCACTAAGTGCCTCAGTCCTTTGGCATGAGGCTGTCTTGACAACTTCTTCAGAACCCCTCTCATCGCGCTGTCCTGCATGTTCCTCTATCTTGGCATATTGTCATGTCACTTCAAAACGCTTTGGACCATCTGGGATGTGGAAGTACTCTTTTTCAGTCTGGGCAATCCATGATGTAGTATTTATTTATTTTCTACTGTAAAATTGCATTTATTTGAAAAATAGTTCTCATAAGGTATGCTTGATTAATGCTAATAACAGTGGTAATTTTCTAGTTTTTCGTACTCGCAAAAGTCCCAAATTCTGATGAGACTGAAATAAGAAACACTGGAGAGGAAACACACTACAAGAAAACATACATGAATCAGAAAAGAGATTAAAGAAAATAGAATATTAATGCATGCTGTATCAGTATTTTTTCAGGTAGTACTTTTAACTAAACAGAGGCAAAATTTCTTGCTACTTCTGTAGCAGCATATTTTTCTGCTTTTCTTTTTGCATACAGAAATTTCTACAAACAAGCTCTTGTTTAAAGTAAGCTCTAATTAACTAGTCTTTTCATTAATGCTGTACATTTTGTGGATATTTGTCTTGATCAACTCCCTTATGCTTCCTGAATGCTTCATCAAAAAAAATAACATAGATACCTTAAAAAAAATTTAGATTATATGGTGCCACTTTTCATCATGGTACTATATCCAGTACACTTTGAATGTCACAGTTTTGACTGGATAAGCAAACAGACTTCACAGATGTAATATCTGGTCTATGGAAAGGACACAGAAGAATATCCAACTCTGACCTGGAAAAACCTTTCAGTTTCCTGCCCTTTCAGTCTCTGGATAACCTCCACAGACTGTATGTAGTGTGCAGACCTGTAGCTAAGTTCATGCATAAATACTTTTCTAGATTCTCAAGCAGCATGAGACTGAGTACATTCTCTTCCAGCAGACTAAGGATTTTCCTATTTCTAATCCAGAAGATGGAACATTCAGACAAAAATAAAATGTAACAATATGTTTGGCAAAAATCATTGTTCCTTCACTTTGCCCCTAAAATTACCCATAGACAGGAGCCCTGCTTCTATGGAGAAGTCTGTTGAATTTCAGTCAGTGAGTTAGCATGTGTTCAACCCCTCGTATTTTTCTTTAAGCCTGATAATTTTTGTCTTGGTCTAATATTTGGCTCCTTCTGTTGATGCAGGCTGCTAAATTCTATTTTATTTTTCTCACGTTTGAGTAAGTGATAGTTTACATGAGGGAGAAGCTGCAATCCTTCTGCCACATTTGTAGAATTTTCTACTTTTGGTCTTAATTTACACTATCAAAATCACATTAATCTTTTTTCTTTTATTTATTTTTTCCCCTTTCTTTGTTTCATTTTCCCAGCAAGTTAATCTAAGAAAATGTGTTTAGTTTCTTTGAACTTCATAGGTGTATAATAACCATAAAATAGCTTACAAAAACTATGTTCTTATGGCATATTTGACCTGAAGAGCTCAAGATCAGAAAGTGCTGCAGATGTTTTTATCATGTCCTTTCCTCATGATATTTTCAGATTTTAGTAACTCAGAAAAATTAAAATTTTCTTGTCCTTACTTGAAATAAATCTTGTTCTGCCTGTCCTGATGCTTCAGGGTGACATCAGAGATACTGATGTCTTTGTGTGCTGATTAAGGTTAAATTCCACTTACTTTTCTCATTGCTTTTAATTAATTGTATAGGTCAATTATGATGCATAGCATGTCAGCAGAATATCGAAAACTGTGTCGGCCTTATGTAAAGCATGGAGCACTGGGTTGAGTACAATGGCTGTTTCAGATGAAAGCAGTGTGTAATGCAGTGCAAGTTTTGGGCCGTGAAGTTCGCAGAATTAACTTTCCCCACATGCATAAATGGCTGTACTGTGCTCTCCCATGTTGGGAGTAAACGCAGTTATTTAACTGAATCCTGGTGCAGTCTGTAAGGCCATAACTTTCATGTTTTTAAATTCCACACAAATAGTTTGGTAACAGTACCATCCTGTGAATATTCCCAGACTGCCTTACAGCATTCGAGATAAGGAGGGCAAAGTGGATTTACACTTCGAATGTATCATCAAAGGAACAGAACATTAAAATTATATCTTCAAAACATTTCAATTTTCTTAGAGCCATAACCATTTAAAATGTATATTATTTTAGTATTTTAATTTCAGTCTTTATTTGTACTTAATTTTTATACAACTATAATGGTATGTGATACAGTCTCACATATTTTTCTTGGGCTTGGAACCGAACTGTCTCTACTTTTGCAGTGTTAGCACAGTGGTTTTGGCTTTTGCCAGCTAACACTTTCCCAGGCAATTCTTGGGCATGTTTTGGGAGCTAACACAATGAGCAGCTTCCAAGATTATCTTGGCTCGAAGAGTAAGACAATTTAGTATCATGAAGTGATACCCATCCTTGACTACCTGGTTCCCACTGCCAAGGAATAGTCCCAGGCACTTAATTTACTAATACAGGCACAGCCTCTTAAGTAGAAGAGAAGACTCATTAATTTAACTGGATTGGAGCCAGAGTGCTCAGTCATTTGTATAATCAAATTCTAAAAAGAGGTAATAATATCTTAATTTATATTTTATTATTACTGATTGCTCATTAATATGTAATCAATCAATCCTTTGCATTTCTGAGTCAATTTCTACATAGATTTATTGCTCACTAAGGAGTGCTGCAGGCAGTATTCCATACAAAAGTCCTGACATTGACAGCTGTGAATTCACAAAGTGGGTATCTGGTTCAAAACTGTCTTTCAGTTCCACCTGAACTCAATAGGATTTTGAGAAAATCCTGCTAAAATGAGTGGGCAAAAAGGTGGCAGATGGGCTTCAATGTAAATAAACATATTGCCTAGGGAAATTAGGGATGCATGATTTAATCCATACTTAAATAATGCTAAAACCCCAAACTGTCACTTAAAACTCAAGGACTGCTCTGAAGTCATTAGCAAGAGTCCCAAGGCCAAGAGAACACTGCCCATCATCACAAAAGGATGACAAAAGCACAAAGGACAAAACAGGAAGCTTCTTTTTGCAGTTGATTTTGTTCTGTACAAAAGCCTGACATGTACTTTCTCACAAATGTTCTTCTGGCCTTTCTCTCAAAAAGGACTTGAGAGGTAAGAGATGGGCACCAAAAATGTGAAAAAGAGGAGCTGCCTCATAAGGAGAAAAGGGACAGACTGAGACTCTTGCATCTGTTCTGAGTCCCAGTCTGAGGAGTTTATAATCAAGATTACAGAATCACCAGATCCCATTATGCCTGAACTAGGAGGCACTCTCAGAATCTGCTGGGGACAGAGACAGCAATTCCACCTGCAGATAGTAGCTGTGGTTGTGGGATCTTCCTGGACTGCATCTTCTGCTGCCATCACAGGAAACAAAGTCTTGGGCTAGAGGAACCACTGGTTTGAAGAAGCTTGCTAATATGTTGTTAACATAATTCTAGCAAGATAATGTTTCATGAGGGCAGTTATTTGTCTTTGCTTGCCTCCAAATAGAAGCTCCTCCATTCTGGAATGTACTGCACTATTTTCATTTTGGCTTTGAATATACTTTTAAATCCTTTAAACATTTGTGCTGCCTTTCTAGATTGGATTTTTTTTCTCACTAGCTTTAGTTTTCCTTTCCAAATTTTCTAACTATTCTGATTATGAGACCTGTCTAACATGAGTGGGATGTATCACTACTGAGAGGTGCTTATTTTTTCATTGCCTGCTGTGGGAGTTTAGATAAATATCTTAGACTAAAAACCCTAACTTTAGGGTGGCTAATGCTGGGTGAAATTGATTTTCCCCAGTTATAAAAAATGCCTCTTCTGATTATGCACTGCTCATTCATATAAGAATATCTGTTTAGCATTGTTGGTGACACAGATGGTGGGACCGAGTGCACCCTCAGCACATTTGCCAACACCACCAAGCCGTGTGGCACAGTCAACATGCTGGAGGGAAGGAATGCCACCCAGAGGGACCTGGACAGGCTTGAGGTGGGCCCATGAAGTTCAACACGACCAAGTGCAAGGTCCTGCACCTGGGTTGGGGCAATCCCAAGCACAAATACAGACTGGGCAGAGAATGGATTGAGAGGAGCCTGGAGGTGAAGAACTTGGGGGTGTTGGTTTGAGAGAAGCTCAACATGAGCTGGCTATGTGCCCTTGAAGCCCAGAAATCCAACCACATCCTGGGCTATATTGGCAGCAAGTTGAGGGAAGTGATTCTTCCACTCTACTTTGCTCTCATGAGAGCCCTGGCTCTGGTGCCCCAACATGAAATGGACATGGATCTGCTGGAGCAAGTCCAGAGGATGGCTACAAAGATGATCAGAGGAGGATAGGACACCTCTGCCATGAAAACAGTCTGAAAGAGTTTCCACATGCAGAAGAGGAAGCTCCGAGGAGACCTTAGAGCATCTTCCAGTAAAGGGGACTTAGAAGAAAACTGGAAAGGGACTGTTTACATGTGCATGTAATAACAGGACAAGGAGGAATGGCTTTAAATGAAAGAGAGGAGGTTTAAATTAGATATAAGGAAGAAATTACTTACTGTGAGGATGATGAGACACTGGAACAAGTTTCCCAGAGAAGCTATGGATTCTCCATCCCTCAAAGAGTGTTCAAGGGCATGTTGGATGGGGCCCTGAGTAACCTGGTCTAGTGGAAGGTGTCTCTGCTCATGGAAGCGGGTTGGAACTAGATGATCTTTAAGGTTGCTTCCAACTCAGCCCATTTCATGATTCTGTGATAAGATGTAACTTCTTGTAGCCACTGTTCCCTCACCAATTGCTGACCTTCATTGGTGTGGATAATTCAGATTTTTCAGTGTAAAGCAGTTCAGTAGCCTGCTGACATATTTGGAATTTTCTGATTTCCAGTTGCCAATGTTTTTTTTAAAAATGAAGTGTCCTGAATGTAGATTACTACCATAGCATTGTTATATCCTTTAAAAATATCATTCTCATTCAAGTCACGCTAGCTATTTGCATTGGGAACGCTGACTGCTGCAAAACTATTGAGGTGCTCTGGGGGAAAGACTTTTTAATCTTCATCTATATATTATGTTCTCTTCCTAAGTATCCTCTGCAGATTGCTGTAAAAGATGGCACTAGATTCAAGAGGCCTTTGGTGTGGTTTGGTACACTTCTACTTTCCTTGTTAGGTAGGTGACTGTGATGTCCTCTATGTCAAATCATGAATTTGATTTGATTTGTCTTAAAATCAAATCTTAAGTTTGGGAAGAAAACTACTCTCTCTTCTTTTTAACATGATTCAATTAAATTTGTCTGTGTCTTGGTGAATTTCCATTTCTACTAGATTTGTTTTTTGATGCCTTTTTCTTTTTCTAGGTAGTTTTATACTTCTTGTCTGTTCCAGCTAATCCTAAAGAGATTTCCCATACTCTGTGACCCCCATTTATAGTATGGCATAGAGTGAAACCCCTCATTTTTTCACTTGTTTTGCAGCCCACCATTCATCTCTGGAATTTTATTTCTTCACTTGTTTGTGGGCCTGAAAAAGCCACCAAGAAGATAATTTAGAATTTCCTTCTCTACTGTTCCTTCCCAAATCCTTTAAATCTTCTATAATTGGTTCCAATGTATGCCACCTTCATCTGAGAGACGACAGATGACTTTCTTCAGTTCTCTATTCATTCTTTGTGTTTGATTTCTTATTTCTGGTCTATGGAGACTTAATTTCTTTTATTGTCCCCATTTCTTTCCAGCTATCACTTCCTGATTTCATTAAGACTCCTCAGACTGCATTTTTGACAATCATAGGGCCACTAAAAAGGGCTTTATAAAAGGTATTAAAACTTCTGAAACCCTCAAGGCAGATGGGTCTCTCTTGTAACTTTGTGATTTATTCTGCAGAAGAAGCAGAACAAGCAAGCCCCTGGAGTGGAGCAGGGGTTAGTCACTGTAAGAGAAACCCAAGTGTGAACAATTCTTTTAATGAAGAAAGGAGATTTAATATATGTCTTATATGTGCTCGAGATAACACACTTTCCTTTTACTTCTGAGCAGAGCACATGGGTTTTACTGTCTGTGATTGAGAAGCAGTTCATTTTCTGGGCAGTTTCTACAAGAAAGAAAGTGAAATAATTTTATATATTTAATTTTATTTATGCATTAGATCAATGAGTTTATTTAATTTCAGGTGTAGCAGCCTGAAAAGAGAAAGAATTCAAACTTCTCATGATCATTAGTGGTAATCCAAATTCATTAATATGCAAAGCAAGAGACATCATCTTCAGAGCAACTTGATAAACTGATTACAGGGTGGTACTCCCAGTAGGAATAGATAAAAATATTTATTTCTTCTGGTGAAAGCCTGTGTCCAGTAGTGTTTGAATTCTATACTTATTAGAAACAAAGGAAAATGACTGGTTGTAGGACTTGCCAATAATTAATTAGACCAACAAACCATGCACATTTATCTTCTCTCAGTTCAGAGGAAATTGTTTTTTTCTCACTCATGCCATCAAGTGACAAGGGTTGCTTGAGACTTCATGGAGTAATAGATATAACATCTCTTAGCCCAGCAGTGATCAGTTTATATTCTGAAACTTGTTATTGATTTTACCTTTAAGCTAAAGGTAATGAAAAAATGGGCAATAAATAACATTATCCAGCTTTCAAACATACGTATGTCTGTCAGGATGCAGTAGCAACAGGGGGCAACAGATCTTCAGTTGTCATAGATCCAAGACTGAGGCTGAGCTATGACAGTTTGCACAAGTCCAGTTGCTGGATCCCTCTGGTGGATTTTCCTCCTAGCTTGTCTCATTGTTTCCTTGCACCTGTGTGGTCGACCAGAGCATAGCAGATGTTGGTTTCAGCAAAGAAGCAATATTTTCAACAGTCATTGAAAGCAATTTCATAAATATTTCCTAAAGCAGTTTTGAGCATGGATTTCTGCAGGATAGGAGCCTCAGAAGGCATTCTTTCCTGTAGTTCCTCCATACCCCCTCTCCTTTAAAAGTGTGGTACAGAGGAAAACCTATGTCATTTGACAATATTTATATTGTATAAATAAATCATTAAACCCAAAGCCAGCCCTCAGTTACAGTGGAGTCACTGTCTGAGATGAAATGTCAGTTGTGCTTGGATCCTTTAGGTCTCCTCAACTCCATGATACTTTTGATCTGCTGATCTGTGTTTGAGTGCAACAATCCTCTGTATTTTCAACATAATCCTGTCATGATCAGCTGAAAGAAGTTTGCAAAAGCTTTTCCAGTGGTTTTCAGACAAGAGGTGTTGACAATTACACATTCATACCTTGTTAATGTTAATTGTTTAGTGAAGATAAAATCGCTCTCTAGGTTGCTATATGTAAGTTCTTCACAAGGATTGAGCTAGACCTCTGGAGTTCAGTGAATATTTGGGATATAGCATGGTTTTATTCATTGTAAATCTGATATTGCAAACATAGTAGAATCTGAATGAATCAGACTGCATTGCTGCCTTGTGTCTTTCATCCTTCTGTTATGTACAGGAGAAATGGGGGACAAAGGACAGAAAGGCAGCATAGGACGGCATGGAAAAATTGGTCCTATTGGTTCAAAAGGTATGTTTAATTCAATTATTTCTCCATTTGTGTTTCAGGTGAAAAATGTGTTATCATTTATGTTTGAGAAAAGTTTAGGGGCTTGAAAAATGGCTAACAAGCCTCACAGTTTGCCTTAGCAGGAATTTTCTCACACTGTAGTCAGCCAGGCCATTGAGATCTTTCAGCTAGTTACCTTTTCATGTTACAGCAGTATATTTAGTCTTAAAGTACTGTGAGTATCCTGGTTTGAGGATAAATAAAGAACTTTGCACTGCCATGCAAGTGTGGACAGTTAAAGAAGATGGGAAGATGTGTTGTACTTTGGCAGACTTTTAAGAGTCAGAACATGTGTTTTCTTATGTTGACTACTCCATAGGCTTCCTATGTGACTTTGGTTAAGACATTTACACCAGTGTTTACCTAGTCATCTAGATTATGATTTAAAATTTAGGTATATCCAGCCCTTTCCCTTCTACAGCATCTGAATTTACAGGTTCTGTGAAATTTATGAATGTCAAGAAATGAATATTGGTATATATTATTTGGGTTCAAGTTTCATAGGTATGGCTGGCCTTTGTTATGGAATGACTAGGACAGAAAAATCTTTATTTTTCTCGGGCATATTTCTACTTTCCACATTTGAATTTTACTTGAGAAAAAAATATATAAGTGTTAAATGTACTATTGACAGAAAAGGCAGCATTAACATTATGTTATTTTTCGTGTCTTCAGGTGAAAAAGGAGATAATGGTGACATAGGACCACCGGGTCCTAATGGTGACCCAGGTAATCCATAACACACCTGGTTTGTGTGAAAGACTTTTCATCACTAAAAATACATCTGTTTACATTTTGGGGGAAATAATGAACTATTTTTTCATTGGTACTGTAATATTTCACTGTTATATTTTCAAAAGACTTAAAATCATTGAAGTTGCAGCAGTTGCTGGACTTATAGTGTATATGCTAGAACAGTATCTTGTACTTTCTCTGAGGAGTAATCTCTCCAGAAGCCTAGTGGAACTGAAGTCAGACTGTCTGTGTCATTCATCACCAGGGTAAAGAGATGTCTCTGCATATCTCTCTGTGTACCAGTCAGTGCAAGGGAGCAGGCTCCTGCCCATCCATGGATTATAGTTATAGGAACAGGAGATTGTCAAGAACACAGATCACAGAATGAGTCAGGCTGGAATGGAACACATTGGGTCAGCTGGTCCAACCTCTGCTCAAGAGGGTAATCCCAGAGCACATGGCTCAGGATTCTGTCCAGACAGTTCTTGAATATCTCCAGTGAGGGAGACTCCACAACACTTCTGGGCAACCTGCTCAGTTGCCCACACAGTAACGAAGTTCTTCCTCATGTTCAGGAGAAACTTCCTGTACATCAGTTTCTGCCCAGTGCCTCCTGTCCTATTTTTTGGACCACCAAGCAGAGCCTGGCTCAGTCTTCTCATCACCCTCTCTTCAGATTCTTATATGGAGGCACATGGATCTTCCAGAAGTATATAGATGTTCTAGAGAAACAGCCTAGTGTAAGAAGGGCAAGCCTTGCAAGAGTGGCAGGTTTGGACTGGACTGAATTCATCCCTTCCTGGCAGAGTGCATTGGAGGTGCACAGATCAGATTTCTCATGAGAACATAATTTGTCACTCTAACTCTTGAGCTAGCGTGCTGTGCACCCAGACAGCATGCACAGTTTGGTAGGGCAAGTACTGACTTGCACAACTGAGCAGGGTTAGTGGGTAGTCCAATGCAGATTTTAATAATTGCATACAGAACTGCAAATGGTAATTGATCCTCATTTTGAGATCTGTGGTCAGAGATGTATTAGTATTTTAGTATTCACATTCAGATTATCTTTGTCAAACCTATGCCAATGTGGGTGAATAGATGATTTTCTATTGTCTAATTTTATTGTCAGAAGTATTATAAATTCTGTACTTTCAAAAACACAGAACTGCATTTTTCAGGTAATTATGTGAAATATGTGGTTGGAATTTTGGATCTGCTGTGATATGTTCCTTGGGAAGAATTTGCAAGCAATGTTTTTTGCTGTTAAAGAAAACTTTGAGAAAACTAAAGAAAATAATTTTACTGAAAATGAGAATTTTGGAAAATGTTTTTAGTTAAAAAGCATTGTGCATGTTTTGCAGAGAATATATATCTGTGCTTACGTTAGTACTAAGCATTCAGGATGGAAGATTTGTAGGATGTGAACTGAGCTGTTCTGCACAGGCCCAGACACCCCCAAGAATCATATAATGGTGCAGGGTAGTGAAGGCTCTAATTTTCTCTCTGTAACTTACAAGTCAGCTTTCTCCAGGGCTGTCATGCTGGGCCTTTTCATAAAATTGTTGAGATAATAGTTGAAATTAGGTAGCTTTTTCATTTGTTTTTATCTATATAATTTCACAGGCATCCCTTGTGAGTGCAGTCAGCTAAGGAAGGCTATTGGTGAAATGGATATTCAAGTAGCCCAGCTGACGACAGAGCTAAAATTCATAAAAAATGGTAGGTTAATTTTATATCACTGTTTTCCTTTCTTCTAGCCTCATTTTATCGGTGAAATCGCTCGTAAAGCGTGTCACCATTCCACATCTGATTTGTGAAGCTATTTTGGGGTGTGCAGTGACTTGGTTTATCGAAATGCGAGTGCTCACTTTTCAGCACTGCCCTCCCCCGCAGCTGTCGCCGGCGTGCGTGAGACGGACAACAAGATCTATCTGCTGGTGAAGGAGGAGAAGAGGTACAAGGAAGCCCAGCTGTACTGCCACGGACGAGGAGGGACGCTGAGCATGCCCAAGGATGAGACTGCCAACAACCTGATTGCCTCGTACATCAACCAAGCTGGGCTCACCAGAGTCTTCATTGGGATTAACGACCTGGAGAAAGAGGGGAATTTTGTCTATTCCGACCGGTCGCCCATGCAGACCTTCAACAAGTGGCGCAGCGGGGAGCCCAACAACGCTTACGATGAGGAGGACTGTGTGGAGATGGTGGCCTCAGGGGGCTGGAACGATGTTGCCTGTCACATTACCATGTATTTTGTGTGTGAATTTGACAAAGAAAATGTCTAAGCTGCTCTGTTCTTTCTCTATTGTAAGAAAAATGCTTAAGACAATTGTACAAGTTGCTCCATGTTTATAGAGTACGAGTGAAATTTTGCAAGTATGTGGCATCAGGGTTGTACAGCTGTAAATACAGTTTAGGTATTTCAAATATCAGAATTTACCCTTCAGAAGGGAAGAGCAGTAATAAGGCATAGCTTGGTTGGCTTTTTATGTAGGAAAATATATCTATTTAGATAAAAATGTGCCCTTACAACAGTTAACAAATGTGGTTACATGCCTGTAAGAGTAGGCAGAATTTGACCTCTAGTTGTTAGAATGGTTAGAATTAGATTCCTGATATTCTTTTATCTTAATAAAATTTGTAGCTATAAATACTAATTTCTTGTAGTGCTACAGGGATATTTTAGCAACAAGACATATTTTGTATACTCCAGTCAATAAGTACAAATATTACTGTAGGTTTTTTGAATGTTACAATTTTATTTTTTTTTAACTGGCCAAAGCAAACCAAAAGTCATGATTTATACAATTTTATAATGTTTCTTCATTGATCTATTCACAGATGTATGACCAAAAAGCATTTAAGTAAACTGAATTTTAGTTCCGAGGGAGGACAAAGTCTAGTGAAAGGTGTTCCTGCCCATGGCAGGAGATTGAAACTAAGTAATCTTTAAGGTTTCTTCCAACCCAAACTATTTTATGATTCCATGATTCTATGCTATGAAAATTGTTATAATTTAGTATTGAGGGTTTCCATCCAGATGGTGTTTTGGGGTTGGCTAAATGTAAAAGTAACAATTCAATTTTCTGCATTCCTTTGCTGAAAATTATTCAGTACATGAAGTATTTCAGATACTATATAATTCCCTAAAATAAACATTTCACTTTTTTTTTAGAAAATCTTGGTGTGTCTTGTTACAAAATAAGCAAAAATACCAGCCCTCCACAATTTAAGGCAGACTTCATATGTATGCAATTAAGCTCATGAAAACAAATTAGCAATCAGTTCCTTTTAGTAAGAAAGCATCTTAAATGTTTACACAGATTGTTAAAATAATCCCTTGAAAAGCAGAAAAGTTTCCAAATTTTTCCTGTGTATATAGCAGTAATAAATAACTTTGTGCAAATAATTTATGTACCAAATTTACAATTGCATGTGATGGAAAATGTGATGTATATTAAAAAAAAAATCACCCCAGCATAATTTCACAAAAGAAATGATGAATTACTTTAAATCTTCCCAGGAACCAGTTGCATGCCACCTCATCTCACTGTTAGGCACAGAAAAATCAAAAAAAATTTGCAAAATCCCTGTGTTTCTTTAGGAATACCTCGCACAGTGTTTTAAGATGATTTTTAAGGATAAATGATCATTGCATAACATTCTGGTCAAAATGCATATCTGATCATTATGGAAGATTGGCATATAGGCTATCCACAGTGGAAATGGCATGTGGTCCCAGAGATTTCCTGACAAGGAAACCAACTCATCAACCTTGCTGTGCTGTGCCATGTAAACAACCAATAACCATACAAGGCTGTTCATATCCACAGATGCTGACATTAATTGATTTATATACCTAAGAAAACAAACTGTTTTGTTTGATATATTTACTCTGTAAATCTCACTCCTTTATATATATATATATGTTTGCTTTAATTTTGAAGATCACTAGCAGTACTATAGTATCCTATAGTATTTGATTATCAGCCCAGCTCCAGAGAAATCACTTAAATGGGTCCTTTGATTGCTTTCTTTTCTTATAATAAAGATAGGTATGATACCTGTGTGTTAGTCATTCTACCAACTGCATATTGAAATCTATTAAATAATGTGAATTTATTTCTACACTAATATACAAAGACTCTGTAGAATTTGCAGGGAGCTAACAATTCCAGTAGAGCAATTTGTTTAGAGTAGTGCCTTTTGAATATCATGATTGTTTCCTGCCTGCTATAGAAATCCTCAGAAACCGTTTAAATCTCCAACATACTTTTGTCAAATCATTGTTGCTATATTAAAACAGTCCAAACCTGAGATACAGATATTTGAAGCTCCCTCATTATGTGTGCTGAAGTTGCTGTTTTTCACCTAGGTTTTGAAAGTTTCTGTTGTATTGTTCAATTTCCTCAGAAAGATGAAAAGAGGACTTCTATGGAGATAGGAAGCTTTTTGAGATGTTAAATGCTCCTATTTTAGCTGAAGTCACACCAGGTTTTAAAGATTTCCTCGATATGTGTAGCATTTAAACAGTCTCAATTTCTATTAAAATTTAGGATAAAGAATAAAAGAAGTGGAAAAACATTTATTTTTCCTAGTTTTAATTTTCTTCAGGATATTTTTTGCAGTGCTTTATATGTGAGGTAGAAACGACATTAGTTTCATTGTCAGATACCTGCACGCTGGCTGCAGCAGCCCTTATTTCAACATTTGGGCAGAGGGAGCAAGGCTAGTCTGTAAGGTCTGTAGCTGTCCTGCAAGGGGCAACAACAGTACATCTGATATTTACCCCTTTGAGGAACTGGGTGGAAAATGATGGAGGCATTGGAAATGAATGAACCCTTTGTAATTTCTTTCACCCTCTAGTTGCTGATGCCTGTAGGTAGACTCTTGCTGGAGGCAGAAATCAATGTTGCATGTAGTGCTCAGCCTGCATGAACCCTGCTGACATGCTCGGTAAGGTTTCCATTATTCTCCCTGGAATTTAGAGCTATTGTTTTTTTAAAAATTAAATTAATAATAATTTGTTTTTATTTGGGGTGTTTCCATGTGCATTTAAACCTGCAATTGTAATATAATTACTCATTTTTTGTAGCTCTGCAGAAGCCTTTGGAACATGTCTGTCTGGCAAGCACAGGTGTTTCTCAGACTGTTCTTATATGTTTTATTTTTGATGGATAATTTTTCCTCATATATATATCCCCATAGCCCTTATTTATTTTACTATTGAATAAAGGGCATTCTTTGGCATTTTAAAAAGGCAACAATAGCAACTGGTTTTTTTTACTGTAATCACCCATTCACATTTTGAATGACTTATTCACATAAAATGCGGATTTCATTCAACTGTACTCTGCACCTTTAGCTGCTAGGGCTGCGTGTTGCGGTACTGATGTCAGGACAGAGTGCACCGCCCTTCTAGGAGGGGGCTTGGCTGAGATACAGAATTGAACTGGCTGAGTCCAAGGGGAGCTCCACTGCCTGTGAGAGCTCTGACTCGCTCTGCACATCTTGAGAGAGCACTGGGTCACATCTGATCCTGATCACCATCCAGATTTGCCACTCCACAACCTCACTACTGCTTGGTGGAAAGTGTTGCTCCCACTTGCCTTGTTATGCTGCTCAGCTCCTGGCTCACCATCTCTCGTGAGCCAGCTGCTCCTCACTGTGCTCTGACAGCTGACATGTTTATCCCTGGAAATACGGGTTTGTTACAGGTTTGTTAGCAGCAGACATTCTCCCTGACTGTGAGTTTTAACATTCTTATATCACAGAGAAGAACTGTAAAAAAATTAGTATTCATAAGTTGGATATAGAGCATCCTTATTCATGTAAGTAAAATGGAGTGCTTCATTTTTCATAAGCTCAGGAAATGCCAGTTCAAATATGCTTTGCAAAATAGCAGTTCATTGGACCTTTCTTTTTGTTACAGTTCTTGATGAAAAGTGAAAGAAGATGATATTGAAATAATTTTAATTGTAAAATATGATGAAGGTTCACAACGGAGGAAGACTTTTGAAGTAGACATTTTTCAGGATGTCTACTTTTAGAATTTTTCTCTAAAGCTTTATTTTGACCCATAAAGGGATTTGATTTTTATAATATTGTTAATATATTTTACACCATGTCAGTAACAGTGATCTGTATAAGGTTTGATATATTTTACTTTATTCTTTAGGTCTTGATTGCCAATGGGAACAAGTGATCTTTTTGAGACTTCTGTTTGACATGCTGAAAGACTGTGACATTGGAATTGTTTTTTCCTCCTGGGCCTGCTATGACACTATAAATGCCTTGAGTACAAAACAATAGATAGTTCAACCTATGTTACATAGAAGATATTCTTACTGATTATGAAAATTATTCAAGTACTATGCCATATAACTAGTAGTTTCTGCACTATTCCAAATGTCCAAACCAATCATTAGATAAGATAAATACAAGCCTTTTGAAACCTTTTAATCTTACAAATATATTTTCATCCTGACTTAAATAAAAGGTTTGTCACAGTAAAGCAGAAGTTCAGGGTTTCCCCTAGGTCTATATCTCTGTGGGACACTCAGTGACTTGTGATGGTCATGGCTGAATCCAATCCTTGAGTAGAGAATTAGCCAACAATGCAATGATGTGTGACTTCACCCTTTGCACTTTCTGAACTGCATCCCCTTAGACTTTGTTGGACTAAGGGCTGATGTCTTTTCACTGGAGATTCTCATTTTCAATTTTTGGCTTGCCTGTCGTTCCAGAAGCTTCATCACTCTACATGTCTGCCACAGATTAAGGATGAAGAAATGGGATTTTTTCCACTCTGGGGACCTGGAAGTGCTTATAAAACTGGCTGTGATGGGGAAGGTATTGTGCAAAACTGGAGCTGGCCACTTACTGCTCCATTGGAGTGCATGTTCCTGGCCAGGGAGAGTCAATCCAGTTTACCAAGAAAAAACTGACCATGTTATTGTGGGTAAAAAGAAATCAGAGTGTTAAGATTTACCTAGGAAAAAAATTGTGCAGTGAAGGGTTTTGACTATTTACTTTACAAAGTAGCTGTCAGAAAGAACAGTTTGGTTTTAATTTTACTGTGATAGGAGGGTACAGACTCTGTGAAATGGGAGATAAAGTGTTTGGGGAGAGGACGCAGTTGTGTGCTCAGTGTGTTTTTCTGGATGCGAGCCTCCTCCTAGCCCAGAGCTTTTCTATTGGATAAGGAGGGAATCCTCTCAAGAGGGAGAGCACAAAATGGAAAAGGTGGAAGAAGCAGCGAGTGAAGAACTGGCAGTGAGTGGGATGCCCATGAGGCAGAATGTAAATGTTACCTCCAGCCATTCTCCTGCTTCCTGCTAGGGAAATGTAATTACCCTGCCCTTTCTGTCAAAATGTCTCACTATAGCTCTGGATGGTAACTCATAAAAATAGAGTGAGGTGACCAATTTAGTGTAATATCTGTGCCTAAATAAAGCCCAGTTTGGGTCTATGGATAAATAATAGCATCCACCACACTCTAGGTATATTAATGCATGAAATCACAGGGGATATAATTAAGCACTGCTATTCAAAGGCTAGCTATGTAGTACTGATGAGCTTCTGGATATTCTTTACATATAAAAGTGTGAGTGCTGCCAGGAATTCAGCAACAGAAGGTCTGGTGTGCAGCTGAACAATACAGGTGTTACCATACTATCATCTAGTGGCATAAGAGTGAAAAATAAGGAGCTGAGTGGTATTTTGCTTCTGCTTACATCAGTTGCTGTGTTGTAATCACTGATATTGTATTGAACAACTGACTTTTGAGTTCTAAGTCTTTAAGTCTTTAGTCAGCTTTCTTTTTTTTTTTATTTTTTTTATTTCTTTGTGAAAGATTATTTTGAATTATTACAAGGAGATGTGCACTGATTTTAAGTCCAATTCTCAGGTGGGAGTTTTGACTAAGAAGTGAGAAGAGTGCCCAAATGAGCTCAATTATCATGCCTTGGAGTGAAGAAAAAGAAAACAAGTCAAGCTGTGCTCTGCAGGCCAGCATCTAAATTGCAGGTGCAGATCTTCACCTGGCATAAATCAACTCCAGTGAAGCCAAATTGATTTATACCTGCTGAGGATTTGAGACAGTATTGTCATCAATTCTAGATCTATGCTTATTTTGCAGAGAAAGAGGGAGAAGTATTTTTATATTTATAATTTATTCTGAGCACTTTAAAGGTTATTCAGAGTCCAAGCCACTGTAATGTGTGCATCTCCCATGAAGATTTCTGGGCAATAATCAGTTTTGAAACAAATATTGAATGTAAAATAATTGAAGTAGGTCTATGATGCAAAACTTTATCCTTGCAAGTACACAAGAGGTATGATGTAGAACACAAAAAAAGCAGTAAAAGCATTCAACACAAAGAGTAAGTCCTCTATAATTTTCTATTCTTCTGTGAAAAAGAAACCTTTGCTTTTTGCTGTGTTCAACGTTTATCCATATGAGAAGACAGGGTGCCATCTAGTGAAGAAAAGATTTCTTGCATATCTAAAGAACAACAAATCCAAATTTGTTCCTGCTTTATTCTTTAGTATGAAATGAATGATATGGTCATCCTGCAAGAGGGAAAGTGTTTCTGTGTTTGTAAAACACAGAAATAAAAGGAGGTATAAAAATGCAAAGTAGTAATTTCTTTATTACAAAATGCCCTGTACATATACATGTCAGCTTGTTTTACTTAATCCAACTCTCTGCTTCTTCCCCAGCATTACTACTCTTCTGTTCTACATAAATAAATCTAATATGTGACTTACTAGGTAAAGTTCACTACCTTTTCCAAATATCCCCAGCTGGGTTAGCAGAAAACTTACAATTGGCCTTGATTCATGGAATTCCTTTTTGGTCCGGATTTTTAGCTACAGCTTCTGAAAATGGAAGATAAAATGCTGGATCCCTTAAACTTGTATTGCAAAAGTATAAATGCATTACAGCTGATGTGTAACCTCATGCTTAATACTCAGTGGTTACATCTCTTTTAAAAAATATTCTTTGAGACTACTGTCCTGGTTTACACAATGCCCCCAGTTTTCTTTTTAAAGCTTATCTTCCTTTGCATCTGGTCAGACCCAAAATGAAGTTAATTATGTGTGTTGATTATATACTGTAGTTTCTTGGGAATTGATTTGCCTGTGCAGTTGTTTCGAATCATAATCAACATAAAGAGAATTATTTGAAAATATGTTTTAAATTGTTAACAAAGGCAAATCTCCTTTCAGTCTAGACATTTTTTGCTTTATAATAAATAGAATATCCACAGATCTAACCCATAAGACAAATCTGCTTTATGATTTTAAGTTAAACCAAAGTGGGCTGGATTCTAACAGATGAGAAGTCAGTGGCCATTAACCTTTAAGCTCAGGTAAAGCAGGGCCTGAGTTTGCTGACTCCAGGATGTACAGTGACATGTCCCCTAGCAGCTGACACCAGAGACACCTGGTCTGAGGCTTTGTGGCCAGTTTTGCACAGGCCCAAATCCCTGGTTTTGGTGCCACTTGCAGATCCTTACCAAGAAGGGTCTGCCTCAGGTGCTGGCTGCTCCTTTGATCAGCTGTGCTAACCTGCTGTTCAAAAACAGAGCTAATGTCATTGTATGGTACATTTCCTTAAAATAACTTTTGAACCTTTTACCCATTGTCAACCAGATGTGACATAAAGTCTCTGGGATTTGCAGTTTTTAAACACTTTATGTAAAAATGTGACTGGGTAGTAAACAAAGATCCTTCTCTTCAGGAGATGGCTGCAGTGGGAACTCACCTGTTAAACATCAAAGAGCCATCTTGGAAACAAATGATACAAAATCCTAACCACAGGAAAAGACTTGATGATAAATTGTCCTTTCTAGGCACTGAAGACTTGAACTAATATTAATGGATACTATAGGAAACCAGCATTTCTGCTGGATTGCCCACTGAACAACTCACCTGCTCTGTGATGTCAGTTGATGTTTTGCTGGCTGCAGGGAAAAGGGAGCATTAGATCACCTCTCACCCTAGAAGAGAACAGTTTCCATCCATGTCATTTTAAGTCAGCTTTGCTGTGATTTGAGTGTAAATGATATTTGATCATATTTTGATTTAATCCCACACTGATCGTATGCCTTTCCCCTCCATTGTTGAGATCACTAACCAGAGATAAAGAAAGAATTTTCAATGTCCTGGCTCTCCTGGGAGCAAGAAAGAGAAAGACAGAGCTGGAAAATAGAGTCCTGTGCATCCCGCTTTTTCTGCTGTATGGGTTCAGCATGCTTTATTTTTGCATGCATAATGTTTTTTTCAATGGCTATTTTGCTTCCCTTTTTCCCTTACTCTTTACTTGTTCATGCAGAGATTGGATATTGGAATTAAAAAAGACCTTTCTGCTGTTTAAACAAGTAATGTATATGTGTGACTGGAGACTACATTTAAGTGCATTCACAGAAATCCATTTTTAATAGTGAGCAGGCAGGGAAGAATCATTTGTCATAAGATTACAGAGGGGAATATTTAAACCTGTTATGAAATTTTTAAAGGTCTTAAGGAGTATGATCATGATTATGCAGACTCGGTTTATTGCTAGGTATGTAGTTAAAATGAGAAGAAATCAAAAAACCCCCCAGTGGAAATCACTATTAACTGAGGTATTATGTGTGAAATTAGTCTTGAAAGTAAGAAAGTAGTATTACATGTTAAAAAGGATTAAAGGGAGACAAATATGGAGAATAATTAACTGGGCTGCTCCTTACTGTTAAGGGTTTTGGTGAGCCTGTTTTACTTCTAAACCCTTCTGAAGGGTTTTTTTTTTTTTTTAAAGTGTCTTCATACTAGGTACTGTTTTTTGGCTTATTCTTACACGTTGCTCTGCATGATCTCTATCCCTGCTTCTTTACCAATCTTGTGATGGAGGATGCTCACCTGCTGGGACAATGTGTAGGGTTGCTGTACTGGGAGCACCACTGCAGTGGGCAGCCTGACCTGGTAGTTTGCTTAAGTGAGGTCAAATTTTGCATCCCTTGAGGAGAGGCCGGTGAATGAATTTGCTGAATGTCTTGGATGTCCTAGGGTGCCTAGGGCACGAGGCACCTCTGTATGAGGCAGCTGAACTGAGTCCATCATGATAATCAGTTCAGCCTTCTGGGTTTGCCAGAAGTCTTGGCTGAGGTCTGGTGGTTGGGAGTTGTCTCCTCCAGTTTTAAACATCAGCATTGCCAACATTTGCATCTGAGCTAGTCACATGTTTCTCTAGTCTGTGGGGAGAAATAAGTGCATTCAGGATATGATTCATCTGTCTTATTTTAGATGTCTAAATCAGGATAGGAATGTTCCTTGTTCTGACTCTTCATTTCTTTCATTTGCTCGGAGATGAGGTCAAGGTGACAAGCTAAAATGCAGACTTTTCTGACTGACAAGATGAATCCTACCCATCAAATCTCAGCAGCCTCCATCACAAAATCCCCATTATGTGGAGCTGCCACTCAAATGTTTTGCTGACCGGTGGTTCTTGTCATGTAAGTTTATAAGGAGAGGTTGTAAAAGGTCTTGAAGGAGGTGTGACATCCACTAGAAGAGCACGACCTGCCACAGGTGACTTTTTGTCACACAGAGGATCCGGATGCCTCTTCTATCATGCAGCCCAATGTGGTACAGACTCATGAGTCACACTCGGGAAAAAAATCAATGCTCTGCCTGCAGAAAATAACTCTCCTTTCTTTCTTTCTCAAACTGGCAGTTATGATCGCCGGGTGAGAGGCAAGCTGAATTTGTTCTTCTCTTTCTCTCATGAGAGAGAGAGAGAATAATGGTTGCCTATTGTTTCTTTCTTCCCTGCAAACTGTGATATTTGGCTTTCCTTGTCTGTGCTGCAAAGCAATAAATAGCACCTCCAGGAGAGACAATGGATGCACAAGAAGAAATGACTGGCACAGACATGGCAGAGACCATTTCAGTGACTTCCATGCACAGATGTTCTCACTTGACTCATTTCAATAGCAAAAACTCAACAGAGAAGCATGGTGTCTGTGCTCCATAGCCCAGATGGGGATCTTGCCATATTGAATGTTTTAAAAAGATTACTGATTTCCTGCTTGTAAATATAAAGTCAAGCAATTGTTCCTGATCTGGGGAACAGTATTTTAATCTCCTACGCCATACAGTGTGTGTGGCATCTCTGCCCTGTTACGTGTGTGTTGGGGTAAAATGCCATTGTGGAGGAGTGTGAGACATCCTGTGGTCCTGTCACAGCAGTCAGTGCTGATCAGCAGAGAGGGGGCCAGGCCTTCAAATCCAGCAGCATCGCTGGGGTGTATGTGCACAACTGTATTGTAACTACTGAGAGGACAAATGTCTGGTGATGCATAATGAAAATGCGTTACTGAGGTGCTGGGATTATATGGACAATACATTTCTTTTTAATTTGATGGAATAAGCTTTTGTATGCTGTGATGACATAGAAAAGGCTGAAAGATTCACTCTCCCAAGGTTAATTTGATGCAATTAATTTTAACAGGGGAAGAGAATCACAGGTCAGAAGAGAGAAAGGGCAGGTTGAAAAATATTTGGATGAATTAGAAATGTTCTAGTCAGCAGGGTCAGGTGAAATCTGGTTGAAGGTTGCCAAAGCAGTTGCTGAACTATTAGTAATTGTCTTCAGATGCTTGTGGAGGACCAAGAGGTCTCACAGCCCTAGAGAAGCCTCCTCCTCCTTTATTTAACAAAAGAGAAATGCAAGGTAAGTCATCAGGCAAATCAACTGGATTACCAGAGCAAATACATAAAAAAAAATTAAGTGAAAGAACCAAGTGTATCACAAAGTGGTGGAAATAATAACTATGGATTTGTCAAGAACAAATCATGTTGAATCCTCCTTTATATATTTGCCTTTGTTGTTGATCTGGTAGATGTAGAAATACAGTAAGATGTTATATTCTTGATGCTTGCATGTCAAATGGGGTATAGCTTTGATTCATTGCTTAAAGTGAGTGCATGGCTTAAAAAAACCTGCTAAGAAACAGTATCAATGCTTTGGGGTAAAAATGAGAGGACGTTTGAAGTTAGAGTTCTCTGAGGTTTATCCCAAACACAATTCTACTCAGTATTCATGTTGCTGTTTTCAGTGACATAATTAAAGAGTAAGGAGGACTTCAAGATCTATAGAAGATAGTTTAAAATTGATTTTTACTGTATGGAATATTGCCAGGTATTAACAAATGAAACTCAGTAACAGAAAGAGAAATGTATTGTGCATAAGAAAAAGTGACAAGATGCCTCAGAATATGTGAAAGAAGAAAGAGACTTGGAGGTTTAGGGCTAATGTTACTACATTGCAAAAGATTAAAAGATTTTTTTGTTTATCAAGATATTTCAGTCTGGGATATACTCATAAAGGACATGGAAGGGAGTTAATTTCTTTTTCATTGTATCATTGGGGTCTCAGCTGAAATAATGGACTCACTTCTGGGCAGTGGATACAGACAAAGTGTAGGGAATCCAAAGGTGAAACAATAAAACTGATGAACAGCTGGCAAATATGGCTGTGAAATAAGCTTCATTTGATCTAGAGAAGACTTAAGTAAGGAAGTATATGATGCAAGCGTGTGATGATGAAAAAACTTTTTATAATTATGACAATTTATTATTTCCAATGTCTGCCCATGATGTGGCATGAAAAAATAACTTACTGTGAAGCAAACAGGATTTGATTAGGATACCAGAAAAAATCTAACAAAAGGGACACTTAAGTTCTAAAACAGATTTTATAGTGAATCAGCTATCTATGTATTGTTGGCAAGGGCAAATCAAGTAACAAGAGGCTGAGCTCCTGTGGCTGATGTTGTGCTGCGCCTCTGGCATGGTGCAACACAGACCAAGGGCAGCCAGGAGAATGTGCCCCACATGAAATCTTGCTATAAGCATGTTAGGCTAACTTCTGCAATGCTGAGCTATAAATAGACATATGTCTTTACACCACAAAAATAATTACACCCACACACAATTTTGGAGTGATACAATATCACCCAATATCATTCCAATATAAACAGTTAATTTTTGGCATTTTGGAGTCAAGTATAAACCCAGGGATTGTTTGCTTCTCAGAGGTATAGTTTTGCTTTGGGATCTCCATAATATTTTCTAGATTTTGATCTCCCAACAGGGAGTCTCTAGCAGACACTAGAGTGGCAACAGGCAAGAATTAATTATTATTTTAAGGTTTCTAAGTCATATTTCTGAGAGGCTAAATTGCATTTCATAGAAATATAAGGGTAGTTCTATTGGAATTAGTTGTTCAACTTAATATTTGTTTTCTAAAATAATGTCAAAGAACCCTTGTAAATGTTTCGAGTAGAGCTTCACAACATTTACTTTTGCTGAGGATGATTCCAACTCACTTTATCTGATAGCTTTTGGTACTTGTATGGGAAAACCTCATGAAAAGTTGGTTCTTTCCATACTGTGGGTGCTTCCCACAAATCCACGGACCCCTACTATAATTCATCCCTCTTCCTGCTCTGTTCAGATGTTGCTTCCAGGTTCCAAGACTGTATGGCCCTAGCACTTCTTCTTCCTCTGCCACTGCCCTGCTCCTTTTCCCACACTACCATGTGCCCTCCTGCTTGGGAGGTAAGTGATGGATGGCACCAACTGTTGGACTCAGCCAAAAGAAGAGCCAGAGCTAACACAGGGTATGTTTTTCTTAGAGGGCTTCTGTGGGCTTCCCAGTCTCCATATGGATTGCCCTGTGCTCATCACTTTATGTTCTCCAAAATGCTGTTCTGGCAACAGATGATAAAAGCATTGAAAGTAAATTACTAAGTCTCTGATTGAAAAAAATATCACAGCATTTCCCTAAGTCTATTGTTGCACCTGTGATACAGACAATGTCCTGCACCAGCATAGGAAGTGGGAATTTGGGAACCACCCTTACTAGCAAAAATTATGATTGTGGTAAGTATGTATTTTTATAATATGGCTGCAATAAAAACATAATTAGTTGTCAGCCTTACATACTTGAAGGAAATAAGATTTTTAAAAACTTAAATTCTGCAATTTTTTGTCCCCTAATATGTGCCTCTCATGTGTTTCAGTAGCATATATTGTAAAACATAAAGATAGAAAAGCAGTATCTCGAGTTGATGTGTAAGTGCTTTTTGAAACTAACAACTAATTCCATTCATATCAGTTTTCTTTGCTGCTGAAAGGGCAGAGAACAAGCTGCAGACATGAAAATCAAGTGACCTTTTATAGTCTGGTCTTCACAAAGAAGAAAAACTCAGTATTTATCTGACTTCCTATATGTAAAAGAAGACGCAGAAAAAAAGTAAACTTCTGTTTCTAGGTGAAGATCAAAAAGTGTTTTATAGCCCATAAAAATTAAGGTTCTCAACATCCCTGTGAATTAGGTAGTGATCTAATTTTCCATGTAGGTGAAACTAAGAAATAATCAGATTTATCAACCATGTTATTGCAATCCTGTGGTAAAAATCAGAATAAAGCCTGAAAATCTTCAGCATAGTCTTTTGATTTAATTGCTGTTTCCTAAAATAAGTGGTTCTCAGCAATTTTTTAGTTGTATGGGTTGAAATTCTGCTAGTATAATTAATTAAATTTTGTATTGAATATTTTAAAGCGTGGAAATTAGGTTCTTGTCTTCTGAGGATGCGCATGAACAGCCTTCAGCAGAGCTCATAAAAAGAAAGTTAATTTTTGTTTGGCAAAACACTCTCCTCCCTGTACTTTAGCATAAACTATAGGTCACTAGCATAATCCCCCTCTTTTTACGTGCCTTTGAAGTAAATGGAATTGTGTACTATAAGAAAGACTGTTAATGAAAAGATGAAAAAATATCCCGCTGAATTGCTTTGTATATGAAATCCCATGAAAGAAGAGAGACTTTATTCTTTAAAATTATTTGTAATTAAAAGATTGTTTTTACGGTGCATTACTGAATCATTAAAAATCCAGAGGGGGATAAATCAAACTAGCTGGTAGAGGAGTGGTAGGTGACTGCTGTCATTGGCAGATATGTATCTCAGAACTGAACTCTTTGCAAATGTCATGTGAAATAACTGAATTTATTAGAAGTAGGAATTGCACACACAGAAGCTGACGACTCTGAAAAATATGCAGGCAGCTGTGGAACTGCAGGCTAGAAACTACCCTTCCTATCTGTATTCAAAACCTGTGAAAATGCTGTAATAGATTTAGCAATTTCAAAAGCTGCTTCTCCTGCCTGCCCTGTTTTTACAGCAGAGCTTGCCTCTGCTGAGCAGAAGAGGCAATATGGGACAGGTTGTGCCCACTCCTGGCCACACCTTGCATGTGGACACAGTTCCCTCTTCACAGTGGATGGGGTTAAAACACTGAAATGGGGTGACTGAGGTGGAATACGAATCCAGTCCTTACTGCTGGGATAATGACAGCAGTTTCTGTCAGAAAGCCGGGAGGAGCTTGACTAGGAATGTCCCCAGCAGCAGGAGATGAGCAGAGCCCTGCTCCTGCAGCGGCCCCATTTCACAGCCACCTGCCAGGCTGCGTTTGCAGGGACAGGCACACAGTGACAGCCTGTGCTCCTGTGCTGCACTGCCCTGACTGCACAGCGGGTCAGAACGGCTTCTGGGGGTCACCTGGCCCCAGCTCCTGCTCAAAGCATGGCTAGCTTCACATGTGGCATGTGCACTGGCAGGCATTAATATTTAATCTGTAAACTAATTTAATGGAGCTTTTCTTTTTCATGTGATCTTCAGGACTAGTTCACTTTTAAAGAGTAGGAACACAGGGCACAAAAAGGTGATTTTTTAAAAGGGTGAAGTGAGTGGTCATAAATGAAAGCTGATACATAGGTGCTTTTTGTTTGTTTGTTTTACTTACAAGTTTTCACAAAGTATTAACAAAATATTAAATTTCAGTTTTATTTTTTTTTCCCTTGATAAACATTTTTTACTTCAGGTGAGATTTTTGCTCCATCAGAAGAGCTATTCAAGGTATAGTAGACTTATGCTCAGTTTGTCCAAGAGTAGAGAACTTGCATACTATTACAAAAATAAAGTAGGGTGGGTGAGACAAGAAGTAATTATGATGTGCATAAACTAAGATTACTTCACATGTCTAGCTTCATGTATGTATTACACAGAAATTGTCAACTCTACAATTAATGATAGGATTTTTTACTCATGTTGTTATACCTCTCATACTTGTTATTCTTGGATCTCAGCTTTCCAGGTGAGGTGGGTTGAACTTTGCATATTCTCTGTAAGCAGAGGTAAGATAAGATGCCAACCGCTCCTGAAGATTATGGGAGGTCCTGGAGCTCCACTGCAAGCTTGAAACCTCTGGTTGTCATCCAATATGGCAAGAAATGAAAGTTCCCCAAAGAAAATCCAACTATTACGGGTTAATGATTCTAGAGGGTGAATCAATAACATTCAAAAATGATGACCAATGTGACAATCAAGATTTTGAAATTGTAGATGGAGTGAAAATTTATGAGCTTTAAACTTAGATTCCTCAACTGTTCACTTCAACTGTAAAATGACACAGAATGTGGTGAGCAAACTTCAATAGAGGATGTGCTAATTATCTGAACCATATTTGTGTTCTTGCTCCAACATCCCCTTTCATTTTTGATAATGACAATGTTTCAGAAGCATTCGTATTCTTTGGACAAGAAAAACAGGTAAGTATATTTTGGAACGTTGCCAAACCTTTGAGAATTGCAAGGTGAAAAATGAGAGAAACAAGGAAATTTCACAGTTACCAAGATCAAAACTAACGTCCAGTGTGGGAATCCAGAGCTTCCCTCTGGCTGCCCTGGAAAGCCTGGGACCCTGGCAGGGGGTCAGGAACCCCCCTGGACAGAGCCCCCAGAGACACTGTCTGTGATCTCTGTCCATGGAAAAGAGTTTTCAATCTTACAGGATGAAGCACAAGCTCTGAGTGTTTGATATGAGTAATAATTAAGTGTGGCACGAGTGCAAAAGTAAAATTTTAGGATTCTAGATTAGGGGTTCAAAGGGGACAAGATGGAGGAAATTGGGTGTGTCTTGTCCTTTATCTCCTTCTTCATGCCCTCCATGTTTCACTGTGGTGTTGGCATTTTTCTATTGGTTTAGGCTGGGGACACACTGTTCAACGTAGACGATAGATCTTGGCAAGTTATTGTAAATATAGCACACGTAGTTTCTGGTATTTAATGTTTGTAACATCCCACTGAGGGGAGAGCCCCACACGCTGCCCTGCAGGACAGACCTGCGGCAGGGCAGCATAAAATGTTAGAGATAAACAGAATAAACAACCTTGAAACCAGCACAGACGAATTGCGACTTCTTCTTTGGCAATGGGGCAGAAAGACAGAGACTTTTTACAATGTTGGAATCATCAATACCACAGATTCCAACACTCCAGTTGGCCAGAGGACTGGCAGTCCCTTGCAAACTCCTTTTTTTTCCTTTTTGGTTTAAGACCAAATCCAACAAAAGGACAAAATTACAGGAGCACAACAATTAGTATGAGAAATAATTTATAGAAGACAAAAAGTAAAATGAAAATGAATTTTTTGTCTATCTTGTAAAAGAGCATCTGTGAAGCAGTATTGTCAATAAGATGAAGGGCTGAGAAAGAAAGCTGCTGGGGATGTCTGGACAGCTGAGTTACCAAGGAACTCACTACCCATGTAGCTGAGAGAGCTTGGGAAGCTGCTGAGGTAGGATGTTTGGTGTTGTCTGTGGCATGTGGAGCCAGCTGGCTGCAGAGTAGGGCAGTAGCTCCAGAGAGTTAATCTTTGTTGTATTATCTTGATTTCCAGCTGTCCAGGGAATTGCTAAACCTTATGAGCTCCTTTGTGAGCTTGGATGGTGGCTGAGAGCTCTGCCAACCAGACTGCTTATAAAAACCCCACAGAGCTCCAGAGATTAGGCAGCCAGGAGCTGGCTGGAAAAAGGACTTTAGCAGCCAAGCACCCAGGAGATGGGCAGTGGGAAGGGAGACCACAAATGAGTAGATTTTATTCAAGGGTTTCAACGGAATTGACATATCCCTTCAGAATGCTTTGGTCCAGTCAAATCCATTATTTTCTGGTGACTGTGGGGAAATTTTGGAAAAGTTCCAAATCTAAGAAAAATACCAAGCAAAAATCTTCACATATATGTTATTTTTCACATAAGGCAATGATGAGAAGTATAGGAAATTTTTTTTTTTTTTTTTTTTTGTCCACTGAAAGAGCAGACCTTCAGCTTTTATACACTCTCCTGTTTAACCAGGATGTAAAACTAGTCTGTGTTGGGCTGTGAAGGGTTTTGTGTATATCTGAGTACTTGTTGTGGTGACACAAGTCTATTCTAAAATGGTCCTTAGAGCCACAAAATATGAATTTTTTTTTTACTTAGCACCAAAATATATTATCTCTGAAAATTTTCCTGAGCTTGACAGTGCCCATAGTGATTATCTAAAAATACAGGTGCATTCAGATGGAAGGCCTGCAACTCAGTAATTTCATTGCTCAAATTTAGATTTTGGTGTGAATGTCAAAAATAATCATTTTAATAAAATAAACTACTCCAAAAGTCCAGAGAAAACCAGCCAAATCTTCAACTTCTTTCCTTAAAAGATCAAGATCCCCATGAAGACATTTCTCTTTTTTTTTATGCTTACTATGAGTACTTAATCTGTTTTAAATCATACATATCTACACTTTTAGATAGCCACATGCATTTTTCTCAAGAGTTTTTCAATTAAACTTCTCCTTTCACATCTAAAGGTAAAGCAAGTTCCACCACTCTATATTTTCCAAGACTAGTGGTTTTCTGGCAGCCAAATTAGTAAGTGAATTCTATCCTTAACAATAAATAAATCAATCTTATATATATATATATATATATATATATATATATATATATATTCGGAAAGTTTTGACTGCATAAAATTTCTTTGAAATAAAATTGGGATATATTATGGGGTTTTTGATTACTTTGCAGATATAATTTGATTTTTGTTTCACAACCTGCATTTGAAGATAATTCTCAATGTTGTCACACTTTCATGTGCTAAAAATATTACTTGAATTTAAGTTTAGAGACTGTGCATATCTTTGTCTTAGTTACAAACAAAAGAAAACACATATTCTCTATCTTTTTCCATTAACAGGTATGATTGATCCATTACCCGGCTGGGAGCACCTGGCATTATCTGTCATTATGAGTTAAACCTTTCTCTGCTAGAAAAGGTATTCCTCTTATGCCAATTCAAAAGCATGTTTGAAGCAGCAAAAAAGATTAGTTTTGAAACAAGGTAAAAGATTAGTTTCTGAAAAGTTGCTAGACACCATGAAGAAAAAGCTATTGCATCATTGCATTGTATAGTTAAGATATGCTATTTTTGGAGGAATTGGATTTTAGAGTTCATAGTTGGTGTAAGTAATTCCTTAAAATCTGATGTTTGGATAAAAATACTGTTTCAATAGCTGTGTCTTATCAAGGACGAAATGCCAATGGGAAGAAAGAGCAGCTGACTTCATTGCTTTTTAACATATATGTTTTATGCAGCATTTGCCATTAATAGGTGTTTTGAAGATCATTTCTTTTGGCTATAAGAAGCAAAATCCTTCATATAGGATACAAGGCCAGCAATCAGCAGCAATCCAGAGAACCATTTTCCTTAGAGGATTTCTGAGCTACATCCATAAGAGCAACTGTACCTCCCTCAGAAGAAGACTGTGGAATTAGAGCAGGGCAAATCTGCCTGTGTGCCTCTGTCTTCTGATGGCTGAGATGTAACAGCTTGAACACAGCCTAGCCCACACAGGTGTCAGGTACCACCATGGTTTTCCTTCAACACTTTTTTCCACAGCTTCCTCTGAGATCTTCATCTTGCCTGGCAGATCTCCAGCTTCACTGCCAAGGGATGTTTTGTGCCTGGCTATTGGTGATGGAGAGACTGGGATGACTGAGGTGGATCAAAAGCCAATTTTATTGAGAATACAAAGGGTTTAAATAAGGTTTACTTGTATGGCACTTAAATATAGGATTCTATTTTTAGTGACAATTTCCCATTGGTTACACATTCTTTATGTCATCAATTATGTGGTAATCATTACAAAGTTTCACAACATGTCTCTTGGTCACTTCCACACCAGAGAGCAGTTATCTGTGTTTGTCTCTCCCATGCTTGTTGCTCGATCAGGCCTAAGATATCAGGCTGCTTTATCAGTTCCATTGTACTCCCTGTCTTATCTCCCATACCTGACAAATGGAACTTAATTGTTAAGAAAATATAAAACCAAAGAACTCACGTGCTTTGAAAGAATTAGCTAAGATTTTTTTTCCATTGGAGGTAATACCTCAGACAGACCTTCATACACCTACTGTTTGACCATTCAGATGAGATGAAGTATCACTTTAGGTGTGTGATAACTATGGAATGTAAGTTCTTTATTGCGTTTACACTATTTTGAATCAGCATTCCCATAAAAAATGGTGCTTACTTATTTTGCTGTAAAATGTTAAAGTGGTAAAATGGCCCTCATGTATAACATATTTCTGCTCAGAATACTTTGTGTGACAGGTAAGTGACAGAATATTTATTTTGTCCAGAGAAACAAGACAGAAACAAAGAGGTATAGAGGCAGTAAACAGGAAGTCTGTAGAAAATACAATATTTGATTCCACATCTTCAGAGCCTAGTATTAGGACTTTTATTCCTTTCCAATAAACACAGATATTTAGTATCTCATTATAGAAAAGACCTGGTTTTCATAGCTGTTCTTCTGTTCCTTTCTGGTTCATGCTACTGTTTGGGCCTGTGATGCAGTGAGTAATACTATAATTAGAAATATTTATTTTGATTTATTGCATTTCTGTTTTTTGTGTTTCTATTTAATTATATTATTCTTCACTGATTATAAAATAAGAATAGCATTTTTGTTTGCTTAAGGACAAGCAGGACAAAAGTTTGTTTTACTAGTCCAAATGACACTTTTTAGATATTGTCTTTCATGTAAGGACTTTTGGTCCTTAGCACCCCTTTCTGTGCTGGTTGTTCTATTGGAAAGGAGTAAAACTGTTGAGGAAATCTAGTTAAAATAAGAAGCTCATAATGAGTGACATTTTAAAGTCATGACGAAAGCGAAGGGAAAGGCATCTCCACACAATCCCCAGCTGAACTGTTGGATCTTCACTGTCTCTGCTGCTCCAGGAAGCTGGCTGCCCTCCTCAGTACTCCACAGGCACTTCAGCATCTGTTAGAGAAAAGGAATGACTCACGCAGAGAAACAAAAGCCTTGTGTTTCAGGGATGTCTTATCAACCTTTTTCTGTTCACTGCAAAGTGCTCTGTAACATCCACCCCAAAACCTGCTGCTATTCAGGACATTTGACATGTTCAACAATTAACCCCACCTTTGTGGGTCTGCCCCTGTGCAGAGCACACCTGCCAGTCCCCCAGCACGTCCAACTCCTTGGGCAGAGCAGGTGGGATGGGCAGCAGGAGGCAGGAATGCACTGTCTGCTCCTGGCTGCCTCAGCTGAACCTTGGAGGGATGGGGCTGTCTGGTGCCCACCCTGGGCTTGCTGGGCTCATAAAGGGCCATCAGGGTTTGGGATGAGGGAGGGGAGAAAACCTTCATGAAACCTGCCAGGAATGTTCTTTCTTTGACCAGTTAAGCTGTCTCTGTTGATGGGCTGCCCTGGCCCCTGAGTTTATAAACTGCCTAAGTATTGCCAGGGTTTTGTCATTTTGAATTACTGTGGAACAACTGAAATCTGGATGAAAATGCAAAAAGGAGAGGGAAGAGGAGGAGGAGAAGGAATGGAAATACTCTTCCTTACCATGTGTTACACTGAAAAGGCAAATTGCCTGCTTGAGAAGACACCTAAGTTTCATTCAGCCAAGTTGCTCCTCTGGGAAATAGTGACGATCAAAGGGTTTTTTTCTTTCTTTAATGCAGTAATTAATTTATCACCCTGCAAAGCTTTTCAGAGCTGATCTTAGAACTGTCTGTTCTCATGTGGGGTGCTGTAACACAGTTCAGCTTCTCCTGCTCTGAGAAGGCAACAACAGGGCTGTCAGTAGCAGCAAGATAAAACTGTGATTTTTTCACCAGTGAGAGTAATGGTGCTCACAGCAGGCAGTGAATTCTAGCAAGAGCTTTTAGGATTTTTATGCTGAAATTCTGTGCAAATAATGAATAATCTTCCCAAATTTAGAGACTTGGTTAGGTCTCTGTTTTGTCAAGCAAGTCAAAACAGTAAGATTTATTCGGTTTTCCTGTTGCTCTGAAGAACCTCAGAGTACAGCAGAAATAGTCAAGAGCCTCATAATCTTCAGGCATGCTTTGCTGCTACTGCCTTAGGGAAACTGGAGCAACAAAAACATTGAGTGGCCTTTTCTCCTTTTTTTCCTTTTTTTTTTTTTTTTTTTTTTGAGCAGTGATAGACCTAATTGACTGCTGCAAAATAGAATTCAGTAATTTGAATTAAAATTCTGATAACCAATAAGCCACATTTGTATACAATCAATTATTTCCCTGTGAAGTTAAGGCATTTTTTTTCATGAACAGGATTATCTAGCTGGCAGATCTCAACTTGAGTAAAATAAGTTTGAGTAGTTTAGATATCCAGTGTGAGTTGTTGCTTAGATTGCACAGAAATTTTGGTCAGATTTCATTGAAAAAGAATACCGCAGAAATAAAATCTGGTATATATATAATGGTGCTTGTCTTCTGTTATATACATAATATCTACCTGGACCACCCTCTTCAGATGGCAAAACCTTTTTCAAAAACCCTATTTTAATTGACCATTTACAGAAATCTCTTCTGGAGCTGAATAAATCTGGCCATGAAACTCCCACTCTGTATACTTACATATACACATAAATGCAATGTATCAGAGTAGACATCAGGAAAATGTCTGTAGACTAGAATTTAAACCACAGTGATTTAGTACAAGTGTGTTGGTCATGGTGCTGCTGTGCTGGAGGCGGGCGGCGCTGCACCAGGAGATGCTCAGCAGGGAGAGCTGAGGCTCAGGGCAGGGAGCTGGCAGAGCCCATCCTGCCTCCTGCCTCAGGACCTCTGTGCGTGCTGCTGTTTCCTGCTGTTACTCGTGCCTTGTAGCTCTTGCTGGCTGTCTGCAGGCAATTTGTGGCAGAGTGGGGTTTCTGAGCAGCCCTTTGGAAGTGGCTTAAAGTCTCCAAATCTGTGGAGGCTTGTGCCTGATGGGATTTTAGATTCTGAGGTGGTGACAATGTGTTACATTTAGTTCTGGTAAGTTGAAGTGATGTTATCCATGTCCTTTTTTTTCTCTCTCAACTCTTAGACAAAGATTTCAAAGTGAGGCCAAAGTATTTTTAGATTGTCTATTTAATTTGAATACAAATGAACATACTTTATCTACTGTGTCTTTTTTTCCTCTACAGTTACATTGAAATAGGAATTAAAAAGCCTGAGGGGAAAAAAGAAAGAAATGATAGTAAGTGTTTAATTATGAATACTGCCTGTTTAAATTACTATGAAAAAAATACCCATTCATTACTTTATGCTTGTATAATTTATGTTTAACTGTTAATGTGTGCTATTTCAGGGAAGAGTATGATATGATAATAATATCAATTTACCTGAGATTTATAATGAAAAATTTTGGCTACAAAGATAATGTTACTCTGTCCTAACTTTCCTTTGTCCTTATGGTGCAACTATTTAAACATCAGTTGACTGCCAATAAATATTTTCAGAAATTAAGAGTAATTATTACTCTCTTACATTCTTTGCTGTAGAGTGTAAAAGCAGAAGTTCAGGCAGTATAAACTACAGATAACATTTAGTGATTAATCACAGCATCATGACATTGTTGAGATTGGAGGTGACCTCTGGGGGTCATCCAGTCCAAACCCCTACTGACTGAGGGGACAGCTAAAGCAGGTTGCTCAGTGCCCTGTCCATTTAGGTTCTATATATATCCAATGGATGGAGACTGCAATCTGTCTGGGCAACCAGCCAATGTTTGACCACCCACACTGGAAAAGAGTTGTTCTTTCTTATCTGATCTTGTATGGATTTCATCCCAGCTGAAACTGATGCCAGATAAGTAAGATATTCTCATTATTTGGCTTATGCGGAGTCAGAGACTGACCAAATCACATAGGTGTTAAGTTAGCTTATTTGGACTTAAACTGCTACAGAGGATAAGAAACATTCAAAATTAGAATGTAAGTACTCTAAGTCATAAACCTAAAACTATATGACTTCATCACACAGAATAATAGCCCATTTTTCAAACTGTTTATTTTTCAAACAGTTAAGTGTTAGTTATGTGTAATTCATCTAGTATGGATTACAGGGAATTTTTATGACAGTATTGATACAGATAATGCAATGTTAAACTATATATCCTTTCATAGTAATTTTTGGCAATTTGCATTGTGACATCTCTGCTGTGTTTATCATTATAATAGCTTGTTACAGACAGGGTCATAACAGCCAATATGGAACACTGGTACTACTGAAGTCCCATTTATATCCTACAAGTATAACCAAAGTGGTTCAAGTGGGAATTTAAGCAATCCAAATGGTGGACTATTTTAAGAATGCAGAAAGCCCTGAGTACTGTGTGCACATGCAGAGTAAATCTGTTTTATACATCACAGAATTAACCAGGTTGGAAAAGACCTTTGGCATCATCAAAGCCAACCTATGTACAATGACTCTAATCTGTTCTTTGTTCTGTCTTCTCTCTCTAAAGAGAAGGCAGAGTCCAAACGACCGGATATGGGTATCCCCATCTCACTGAATACATGATTTTGAGTCCAGCATTGCAAGTCAGAAGTTGCCATTATCATTCTGAATAGGATCTTCTAATTTTCCCATATGGCACTGAAGGCAAACAGGATTGAATTCATAATGGTTAAAAGGGAAAGGCCTTTGATAAATTTCTACATTTTGAATTATAACTGGATTTTGGTTCAAAATATAACTTTGAAGTATTTTCATCCTCTGTCATTTCTTTGATAAAAAATTATTGTGAAAATGAATTGGGCTAGACTTATGAATTTACTGAAACTGTGCCATTCTTACTGAGAATAAATAAATAAATAAATAAATGAAGTAAGTTAACCTTAAGGTTAATAAATGAAGTTAATCTCACCCAATTTCTTCTATAAATAAGAAATATAAATCTTGGAACTTATGTTGTTGCTTTGATACCTACTTTGTATAAATTACTAAACTACACATTTGTAAAATGCCATAATATTGTCTTCTGTTATACACATAATATCTCCGTGGATCACCCTCTTCAGACAGCAAAACCTTTTTCAAAAAGGCTTTGAATTTATTTAAATTGAATTTATTATTTAAATTAACATTTTTAATTACTGTGAATAAAAAAACAACAGCAAGTTTATATTCTCACACCTGAATTATAAAAGCTATTTTAATGACACAAACATTTGGGTCTAATTTGAACAGTAGCATGTCTTTTTGTATAGCTGCTTGTGACGTACCTTATAAGAGTGCTTTGTGAATAGGGAGGATTTACAAAATATCAGTTTGGAAATATATCAAAATTTATTTTATTCTTTTCTCTCTATTGAGTTTTATTTAGAGCCAAATTCTGTTTGTTCATGGAAACAGACTGAAAGGCAGGAAGACCAGATCTAAGTGATTATGGAGTGGATGACTGAAGTACCTGAGAACACCTCAGTTCTCAGGCTGAGGTGGCTACTCCAGCTGTGTCTTGTCCAGATGTCATTATGCAACCTTGGTGTTTATCATCTCCTCTCCTTGTACTTTGTCTTCCATTGAAATGGTACAGGAATATGGTTAGAAAGAGACCTCTAGGTAATAGCTATAATACACAGTGCCATAGTCTGTTTGCCTCTGGCTGCATCTTTATCAGTACATTAAACTGTCTCATTCTAGGATAATATGTTGGGATACCAGAACTCAAGTATCTGTACTGGGACATGCTTTTGGCTTGCACCAGCTCACACCCTAGTTCCCAGCCTAGACATTAGGATGGACCAAACACCATTTCAATAGGCATGAACTTTATTTTGAAGACTCACTGAACTAAATTTTATGGATTAGAAGATGATGCTATGTGATTTAGGGTCTGGGAAATAGGTATTGCCACTCTTTGTTCAGTAGTGTAAATGTAGCAAATTGTGTGTGGATATTTTGATGGACTAGGATTTTGTCGTACATTGTAGTGTTTTTCCATTTGTTCTACTCCACAAATATCCTTTAAAACTATAAGAAGTGTATCTATAATGCGAATTAAAGGATTAAAATGTAAACCTAAGTTACATAATTGCCAACCAATTAACATTTAGAACTATAACAGCACCTAGTGTGCACCTTAATACTGTATAGAACAGGGCCAAGGCAGGGTCCTAAGCCTGCAAGGGGTAGGATGAAATCTCCAATCTGTTAGTGCAGTCCCTGACACACTTCAGGTGAATGCCATTCAGCATCCCTTCCAACGAAGTCCTTGTTTTGAGGTTCACAGTTCCAATGAGGACAATTGAATATCCTTTGAAGAGTGTTTAGGCATGGATATTAACAAAGAATACTGTGCTTTGTGGCATCCTGTCCCTGGCTATTTGTATAGATACAAAATAGTGAGATTGACTCCAGGCTAAAGAACATGTGAAAGAGAGAACACAGATTTTTATGTCTAACAAATTCCTTGCCTTACACATTTACTGATAGAATCCCACCAGTATAGAACCCAGTCTCACTGATTATTCACATTTTTTCTCATGTAACACTTCAGCTTTTGCATCTAAGGACAGATTTTATGCTGGAAAAACTTATGCTTTCCTACCTTTGCCATTACATTAGCAGTTTATCTTTGTTTCTACTGGGTCTTCATCGATAAACAAAATTATTTGAATGAACAGATTGAAGTTGCATAGAGGTTTACAATTGCTGCAGTATCATTAATGATACCAGAGCTTTATATAGCATAAATTAAAGCAAAATGGCACCTACAATGTCTTTTTAGTAGGTTAGGAAAGCAGGTTTTAGAGTTACTTGACTATCACTATGAATATTTAATAGCTTTTTTCTCCTGGTTTGAACTTCTGTGTTGGAAATCCTTTTTAATTCTAAGCCTCAATTTTTCACTTCTTGGCTTAGTAGATAGTGGAAAAGCTGTGATGGCAGCTTATTTTCTCAGGGGAGAGAGTGTATCAGGCCACTTGACAGTGAGTTCTCTGGTTGATTAAATTGTGGCAGCCAGTTCCAAACAGAAAAGTCTTTTGGACAAATGGTGAAAGAATATGACACAGGTTTTTGAGGATAGAAGACATGTAACAGTGAAAGCCTTGGAATTCCTCAAGTATGACAGATTTTCCAAAACACTGACGTGTAACATATTGCACTGAACAAAGATAGTATTTGACTGTGGGACTAGTGTTTATATTTAAGGAATGCTTTTGAGAAGAAAATATTTTAAACATCTTGCATCAGCTAATGATGTATGATTTATTTTTTCTGCAGATTAAATCAATAATTCACAGTACTTTCTGTGGGTCTTCCAGATGGCAATTTATCTGTAATAAGTCACATAATATCAAGTAAATATGTTATAAATCAGATTGTTTACTTGAGTTTAAGTTTTCTACTTTAACATATAAAAATTTCCAAATGTCTCAGTTCTGAATGTTTGTAGTGAAACTCTGGTTAACCAGGCAGGATTTGGAATGGTCAATTTTTTGATTTTGATACTGTGAATTAAAGTTAAATTAGTATGGTATGACAGATTTAATTTTTCCAAAGTATTTTTAAGGAAGGAAATAAATTGAGAATGTGATGATATACTGCAATGCATAGTTATAGTATATTAGTGAAATTTAAAGAAAAACCATTATATAATATTAAGAAAATTTCTAGAATACAATATTTAAAAATCATAGATAACATGAAAGGACCCTTAATCCAACAGTTATTTAGAAAAAATAATCTCATAATCACAAAGCACCACAGAGTTTTCTAAAACAACAATCTTACAAATTGGCAATTTGAGAAATTAATTCTGTGAACTGCTAATGAAACCTAATTTCCTATACATTTCTGTCTGATATAATGTCATGTTTTTATATATGATAATATTATTCTAACAATAAAACAGAAAAAGAATTAATATTTATCTTCCACATGTCTTTTGTCACTCTGCCTGGGTGTACAAAGGGGTGTATTATGACTATGGCCCTTAACAGCAGGTCCTTTACTCAAGTAATGTGTATAAAATTCAAGAAAAGCCACCTTCTTTGGAGACAGAGTTCAACTGTACAAGAATAGGAGAATTTTGAAGAAGAAAATATATTGTTTTCCAGTCTTAACATCTTAAATGTTAAGACTTATTTAATGGAGAAACTAGTATTTAAAGTGATGAGCATTCAAAATGATATAACCACAGAAAAGACTATTAGTAGAAGTTTATAAATTTGCTTATCTAGTATCTAATTTGATTTCAACTTACCTCCTAATAATTCAAACCATTGTTGTGACAATTGTGTAAATTTAGTTAACTCAAGCAAGTTACAAATACAGAGAGATCAAAAATCTCTGCAGATTTTGCAGTGTCATTCTATAACTAATGTGGTTTTAATGATCTATTCTATTATCTCCACCTAAAAACTTGTCTATTATGTGAAAGAAGACCAGATATGTTCTCATCATTAGCTGAAAAACAATGGACTTGGACTGTGAAAATGGCAGCATTTGTTCTACCATTGAAGACAATACTGATGATGGAGTGTATTCTCTCTGCATATGGGAACATTGATAACTCCCAAAAATGGTATGATCTTATCTGAAACCCTATTGATGAGACAGCTGAAATAATCATGATAAATTCGATAGAAAGGTTTGTGTACTAAAGCAAGTAATGTTTAAAGTGTACACAGAAATAAATACAAAGCTGAGGTAATTCTCTGAGTGCAGATGTGATGCAGGAAATTTTATCATGAGGCTAATGTTGAAAGATTTGACATTTCTGTAATCAAGCAATCACACATGATTCCAATGTTAAAATCAAGAGCCAATTTAAAAAGTATAAATTGAAGAATATGTCTGACATATGATGTGAATTGCTTCTTCAAGAAAAGGAAGTGTGTAATTATTAAATTGAATAATTCTTGACCAATGTATATCTACCACTAGAAAATTAAATAATAGAATTTGAAGAGAAAGGAATAATTTAGGTATTTTAGTTAATTCCTGTAGCTGCCATGCCTTACACTTTCCTAGTTTCTCTGGATTTATATATTTCTGGGGATGATGTTTTGAAATCAACCCTCAGAGCATATTGCAAGTTTGAATTTTTATGTTAATTGTCAAGTTCTTTTTAAAGCTATTTTTTTCTTAAACTTGAATAACAACAGTTGTGTCAAGTTTCATAATGTATTTGAGGAATAAAAACTGCTAAAAATGAACCATGTCTCTCCTTTTTCTGCCAAACTGATTGCATTTCATGTCCACGGTGCTCAGGTTTTACCTGACTCAGTTCCACTAGATGGCTCCAAACGTCTTCTGAATGCAGCTTTATTGCTTCAAGATGTTTTAATGTGGCATGCAGACATAAATATTTGCTCTTGGCTGGAACTTGACACGCTGTGGTAGGAGTGCTAGGACTTGGCCCAGGCAGTTTTATTTATTTATTGAAAAAGAAAAAAAAAAAAAAAAAAGGAAAAAGAAGAAAAAAAGAACACATGTTCTTGGAAAGGGTTTTTCTTGACATAGTATTTACCTACACAGAAAGTTATATTTTGCAATTTGCAAGATAAACAGATCATTAAAATATATCTTCTTGATCTTAGAACAACAAACTACATCATAATATTCCATATTAAAAAAAAAGAAGAAAAGGAGGGAAGAGATCTGCTCAATATAAAGCATTTAGATCCCAATAGTACAGAAAATTGGTAAATTATTAATTACTTTTATGACATCTAAATAGAGGTAGATTCCTTATGTTACACAGAAGATGCTTCAGCTTTCTTTTTGATATGCATACACAATTTATTAGAAGTTACTTTGCCATGGAAGATCACAGAAGATCACTTTCTAAAGCAATTTAGAGCAGGCTTGCAGCATTATCAGAGTGAAATGGCCGACTTAAGCCTAGATTACCAAATCTCTTTTAAAAAAATATATTTTTCAGCTGTTAATTTATAAATACTGTGTTTTTTTTGTTTCAAAACCTTCATATCACAAGACAAGGAAATCTGCTTTCAAAGTCCTGGACTCAGTTACTTTTTACATTTGTTCTTCTCAGTTGACCTTCAATATCAAAAAAGAGAAAAGATTTAATGAATGAAAATTAATGAAAAATGACTGAAAATTAGGTATTAAAATTAGTGTCATTAGTGATGTAGGAGAAGGAAGGAAGTATTTTAATATTTGAATGGGTTGTGAGTTATGGATAATCTTCAAAAGGTCCAAAAGAAACTTACACTTGTGGGAAGAAGAGGAGTTTCAGGGAAGTAATAGGAAGTAATTGTCAGAAGGAAGTAATAGGAAGAGGAGTTTCAAGGAAAATGGACATGTAATGCTAGGTTCTGAGGAAGGTGACTTATCATAATTTTTTTTTTTTTAAATTAGAAAACACATCTTTTGGAAAAGAGATTGTAGTATCAAAAAAAAAATCTAAGTACTTTTCTAATGATTTAGCTTAATCTGTATTTGGGAGAACAGTGTGTGTTGAAAGGGAAAGAAAGGAGAATAAATGAGTTTTGAGAATCTGTCATTGATACAAAATCACATAAAATCAGAATTGTTAAAAATTGAGGGCACTTATGGGAGTCATCCAAATGCCTGCTCACAGGCAGGTCAGCAAGAGCAGGTTGCCCAGCACCATACCCAGGTAGGTCCTGAATATCTCTGAGCATGAAGATGTTACAATCTCTCTGGGCAGCCAGTACCAGAGGTGACCAACCTCATTGTAAAAAAGGTTTTTTCTTATGCTTTAGTGAAATTTCCCATCTTTCAGTTTGTACCCATTGTCCTGTAGCCAGACACTACTGCAAAGAGTCTATTTACTCACTCTGTCAGGAATTTATACACATTATAAAGGTAAGATCCCCCTGAGCCTTCCCACCTCCCCACGCAGCAATTATCCTGGCTTCTCCTCCTAATCCAGGATGTGCTCCAAGGCCTTCCTCGTCTTTGGGACTTTGCTGCAGTAAACCCACACCTCTGTTGGACTGAGGAGCCCAGAGCTGGACATGACATCTAAAATGGACTGCAATGCACTAAATTATTGTCTTGCTAACTGTTTTGATGAACTTACCTTGCTTCTGTTTGGAATCATGATCACTTTGTTGAATAACACAAAGAGAGTGCAGCTGAGGACTGGAGGACAATGTATTTCACTGTTGACTCATCTGTTATGTCAGACAGGCACTAAGGATATGACCCCACATTTTTTTAATGAGTTTTAAAATTTGATGAAATACACTAGGATTTAAAATGAACTGTTGAAATTTAAAATCATGTTTGAATAGACAGATGATTTAAATTTAGACAGATTTCTCCTTGAATCAGTTGTTATTCCTTGTTATTGTTTGGTTTTGATCTTGTTCAGTTTGTAAACAAAAAGTAGAGTAAACCACTTGGTGAGCTTATAGTGTATCACCGGAGAAATAAAGTAAAATGAAAAAGAAGGGTTCTACCCATTTAGACAAATCTCTTAATTTCCCAGGATGTTAATGGAACTTTATTTATTTTGTGAAATCTTCAATTTAAGTCAGAGATAATAAAATGTCTTTTCCTTTATGTTTAGCATCCTTCCTCTAATTATTAAATTATAAGAATCTTTACACTTTAGAAAGTGTAAAGATTCTGATAAAGGCTTTCTTTGGGAAAGCCTTTAAAATACAAAAAATCTTGAAGGGAGGACAAAAAAATGTTATTCTCACTTATTCTAACTTCAACATGACTTAATTATTATTTCTCAGTCTTTCTAAGCAACTATTTTGCTCAGATCTATTCATATGTTGAAAGTGTTTTTCTGGCAGGAGCAATGTTCCTGAAAGCTACAAATAAAAAAAATAATAATAATAATTACACTGAAATTTGTTACTCTATTTTGCCATATATCTCTCAAGGCCTGTGTTTCTTGAGAATTTATTAGGTTTTTTACTTTCATATTGATAACAGTAATTCAGGAGTTCAAGAGTTCAGATTTACAAAATGAAAACCAGTACATTACCAAAGAAAATTTTACCTTCCCATTTGCAGAGACTCTTACAATTTCAGCATGTTTTATTCTTTAAATATGGTGCCCCCTCTCTCTTGCTTTCCACAGAACCTGCCATTGAAGGCCTTATAGACTGAGTAGGCTTGCCTGTTAAATTAATTCTTTAGTTAGGAACCTGATTTTTGCAACCTTTTTTAACCACAGTTTTTTGAAACATTGAAGAAACTACCAATACTTGTGCTACACTAACTTCTTTATGTCTCAGACAATTTATTCCTCTTTTGAGAGAAAGTACATAAGTGAAATTTTTAGAGCTTTTAGCTGTGGAGACATATTTCTTCTTCATCTCTTCTATATCTTACACATGTTGTGTAAAAAAGAAGCATCTCAGCTCCCATCATTTATTTTTTAACATTACAGCTGGGTCACAGTGATATTTTCTGTGGCTTATGTTGAGTTTTTGGTCAAGCTAAGACATTTCCTCAAGGTGCCTTTTGTCAGCCATCCACCATTCCCTCTTAGATGGAAGCAGTTTTAGTACCTCCACTTTTCTTGTCATAATTTTCTTGTACACAGGCATTGGAGAATGGTGTTTGAACACTCCCAAAGCATTTTTCGGTTCTTGGGGTTAATGCTACTATAAAAGATTCCAGTTCCCCTCAGCCAGCTGGCTGAATCAAGCTGTTTTCCTGTGTTTTCTGTTGTGTAAAACTTTTCTATTTATTTCTTCGCTACGGAGAGATCTTTCCACATCTTGAATATTTTATCAGAACAGTTTGTTATTGCTGACAGTAGAGACATCTGAGATGAGATTTTTATAGACATCCCCTGCTGATTGAAATCCTCTGGTTTATGCTACCTGACTTCCAGCTGCTGCTCCAGAGTGGCACAAGGCTCCAGGAGTCATGCAGCCAACCACTTCTGTGGCTCAGATTCCACAGGTATGAAAGTGCACTAGGCACAGTAATTAGGCATCTGAAACCTATGTTTGTGATTGTAGGCAACTTCTGGAATTTTTTAAGGAATCTTCTGGGCCAGAACAACTTGTAACAAACATTGTACACTTTGAATATCCTCTTTGCCTATTATTGTGGTGTTTTTGTCTCCCATAGATGGACTCCAGATACTGCAAGTCCTCCAGTTGAGTAGATCAAAAAGACCTTGTTCTGGAGGAAGTTTCTAGAAATGATTTTACAGGAAGCATGTTGTACAATAGTTACTTGCTGGATATGGAAAGATCAAACTTGGAGTACCATTCTGTATTTTAGAAATCTGCATGGTTTTCAAAACAATGAGAAAAAGAGAAATTTGCTTACACATGCGGCCTTTCAAGAGGCTTCATCATGTTTCTGTCGCATGTTTCCCTTCAAGTCTCTACACTGAAAGAGAACTTGGGAGTTAAAGCAAGCACTGCAAATCCTTACAAAGTATACCTCAGCTCTTTAATCCCACAATGCAACCATTAGAATCAACAGAAACTTGCCCTACCTTTGAAGACAGTGATTTTAAAATAAATTTTATTATATAAACTGGTTTCAACACTCAATGAGCTGAAATTTCAGCTCATTCATATCATGGCTTCAATGTTTGATGGCTCTGAGAGCTGAAAGAAGATGGATCTTCTGTGATTAGATGCATCCTTACAAATGACACCATTCAATCTAAATAGTCACGGTTCATAGCATTTCTTATGACACGGTGATTAACTTCTCTGCCTGTCATGCTACATTATTTATTGAATCTGGACTTTTTTATTAGTCAGAATTAATCTGATGGTTATTTTACTCAGCTTCCTCATTTTATAAGTTTTCTTGTGGTCTTTATCCTTGCTGTCATATTGCATACCCATGTTGGATATCTACACATACACTTGTGATGGGAGTTAGATTTGGTGACAGACTGAAAGATCCACTTTCACAGACTGTGCATTGGACTGCCAGTGGTGAGAGATCCAGTTTGGGAGTCCAAAAGAAGAAAAATATGTGATACCAGTCAAATAGGAATTAATCTAATAAAGACATCAGATTTCTTGGATCAGACAGGGCTGCACTTAATTGTGGTTTTTATAGGTCATTACAGAGGAGGTTTCAAGCTGGGCTATCTAGTTGTTTTTCAAAAGCATTTAATTTGGATATTATATTTACTGTTGATATAGTCTATTATAATAGTTTCTGAAAAGATTAAGACTAACAATTATACTGTACTGATGGACTCACAGTCTGATGTACCAATACCTTTCTGTTTGAAGGCTTTCTTCAGGCAGTATTTTTATTTTACGAACAGCAACATGCTTTTACCTTTTGCAATATTGTTTTTGTTAACTGCATGAGGTGTCATTGCTTCTATAGTGTGATTTGGCACAATATTGTAACTGCTTTCACAGTTTCTGAGAGCAGATATCTTTATGGGTTGGCATATGTTTTACCTTTATAGTTTGATTGCATTTTTAATTTGATGGGTTTGGCATTTTTGTTCAGCCTACTAAAATTTCCATTTGTGAGTAATAATTCTTTTTAGCTCTCCTAATACTTTTTCTTCGGAAAGTCAAGTTTGTTTTTACAGTACTCTTTTATCTATGTTGCAATTGGCCATATTGCAAATAGTGAATAATCTAACAGATAAATTTCTAAATTTGTGAACTGTTTGAATTCATTGAAAAATTACCACCTAGGTGCTCATTTATCTATGAATCTTCCCAGTCTTTCTTAATGTACCTCCATCAGCAATTCATGATACTAACACAATATCGTATGCTCTTCCTAGAACAGTTTTCCAAAAAATTAGTTTCACATAAAATATGAGAGCTAAAAAAATTAAACAGAGATACCTGTGGTATAAAAAATGAACTGCACAAATATAATTACCTATTTGTTAGTGCTTACTTGAATAAATAAACAACATTATGATTTACATTGCTTAGAGTTAGATTTAAAACAGTTCATAAGATAATTTTCTTCCTCTGGGTTCAGAACAAATGCATAAATAATTTGGTTTTTATTATAACAATATTCTATTTGACTATGTTAAGTATCATTTGAGTGCATTTTAAAACTGATGTCTAGTTGATAAGTTTTGAAATGAATTCACATAATTATTATTAAATAATGGTAATTCAAAGCGGTTTGCTCTGTAGCTCTTCAGCCTCTTACTTGTACATAAGGAATGTGAATTTGGACAAGACTTATGGTAGGCAGAAATTACTACCACCTGGAAGTCTTTCAGAGTTCTAAATCAAATGACTTGATGGTTTCACACCATTTGCTAGTGTCTAAATACTTTAAGAAAATGTTTCACAGCAGTGTCTAGGTACTTCAGATGACACCCTGCTGATTTAATTGAAATTTTTATGATTTCTTCAAAATTTGACTGTAAAAAGCAATATTTTCTTAATGATGACATGTATTATATTGCCACTACTTGGGTAAAATTATGCTGGTTGTTTTGTGGGAGAACATTTACTTAAAAAAATATGGTATATGGAAAAAAATGGGACAAAATGTGTACAGCTGCCTGTAGTAACTGCATCAACTTTACAATTCTCAAGTATAACTCACATTTAAATGAGTAGGATTTAGGGTTGTAATTGAAGGTATATTCTTTAATTTTATAAATCAATCACTTAGAAGCTATTTGGTATATGCCATTTGCAGGGGGCAATAGCTCATATAGAAGGGAAACTATTAAAGTGCATCTAAAATTTAAGTTCTTTGTTAATATAATACCTTATGATGTTATAAATACTTTCACCTGGTTGAATCTCTTCAGTAGGTGGAAGTGATGCCTTAAGTTTTCACTTTCATATTTTTCAGATCCTGTACTGCATTAGTGTGTAACTCTGAGCTTCATATAGCCTGTTAGTAAGTTCAGTTAGACAAAGCAATCCTTTCCAGCCTGAGAACCAAGGACACTGCTGCAGCTTCAGGCCCAAAAAGTGTAAACAACAGCAAATTGAGGAGAGCTTCATAACATGAAGCTGTAATTGGACAATTAACCCCAAAACATAAATGGTCTAAAACTTAAAAAAAACCGTGGAAATTCATGACTGTCATCCATCTTGAACATAGCCTCAGCCAGGCTCTTGTACTGCCCAAGGTTTATCCTTCTAAGGCCTTTTTAATAAATATCTATAATAAATATTTATTTTTAATAAATATTCCTTTAACACCATCTAGCCTCCCTTCTAGGTAGCCTCTTTAGGCATCAGAAGGAAGACTTTATTAGCATTATTACACTTATTTAAAATTAGTAAAAAAGAGAATGGATCTTCATTGTAACCCTTGTCATTCAAAATTATAAAATTAGAATCATAGAATCATAGAACAGTTTTAGTTGGGAGTCACCCTAAAAATCATCTTGTTCCAAGACCCTGACGTGGGCAGGGACATCTTCCACTAGACCAGGTTACTCAGAGTCCTCTCCAGTCTGACCTTGAGTACTTTCAAGAATGGAGAATCTACAACCTTTCTTGACCCCCTTTTCCAGTGCCTCACTACCCTCACAGTGAAGAATTTCCTCCTTATATCTTATGTAAATCTACACTCCTTCAGTTAAAGGCCATTCCCCCTTGTTCTATCACAACTGACCCTGTGAAAAGTCCCTCTCCAGCTCTCTTGTAGTCTCTTTAGGTATTGGAAGGTGATCTAAAGTTTCCCCAAAGCCTTGTCCTCTCTAGGCTGAGCAGCCCCAATTCTCTCAGCCTATCTTCTCACGGGAGGTGCTCCAGCCCTGTGATCAGCTCTCTCCTCTGGCCTCGCTCCAACAGCTCCATGTCCTTCCTGCGCTGGGGACCCCAGGGCTGGATGCAGCACTGCAGGTGGGGTCTCAGCAGAGCAGAGCAGAGGGGCAGAATCCCCTCCCTCAGCTGCTGCCCACACTGCTCTGGATGCAGCCCAGAGCACAGCTGGCCTTCTGGGCTGCAAGGGCACTCTGCCAGGTCGTGATGAGTTTTTGTCTACAACACTCCCATCTTTCTCCTCTGGGCTAGTCTTGATCTATTCTACAATTACTAAAAGAGGACAGTGTTCCAGAAATTACTTATAATTTCAATTTGAATTATTTATGGTTTCCTTTTTAGGATTATTACATGCAATTTCCAGAGGACCTAAGTTAAAAAAGGTGAGAGGTAGTTAAAAAAATAATTTTAAATAAACATTTTAAAGATGTGGCTAGGGTATGTTTTCAGGTATTTTAAAAATAGCTAACATAACATTAGGTAACATAATGAATCTTGTTGTAATTTATATTTGAATTCAGATTATGTGGATTTAATTATTTGCATTTTAAGTAAGTAAAATGTAGACAATTATGAAAATATACCTATATGCTTTAAATCTGAAAATAACTGAGTGCATTTTTCATATTATTTTTGCATTTATCCTCATCACCAAATTCTCATAGTGCTTAGTTTTCTTATGTTGAATTTATTACTTCTCTGACCTGCACTAGAAAAGTAAGTGATTTAATATTCATGTGTAGAAGATGAAAAAAATTTATTTAATTTATTGGGGATTGACTATTCCACTTTTAAATTTCTTGTTAAGCTTGCAAGGAAGTCATGGGTAAAATTCACTGATTACAAAGTTTCTAGATTCTTGGTCTCCTGATTTCCTACAGATGGGATTTATAGGAAAGACCTCTGGCATAAACTCAGAGATTTAGACACTAAGAAGAAAATCAAGAAATCAAATCTATTTGGGAGCCCACATATTGGAATTAAATTAAAAATTGCTTATTGTAGCTTCTTTGCTAATTTTGAAGAGGTACACTCGGGATACTGCATCTAAATAGTGGATACGCTGTGTGCATTGGCCAGGTGGGCGTTCTCTAAACCGAGCCTGCTCAGGCCCCTTTCATAAGGCAACCAGGGCAAGGTGCACATGTATTTTCCAGATTACATGTGTCTGGGTCATATGGTGACACGGAGCTGGGACATGGCCAGTGAACTCATCTGGACCTGGCTTAGAAGCTGTAGCTCACACCTAAGCCAGAGCATTAGTAACTTTCTGTAGCAATGGCACTGAAGAGGCTGCTGCCTCCAGCCTGCTCCTCTTGCTGGTTTGTTCTCCTGAAATATCTGCCTTCTTAACTCTACTGGCTGAATCTTCTTTCCATTCAGAGTAGGCTTGATTAAATGGATTAGACAGTATTCATCACAGTTGTACTATAATTACCTTTTTTGTTTGTAGTGCAGGACTACCCATTGCAATCAGTGCAACCATTGCTGGAGAAGGACATATAAAGAAATTTCTGGGCTTTGCATAATGGGACTTACAACAGCTGACACATCATGGAATGTTGCATAAACCAGCTAGAGATATAGTGTATATATATATATATATATATATATATATATATATATATATATATATATATATATATGTATATATATATGTATATATACTAATAAAAGGAGTATATTGGAAATATTGACATTTTCTTAGAGTAAGGTGCTGGTATGGAACCATGGAGAAATGGTCACCTCAGAGAAATGGAGATTCATGGCGTAATACTTTGTCTGAGTCTGTGTTCCATTACCATTTGAGTACAGGTATCTGGACTACTCTCCTGTTTTAGAAAACACAACGAAAAGGCTCAAAGTGAAGAGAGAAATGTTTGCATAAACTATTTAGCTGTCTAAGGCCTTAACTAGAAAAAAAAATTCTTAATCTTTTCTGAGATTAATTGGTTTCAAACCCACAGCGTGCACTTCAGTGAAGAGTGATAAGGCCACAGAGTACCTGAACCTGAGACCCACCTTTCTCTCACCTGGGGAGACCTGGGTAATCATGGAGGGATCTTTGTACTACTTATAAAGGAATTTTTCCTTTAATGTTATCAAAGTTTGATTTCTATGCTGGATTTATCTCATAATTTTTAGTTAATACATTAATGTATCTGTGCATAAACTTAATTGTTCTTTAAATGTTATTGAGATATTAGTTTTTTTAAACAGCAATAACTACATGGAAAGTAGTTGTCGTGTAATAAAAGTTACATTTATTTCCATCAGGTTGGAATTTTATTGGTTATTCTTCTGTTCCTGAATTAAGATGAGTGCCATCTGTGGTTCACTTAATATTTTATAGGTTTTTATTACAATCCTTTTATTTTCTGTATCATACTTAACTTCATAGCTACTTTCTCTAAAATTTCTCTTAATGTGAAAGATCACATTATAAAAAATAAAGACATATTTTCATGATTAAATTAGTTTACAATTTGCTTTCAATGGGATTTTTGTATCAATTGTAAAATAGAATTATATCAATATAATTATATGATTATAAAATTGTCTTTTTCTCATTTTTTTCGCTCTTTTTTTTCTGCTAGTATATATGACAGCGCCATATGCGTTTATCATAATATTAGAAATATCACTGCACTGATATTACACAAGTTTGGCTACTTGTAATCCATTGGGACATTAAATCTAAACCTTGGCCTGATGCAATTCTTGCATTGCTAACAACTAACCAGTCTAAATCTGGTCACAGCAAGCTTTGCAGGATCTCAGAGTCACAGAATCAATCAGGTTGGAAGAGACCTTTGAGATCATCGAGTCCAAACTATACCTGACACCACCTTGTCAACCAGACCATGGCACTGAGTGCCACATTCTGTCTGTTCTTAAAGTAAAAGGAGGTTCTAAGGATTCTGGATTGTTTACAATTCTGATGCATACTGTTTAGTTCTGATGTTTATTATTGTGTAAGGACTGAAATAGTTTCAGAAGAGGGAACTGGAACCCAGAAGGGGAATAACCCTTTACTGGAGTTAGTGGTAAGTAGGGCCGCAATGACAATTTGGGAACATACTGGCTATGTTCTCCGTCCAACTGAATAGCATGTAAAAATGCTATGTATATATATATAAGGTAGCCTATATGTTACCTGCATTTTTAAAGGAGTGATGACAAGTTGTTAATGGCTTGTGCTTTGAAATTGAAAGAACTAATTGTAGTTTTGTATGGAATAATTTATTTTTTCTTAAAATTACCAAAAATAGTTTAACATTTCTTAATGGGATCTATGCATGCTACCTGCAGTGACTGAAATATGAGAATATAGGCATAAGAGCTGCAGTTAATTTCTCACTTTTGCAAAGCCAAAATAACTTTAGAAATCGAAGTAAAAAAGATTATGGATGTGATAAATAAGAACATTGATACTGGTTACACTAAATACAATTGGAAACAAATTATTTTGGCATAATTACCAATATATCAAAACTGTTTAATCTCTATTTTGACATTTTCTGTTTATGTTTCATTAGTCAGCAAAGCAAAGTACCAGGAACCTTCCAGTAGACCTCAAGGAATAGCCATTAAAATACAAAAATAGCACTTGAAAAATGAAAACCACACTTTTATGGAAAAAGGTAACCCAAGATAACATATAGGTGATCACTTAAGGCAATATAAATAAATTCTGAGGTTAAATGTTGTGGAATTAATATTATTCAGTCTTGTCCTTCTCAGAACTACTCTCTATACCCAACCATTTGGGATGACAGAATGAGGTAGAACTGTGAATTTTCTTTAGGACAATGTTAAATCCAGTTTAATCAACCTGTAAAAGAAATACTGTTTAAATACATGGGTAATCTCTTCTAATGCTAAGATTTTAATATAGAATTTTTTCCTGTATATGCTGCACAGCTGGATCTCTATAGATCTCAAAAATAATATAGATGGGCTCTGTTCTGCAGATATACAGTAATGCAGTTATACAGTACCACTTAGTGCCACTGTACAGCACAACTTGACTTGAAATACCAGAAGTATCTGATGCTATTAGAAGGTAAAGAATATAATCTTTGTGTTTCATAAATACATCTAAAAATAGTTTTGTCATTCTTAATTTTCCTAAATTTCTATATATCTTGAAGTACTTATTTTCCTCCAAAGGTTTAATATATTTTTAGAATGTAAAGACAAAACATTTTATTTACAGTATCATCTTTACTATTATCTATAAAGATTGAAAGATATGATGGACTGCTAAAGTCTGCTGAAACTGTTTGATGCTGGGGCATGGAAATACTGGTTTGCAAATCTTACAGAAGCCACTTGGCTGATTAACACTGGAGGATCATCTAACTATATACTGGTGGAGATGATCAAGTTCCCATAATCTACATTGGAAAGTTCCTGGGCAAGTTGCTGTGATTTTGTCCTCCCTTTTGAAAAGTTAGACCAATTTCTTGGATTTTCTTTGCTCAAGCAGCCAGGTGAGCTGGTTGGATAATGTGGGGGAATATGCTGAGTCTCTACCAGAAGGATTTATGGTTCCACTACTCCTTTAAACTCTTTATAAAATAGTGGAATTAAACCAGGGCCACTCACCCATGAACTCACAATAGAACTTTTTGTTTGATCGATTTGGTTTTTGAATGTTAATGTCATGGTAGAGAAAACGCAGAATTGTATATACCAATCTGATACTCAGTTTCAGGTTTTCTTTTGCTTCCTTTCTGGCAGAGTTGGAATGTGTTGTGTTGAATTTTTTGTGTCATGCTGAATGGATGCATATACATTTTTAATAGAAACTTGAGCCCTGTCAGTCAAAAAAGCTGAGCTGATTCTATTTATCCTGGCAAATCAGAAATTATATTAGTGATCATTAAGAGCATATAATTTTCCTCAATGAAAACTTTAATAAAGAGGAACATTTATGGTTTATAAAACCAATAGAGAAGACCACATATGAAAAACGATTGCATCTACTGTTAGCTCATGATGATTATGTTGTCAATAAATCATTAATTTATTAAATTAATTTATTGCATTATTTTTACGTATATTTAGTGTAATTAATAGGGCTTTTATATGCATGAATATTGTAACATCTTAGGCATTTTTATAATAGTTACAATAAAGAAATAGCTATTTTATAATTTTATAGCACTATATCTGTGTTTTTTAAAACATAAAAAAGCTATTTTATATTAAAGATGTCCTTAGTGTTAACAATATTAGATAAGCTGCCCAAACATGTAAGTTAGAGTAGTAGATACTTTAAAAATAGGGGGGGAAAATGGAAAATATACAAATCAGGATACAGTAGTATTTTATTTTATCTTTATTTATGTTTGGAAGGGACTGAGACAAAAGATGACTTTTATGTTTCTTTTTTTTTCACAAAATCAAATGATTAAATATGGTACTGTCTTTCAGTTTCAGCCCAGATGTGAAAGACTGCTGAAGGGCAATGACCTGTCTTCATCTCTGAAATCTCTCACTCAATTCATCTGTCAGGTCAAACCTGTTTTGACAGTGAAATCTTTATTTTTATTTTTTAAAGGGGACTCAAAGCTTGTGAAAGGTGCCAGACTGACAGTACAGAAAGGTGAAGTCCTCAATCTGTTCACAGAAGAGATGCTGCTCATCAGCTAACATCAGCAGTTAAGATTTTACTAGAAAGTTCACACAAGCTTTAGCATTAAAGTACAGCTTCTTCACAATTGATTTTGCAGAAAATAATTTAAAAAACCATAACAAAATCTAGGAGAGTTGCCTACTGCAGCTGAAAACAGCACCAGGTTTATCAGCTTTTATAACTTAGTTCCTACTTTAGTCTTTTGTGTGTACGAAGTTGTTTTCAACCTGCTTGTGTTTGGCTGCCCATTGAGTAAGGTCAATGGAGATTATGTCCTGCTGTTTTATATCCATACTGGCTCTTTTGGAGATGATCTTTACCACACTAACCTATTGCCAGATAGCTGAAAACTGGACAGCAGTATATCACACTTGATGGTAAAGTAGGAAAAGACAGAATGTGAAAGGAGAGCAAGAATAAGAAAGAAAGTACAGCAAGCTTATAATTCAGTAAAGCATGGGATAGGCAAATGCAGAATACAGAAAATGTAAATAGAGCTGGAGAATTCAGAAATGCAAACAAAGACACTAGACAAAAAAAAACCCACTTAAAATAAAGAGTAAAGAATGTTAAATATGAATATGAGGGCACAATAAATATTTATTTAAGAATAAATGCTCATTTTTGGAGTATCCTTGTTATACATAATTATGATGCTCATTTTTATTACAGCCATGGGATTACATCAATATTTTTCTTTGCTTGGAGAACCAATATTAATAAGATCAATCTTTCATAAAACTATTTTGAATTGCTAGAATGTTATAGCTTTACTTTTAATGATATTTTTCTTGGAAGGTATAAATGTATTGAGTAGTTTCCAAATATATATTTTATTAATTTAATTAATAAGATTATTGTACTTTCTCTAAGTATTGCAGCATTCTTCTCAAAAAAAGCCTTCTAGTTAATTTTTATGTCTTTGCCTCTTATATCCTTTTTTGCTCAATGTGTTTGATGAACGTTTGTGTGTAAGCCCTTTTTATCAAATCCAACACATTTGCATTTAACTTTGAAAAATAAAACTTCTGTATTTTCATAGATAAGGGTTTATTACTCTATTTGAAGCATTTGGACAGTGGATCAAAGACTACTGCTTATTGTCCTCTGTTAGCCAAAATGCAGTTGCTATGTCTGCCAGTTAAAGGATATGAACAGAATGGGGCCCAGCATATTTTGTCTATGTGTCAGGAGCAGAGCAAGAAAGAACTACTGATTTTGCTAAAAGCCTAAAAAAATGCAGAAAACATGTTGTCTGTGTTTTTATTAGTGAAGATGCTAATTTGAAATTCATTTAAATTTTAAAAAAGATTGAAAATTACATTTCAGTGCTTTGCTTCCTTAAAATAAACATTTTTTCAATAATCTTATTAGATAAATGTTAGTCTTTAGTGGGATAAGGTTATAATAGTTTTAGTATTGTAATTGTGATACTTTTGTTCCCTACGCTTGTTCTAATTCACTTTCATACACCAACAGTAATTTTGATTTGGCTAAATTATTTATAAGAGTTGAATGTCTTTGTGAATATGAAATTAGCGTAATTCATTATTTTACTTCTTTAAGCCAGACCCTCCAGGTCTTATTTAAGTAAAAACCTTGCTGAAGTGTATATCTATCCCTGAAGCAGAGTTTTGACTTGAATGAGGCCTTCAGATCAGATCTTTTGTTTAATAATACATATGTAAATAATATTTTGTAGGTATTTTGATTCATAAGTTAAAGAATTAGTATTTAATTCTTTGTCTATTACCACTGAATATAATTTAAAATTGAGGAAATAAAATAAGATTAATTTAATAATAAAAGTTAGAATGAAACAAGAGTGAGGAAAGTGTTAATGATTAGTATATAGAGTCTGCAAGGAAGAGATAAATTGGTTTTTATGTATGTAGGTTCCACCTGAGAATGTGCAAGTAGAAATTACAGTACATGCCAGCAATACTGTGACTGATGTTAGATTTCCTTGTTTTTTAAATGTGTTTGCCTATTTTAAATGCAAGCTGGATTTTTCATGCAGAATGTGAAGCATATTGCATTTGATTCTGAACATGAAACCATTTAATATAGTTTTTGATTAAGGGGTGGAATGGTGAGGTTTCTTGCTTAGTTCTGATGTGGTTGAAATTTCAATGAAGCGTTTGCTTAGGATATTGGTATGATTAAATGATGATTGGAGTCCTGTAGGATTCAGTAATCAAATTTTTGTCATTATTACAGGAGTAACTCATGAAATGCCAACATCATTAAATCAGTTTCAACTGAAAATTTAAATCCATTTGACTTAACTAGAATATACAACCAACACTCCTTTTTACCTTTGGCAACCAAGAAAGAAAATGCAATACAACCACACAGATTTTCTTGTGAACACTTACGGAAGCAATTGAAATAAGTCTGTTTATGTATGTCTTTTATAAGAATATATTTATTTTCATTCTACCTTAAATTGTAATTTGTCTTTTACAAAATTGACTGAGAATTGACTCATTCTTTAACAGTGTTGAGAGAGAAAGGCACCTCTTAGGCGTCATACGATGAATGCCCTGGCAGAAAATTTGGCTTCACCAAATATAGTGTGTGCTTTATAACTGACTTTAGTAAGTTTAATAAAATTGTACCACATATGTTTTATGAGATAAAGATTAATCTGAAAATCATAGCTGCTATATCAGAATTTCTTTGTCATTAATCATTTGTGCATTTGTGTGTTACTTATGCTTAAAAGAATGCCTACACTGATTCTATGTACACTTAAGTCAATGAATTGAGAGAGAGAAGCAGGTCTAATTTTAAAGACAGCACTGTCACTATTTTGACTATGTGAACATAGCAAATGGATGTTGAGACTGAAACCTGGGAAGGTCTATGCTTCTTGATGTTGAGGCAATTTATTAGTTTACTCAATGATTTGAAAAAATTAGTCAGGATTCACAAAGAAGATTTATGATCATAATTATAGCATGTACGTTTTAAACATGGTGTTATTCAGTCACATTTGTAATTTCAGCATGGTCTCTTAAGCTTCCTGTAGAATGCATGTGGAAAATAGGGAATCTCAGACTGTGATCCACAAAATCCTGAATTCCAGGTGCGCGTCATCTGAGCTGGCAAGATGGGTGTCACAAGTCCTAGCCCTTAGTGGGAATGGATTTAAACTCAGGCTTTATTACATTATCCTAAGACACTGACTGAGTTGTGGGAGTTGCTCATGAGTCTTTTCCATTTGTTTTTAATGGAAATTATGTTCTCATTGTATGATTAAGTAAATGCCCACTGAAGTAGGAAATACAACATAATGGTCCCTCAGACTGCTGGACACCAAGACAGTTGTCTATTTGATGACTCTTTTGCTGTAGCCCACCTTGCCTACCACTATTGCCACAAGGTGAACTTGCGGGGATTGCATTTTCTATCATGAGAAAAGGCAAAGACACTCATGCTATCTCCTTGTACTTAGAAGGTAGATTCCAGCGAGTCTTGATCTCAAATTTGAATCCAAAGATGGAATTTGGCACTCTGTATTTGTGTGGTATAAGTGTGCATATTCATGCACAAATGCAGATATAACCATACATATTTATAACAAAAAATTCAGATATGATTCAGCATATCCAGACATACACTATTGGCACTTCAGTTGATGTATTTTTGTAACTCTTAGAAAAAGTGATAGGAATGGCATAGAAATAATTAAAACCCTTTAAAAAATATATGAGTTACTTGAAAGAATTTGTGATTGCAGCAGTTGCATACGTTAAAGTAAATATTATTTATTCATGCATTTTCAATGGGTAAAATTCCAAGTGAAACCAATGTTGAAAATGCTGATAATGGGATTTCAATTAAATATTCAGTGGATTAACTGCTATATGCTTTTTGGCATAGGTTGAAGGGGATACTCTGTCTCTGAGGATATTCAGGAAAAGTTTTAATTGAAAACACAGCTACTGTTTTCTGAACTGAAGAAGTCTGGGTAGCAGGCTAAAAGAAGTACTGCAAGTTTGGGGTAAGTCAATGCAAATTTAAATGTAAGCATAAGTTCATATAGAAAAAAGTAGTACAGAAAGTGCTATTACATATCCAGCATAAATAAACCTGGACTATTGTTATGAGCATATACTTTGTAAGTATATGCACCTTTGGGATGAAATTTCTTACTTTGTAGGCTGTGTATGGAGGTACTAACATATTTGGAATTTTAAATCTCCCAACTGTGCATCTGTAGGAAAGCCTGCAAGAAATGCCTCTATAAATGTTTTGAAAATGGCATATGGTGATAAATACAATGTCATACTCATGAACAGTAATATGCAGAGCAATAAGTAGGTTTAGTGGTAATATTTTTGTGAAAAATGGAGAAAATATATAAGAAAATGTAATGTGACTAAAAATCATACTTTTCTAGTGGAGAGTGTGTGTTTCAATTGACCATTTTTTATTTTTCAATCAGGAATTGGGTCATTTTGGATTCAAACCTTTTTGTACTCCTATGAATTTTCCAATAATTTGATTTTCCTTTCTCAATCAGAACATAAATTAAATTAAAAATACTGAAATTAGTATTGAGACAAAAATTCTTTTCCTAGTTATATCTAGAAATTGGAAGCTAAAATAACAATATCTTAAGGGAACTGTTGTATTTTTAGAATGACTTTGAAAATATGGTATCTTTTAATTCTGTTCTTGCCATCCCTGTCTGAACTCAGGGATGGATTTTCTCATTTTACCTTGTATAAGGTAAATAATGTGTGTGGGAAGAGGACCTTAGTGAGAGCTTCTATTGTTGACTTATGAGCAATAATCTAATGTGGGCCATTTTTATAGTTGTACTGCCTATGCATTGCCAATTAACATGAAGATATAATTTATTCTCACTTTTAGCAGGTAATAAGCAAACATGACCTGGTAAAATAGAGAACTCTATTGATGAAGACTATGGTAGGACAGCTTTGCTAGTATATGTCAGACTCATTCCCAACAAGGCTTTCCTGTTTTTCAGTGAAAGGTCAAGGAGCGCACCATTCCTTGTGGGAACCTCCACTATCGGTGTCAGGCAGTTGCCATCAATACTTCCCTGGTTCTTCCCATCCTGTCTGTGCTTCTCCAGCAGTGTCAGGGTGGCTGAAGTGCCCCAGAGAACCAGAGCCTGTGGCTGTGAGGCTGCTCCGAGGCTGCTCCGGGGCCTCGTCACTCCATCCTCCTGACCAGGGGCCTGCAGAAACACCCTCAGCGGTGTCACTCTTGCTACTCTGCCCTTTTACCCCAACTCATGAGCTCTCATTTGCTCATCATCCACCCCAAGACAGAGTCTGACACATTCCAAGTGCTGTCTCACATAGAGGGCAACTCCATCACTGTGCTTTCCCAGTCTGTCTTTCCCAAACAGCCGGCAGCTGTTCATGACAGCATTCCAGCCACATGAGCTGCCCCACAATGTCTCTGTAGCTGCAATGAGATCAAAGCCCTGTGAGTGCACACAGATCTCTAGCTCCTCCTGTTTGTTCCTCATACTCTGTGCATTTGTGTACACAAGCTTTATAGAGGTATTTGATTGTGTCAATATCCCAGTGGGGGTACAAAGGGATGCCCCACAGTCCATTCTTGTTGTTATGTCTCTGGGTACTTGTGCTTGCTGGAGGTGTCCCTTCTTTAAGCTTCATTTTGCTACTTGGTTGGTTGCAATAGTTCTTCCCTTCCCACACCTCATGTCTGTCAAGCCTGGCTATGTCCCTCTCCCCCTTCAAATCTACTTAAAATTCTCTCAAGGAGCCCTGCTACATCCAGACTAAGTTCTTATTTCTCTTTGAGACACATGGACCCTGTGTGTTGCCATCAGGCTCAGTGTCATATATACCGGCCCATAATCAAACCCCCAAATCCTGCTAATAACACCAGTCTCAAAGCCAGGTATTGTTCTGCATGATTTTCCTATTTCTTGTCCCATCATTCCTTGTAACTATCAGAACAGAAGAGAGCACAGCTTGTGCTCCACTTCCCAAGGTCCTGAGATCCCTCTTGATCATCTGCAGCCTGCTTAAGACTTCATCAGTACCCAGTGGGAAAACCAGTAGCAGGTGATAATGACAGGCTGGGACATTTCTTCTATACTCAGGGCATGCAGGTGCCACACAAAGGAAGGTCATTGCAGTCTGTGATCTTTTAGCAACAGGGTAAATGTTACCAAAGGACCACACACTGCCAACCAGACACCAGGTTTGATTTTTCAGAATATTGAAACCCAAATTGTTTTTATTGTGATCTTCAACTGCAAAGTGAATGGTCAGGATCTGCTTGTCATCCAGGGGACAAAAGTTAATCTAAGCAGTTGGCATGTAACACTTCCTCAATTTGCTTGAGTGATTTTAACTCTTTGTCTTCCAGGTCAGACACTCAGGTTCTCAGCATCCTGCTGCATTAATATTGGACATTGTCCTCCCTTATCTATTAAAATCCTACTAATTGTTAATGAGAACAACAGAGATCTGAATATATGGGCCATTATCATGTATGCATTGATAGGGTTCCACTTGCTGAACTTCAGTCTTGCCTGGTTTGTTGTCATAATGCTCTTGCACATCAGCCACCTGAATCAAATCAATGGGGTCATTTTTTGTTTATGATTCCCTGCTCCATCTCAAGGTTTGATAGTGGATCTGGCATCATGTGCCAGGGAATTTGAAAGAAATAAGGAATAGCTTTCCCCTGCTTCATTATCACAGGGGTCATCTCCTGTATTTCTATCCTATTCTTCAAGGAATATGATTAGTTTTCTAATCCATACAATGCTCTGTAAGCATTGAAGCTCTCTTAAAGGTTCTTTCTACCTTTTTTTCCCATTACAAGAATAGTGAAACATAAAGCTTAATGTAGAGTGAACATGTGAAAACCTGTACAAAATAAAACACTTATGGTTAGGAAGAAAAGCCCCATAAATTTTCTGAAGAAACACTTTAAGCTCTATAAATTAAAAAAATCTAAAATATTTTTGATAAAACACTTCAGATGTGCTATCAAGAATCTGGACTGTGTTTTTCTTTTACATTCAGTGAGGTAATTTGCTTCCTGTTAATAACTTGCACCCCTGCAAGCAGATTTTCATCTTCATTCATTGCATGTACAATATCACTTGGGCAGAAGGTTTCCCATGACTATGTTGCTCAACTATCAGAATACATTTTTAGACAAACCAAGCAAATGAAATGCACCTGCTTGGTGTTCTGACACTAATGAACAGACTTGTAAACTGTATCTGAGAAAGTCATGTAAACCCCCACCTGCTAAAACATCACTGTAAGATAAACTACCTTGGATAATTCAGTTCAATTATAAATCTGATTAATTTCATCCACACAGGTACACTCTGTCTAAATCAGTACACAAAGAACACAGTTTACACCTTGGTGAAAACTGGCCCTTTCCATATCTAAATTGTTCTACTTTCTGGTACAGCATCTAAAGTTTGGTCAAGTTTAAGTAAGCTGAAAACCAGAGAAACATATTTTACGTACACTTCCTGAACCATTAATTTTTAATATAAAATATGTTCATAACTAAAAATTTAATTTAATATAGCAAAAAAGTCAAAGTGTATCTGTATATATAAATGAATTTCTACTTAACTTTAATAAAAAGATACAAGTTCAGTAAAACTTGTATCTTTTTTCTTTTCCATTAATATTATGGGTTAGGGGACTTTAAAGGAGGTCAAAAATTGTTCTAGCATAAACAGTAAATGTCTTCATAATATCTTAAATACCTTCTTGTGGAGTTTGCTGCTTAGCCATCCCAGGACCTTAGGGTGAACAGCCTCTAGTTCCTTGAGTCCTCCTGGATGCCCTTTTTGAAGTATAGATGTAGCTCAAGACACTGGTTCAGTCTGTTACATATTAATGCAATTAGTCAAAGTTGTAGCACTGTAATTTTAATTATTTTCATATAAGGAAGTAATACAATGGGTGGTAAAACTTGCAGACTGATTAAATGATAGAGAGAAAGAGAAGTGTTTTAGGTTCTACTTCTTCAGTTTATAGTTCCTTTCATAGAGAAATGTGTATGTTCAATTTAAGTTCTGGTATAGAAGTAGTAGATTTTATTCAAATCCATTCAAAACATAAAACAAAGAATACATTGGGAATTTTGTACATGAGTGCTCCCACCTTTTTTTTTTTCATACAATAATAGTAAGTGCAGATAGGTCAACAGGGACCTTTAATCCTCTTTCATTCGGAGATGAGTAAGAATTTTTGAAAACATATCCAATATTCAGTTCTAAGATAACAGGTAGCAGATTGTATTGAGGGTATTCAAATTATTGAGGGTTTTAAAATTACCAGCTTGAAACAAGTTTGTACTGTCTGTTCTAGGAAGGGCTGGGTATTATATTTCTTGGTCACAATGTTTGTATTAGACACACCCCTAACTGTAGCAAGGCTTATATAAGTAAAGCCTTTTTCAGATGCAGTTCATACTGATTTCACAAACTAAGTCAATAGCAATAAAGAGTATTTTGCTGTTTTAAATTACATATCCTGAAACTCTTTTCAGTGTTGAAAACTAACTAAAAGTCACACTTTCATATGATTTTTCAGACTGACAAAAATAGCTTATTTAGACCCCAGCAACAAATGTGATTTGTTTTGAATGCCCTTTCAGGTTTAATATAGGTTATCTTCCTAATTGTTGATAATTATTTAAATAAGTCAGATAGGTATTTGAATGCAACAGATATTGAAAAAACAGCTAAGTGATCAGTGAAGCTTATGAAAGGTCTGATTGCACTGACATTTCCACTGATGTTTTTTTCTAATTTAAAAGTTTGAGTTAGCTCTGATGTTATTTAAATAATGTCTAATTTTACAGCCACTTCTGTGGTGCAGAAAAAAAACCCTATTGAAGTCAAATAAATGGTATTATTCCTTTTTTCTTCTTTCTGGTTACATGAAGAAATGTACCACTCTTCTACTTTCATTGCCACTCCTCTCTGGATAGTGTAAGTCAGTTTAATAACAGGAACGTGCATTTGCTATGGTGCAAGGTAGCTATGAAATGTGATGGGTGCAAAATAAATGGTTCTAGTATATTCTAAGAGTTTTTGTTGTGCAGAGAAATCAACAGAAGCTGGGGATACCAAGACTGATTAATAATTCCAAATCTATATTAAGAAATTCAGCAACTTTTTATAAGACACAAATAATGAAAAATTAATCTTACTCTGAATATGGACTTTATCTAAAGGAGTTGTTCATCAGATCAGAATCAGACACAATGTTGCTTTTCCCAATGTCAAAGTCCTTTATATGCCTTCTATTTTCTTTTTCAAACACAAAAATCACTAGTGAAAGGTTTAATATTGTCCAGAATTTTTTTTTTTTTTTTGCATGGTGTATTTACTATTTTCATAGCAGAAGTCATATTTCTGTTGTGAACACCTTAGTAAAAGACATAAAGAGAAACATCTCTCTTGGGATTGATTCAATCCAGCAAACTTCCATGTGTCTTCTTTGTGTATAGAAGGAGCTGGGCCAAGAAGATTAGTCTAACTTTCATAAGGCCCAGTTTAGGCAGCAGTGTTACTTCTTCACTTCTAAAGGGTGAAATTGGAAAGAATTTGAGTATGGAGCATCACTTCTTTCATAAGTGTGAATTACACACATTTTCTATATAATATAGAACAGCTCCATATTTCCATTTTAAGAAAGGGTTGGGATAGCTACATACAGAATCACTATTTATTTTGTATAGCTGCAGCAGATAATATGAATTATCTTCCACAGTACTAAATGTGGCAGAACTTCATGTTTTTATTTAATAATTTGTGAGATCTGCATGCCTTTTACTTGTTGAAAGATTTTTGATGAATTTTTTTACAGTGTTTAAAAACATTTTGAATCTGTAGATGCTGAAGCACTTGTATTTTTATCCACAGGATGTGGCTGAATCTTCTCGACATTTCCATTGGGTCTGATCCAGTTCTATCACTCTAACCAGTACTAGTGACACTTAAGACTCTTGTTTAACAGTGCCAAACTTATGCTTGACTCTGGTGCTGGTCTTGAAAAAAATATATTTGAAGCAAATTTCTGAATCATGGCCTGATTTATATAGGTTTCCAAGTACCTACAGCTGCGCCACATTACATTTATATCAGTCTTTTATGTTTTGCATAACATTGTAATTCATACTGTAACAGTGGACACTGCTAGTTCTTTTCTTACATGTGCAAATTTATAATAAATTATGACCATTTATTGGTAAAAATGTTAATGAAGCAGTGAAATTAAGTACAAAAATAATGATTGATATGGGAAGTGTTACTAATTATATTGCATTTTTGTAAATATAATGCAAATATATTTTCCAGTGAAAATATCTCTTGTTATTTGAAATGCTTAATTCAATCTCAAATTTATTTACACCATGTCTAAATACACAGATTCTGTATGCAGGTGTTTTGTGCAGGTAGACCTGTAAAAATAACCCTTTTTTTGTTTTGTCTTAAAACTGTTCTGTAACTTTTAATGATAGACAAATGTAGACTGATTTTATGTCATATATTTTTACACTGGAAACTATAACTTGTAACATTTACTTATTTTTATAATCTTTATGTATTTATTTATAAAGTAAAATAAATAAAATATATTTTATTTCTTTTGAGACATAACTTGGCAATTTTTTTTATTTAGCTAATCTCTTCTGTGTGATTTTTGCAACATTGGGTTCAACTTTATTATCTAATCAGTGTAATGACCTTATACTGCTTTACTCCTTTGCTCATTCTTGGGAATTACTCTTTTTATTACTTTCAGGGCCTTTAAGAACTTTGCCAAGGAAGACTTAAGCTAATATCTATTTATGAGGAAATGGAGACATATGATACATATGTTAACTACACAGGGGTTAAAGGTTAAATCTCATGGAAATAGGTTATATATACGAGTAAAATATATATAAAATACATGTTTGCTGCTGTTGATAAAAACCTTATCCCTTCTCCAGCACATGCTTTCAGGCTCATGCCACATTATTCCTCATGAAGTTCTGCTTTATTTAGTCTCCAGAGTTCAATGAAAATGTTGTGCATCTTTGTAATGGCTTTGCAAAAAAAGGTAGTACTACTTCTGGGTTGGTACTTCTAGCATTTTTCTGTAGTTCTCAATACTATTTTTAGCTACTTGACATAGCTCCTTTGTACAACTCATTTATTTTTAAGTGTTGGCAACCTGTGATAGGAAGTTCTCTTGTCCCTGCACTGTCCCTTTGCCATCATCTCCTCCAGAATATGAACAGGCCCTCAGTTCAACAGCACATGTGCATTCTTGATTTCCATCATTGCTAGCGACCACTTGAAAGATTTTAATGTAACCTTGTGTTGTCAATTATTTCTGAGTACATTATTGCCCTGACTTCTGTGCTGTATCTGCCAGTTATGAGACTTCATCTGGAACTACTGAATCAGGGCTGTGATGAACCTCAAGATGCCTGAAGACATCTCAGTTTACATATGTTGAAATTAAAATTATTCTGAAAGACAAACTTCTAGGAATCTGACATTTTAGTTTGTAATCTAAATTAACTCTTTAGTGTCTTGTAGGTGGCTTTTTGTTTGCTCTGTGTTACAGGAACTTCAAATAAATGGACTTTTCTAATTTATAAACTGTTTGCCATGAGTGAAAAAATTTCTGCCTCTAAGTGACATAATGACTGGAGACACTGAACTTGAGGCCTGACTCCTGCAAAGGTTTTTGTTTTTTTGAGCCCGTTTTTAAGTGGCCTTACAGAAACTAACAGATGTGTACATATGTGCGTGTATTTACAGGATCAGGCTACAATTTTCTAAAGAATTGTTCGGGACTTAGTTTTTCTATGAGGCTGTCATATGGGATGCAAGAATAGTAATTCTTATTTTATGACTGTCTTTTAATTTTTCCATTTCAGGATTTTAGTGCTGCAGATTGAAGCACAGTTTGCAATAAAATACATATTTATACTACAAGGGGCTGTCTTTTACATGATCTATTAAAATAGTTCTTTGTAAAGAAGCAAGCAATAAATTATCCATCTGTCTTGCACAATTCAAAATGGAAACCCCTAATGGGTGGTTATATGATCTTTATTCTTTACTGGCACATGTATACATGCCTCCTATTAAGCTTTGGTGGATTTGGAAAGAAGGGATTTAATTATTTATTGGCTGCTGAATATCGTATTTTTACTTTACATGTTGGTGATGATTAATTCTTTTTGTAATTTTCTGATGAATTATTTCTGTTTCTGCCTAATCAGCAGGCATACTGTGAAATATAATTGCACTTGAAAGAAAATTACAGTCTCGTGAGATGAATAAGTTTGATGATTAAATTACAAAGAATAAAGCAATAACATTCGCATACCCAACCAAGATAAGATACTCATCCTTTGTTGTGCTTTGATGACCTTCATAAAAACAGAGAGTATTTTTTAAAAAAATTCAATGTATTCCAAGTCAGACTATATGAAATTAAATTTGAAAAATCCTAAATAAGATATAGTCTTCCAGTAAATACAAAAAATTCACCTTTTAAAATTAAAATATTGGTCCCGGTCTAGGTTCAACATAATGCAAATCACTGGGGTTGGAAAAAGCTCTTAAAATTGATCAAACCCCATATTTAATGCTAAAATTAATTACTGTACTTGATCACAAATAGGTTTACAGTCTGATGTTCATATCAGTAGGAGGCAGACTTGGTTAGAAGGAACCTTAAAGAGTTCCAACTGCCCCCTCATCACAGGCAGGAATGCCATAATATTTAAAAAATCCCCACATTTTTAAGACAAGTAAGACTTTGCTTTATATGTAATAGATTTTTGAGTATAAGTAGAGCAAACAGCTATATAGATACATATTATGAAATACCATTATTAAAAGATGTAAAATTAAGTTTTGCTGGATTTTGTGGAGCTCATTTTGAACACCCCCCTGTAATTTTCAAAATGGAATTTGAAGTTGGAACTATGATTGGTGATCTTTGATGCTGAGTCTCAGAAGAGGTTTTTTATGATATTTCTGAGGAATGCTGGGGGATGTGAAAGAAAAAAAACCCTCAATAAATGGACAGAATTAAGATGCTGAGTGCAGTGAAGGTTTGCTTAAAAGAATGATTCAGTAGTCATATTTTAATACACATTCAAATGAGGGTAGCCAGAAGATAAGCCAGTGTAAGTCACTGAAGGCAGTAGGATGTTGTCAGGAGATGCCACATGGTACATGGAATATAGATAATTTGTTGTGAATTTACACACTGCTTGAGTTACTTCTCCAGAATGAAATAGAACTTCTGCTACAAAGTTCCAAAGAACTCTATATTGATTTTTCTAAAGGCTTTAAATGTTTCAGAAATTATTTAATTCAAAACACTTTATTCTGATGTTTTGCTTTTAGTTTGGTTTGTTTTATGTTTGTTTGTCTTTCTGGGCCTCTTGATAATGCTAGTAACAAGGATTGTCCTTGTTGCTAACTGTTTCATGTTTATTGAATGAAAGAAGATTCTGGGAAAAAAACATAGCTGGACAGTGGTGCTGAGGGAAATGGCATGTAGGGTTTGAAAAATATACTTTATACTATAATGAATACACAAAAAGACCTTTGAAAGGACCTTGACCACAGTAAAAAACGTGAACTACTGAAAGCAGAATAAGTCTTAAAAGGAAAGGCAGCAGAAAGGCATAAGGAGCTTTCTGTGTGTGTGCAGAATGTGAACACAGCTGAGGTTATATCTCTTCAAAGAACCTTCTTAATAGAAGAAGAGTCATAATTTTGCAAGAGTTGTACCTGTTTCTGTTCATACCTATGAATATCCATATAAACTAAATCCAAGTCTAGTGTCTGCTTGGGGTTTTCAGTATTTTAAAGGTCTCTTTTGGTGTCCACAGGGATGAAATGGAATCTTCCTCAAGCAGAAATTCTAGTGGAAAATGGGTTTGTTTTGTTAGTGAGAGGGCAGAAATATTTACAACAGGTGCTCTGATTTTGGTAGGCTACTGGAGAGTGAACACTGGTGACAGCTGGGTTGGAATTCCTCTCATCTAGTACTAAACCTGTCCATCTAAGGCAGTAGAAATAAAGTCATGGTCAATAAAGTAATGGTCAATAAAGCTAACCCACTTGATCTGTGAGCACCTATCTCTTAATATGAGAAGAGATAACTAAATATGAAGACTTCATGGAGCCAGAACAGCAAAGGGTGATAATATTTTTTGATTAATCAACTACAATCTTATTGGTAGTTGATTAAATCATTTAGCAAGGTATTGTGAAGACAGTTGTTTGGGAAGACAGTAAGATTGACTCATGCCTGCTAAAGATATTGTAAGGCAAGGTATTATGTTCTTTTTCAAGCATATACTCCCATGAGTTAGAAAAAATAAATTACTGTCCTTTTAATAATTAAAAAATGTCTTTTTTCATAAATTATAGCAGTTTCTATGGACAGGATTATTCATCATCTTGGGGGTAGCATTTATTTTCCTCAGTTTTTAAAATTTGTTTATTTTTTTTTACTACAGATTTTTAGTTAAGAATGACTCTGGTCTGGCCTTTGTTGCTATGATTGATCAGCTGGCAGGAAGATGAAAGAAGAGTATTTCTAAGAATAGAATTAGATTGACTTGTCTGTGTGATATCCTGAATCTTGTTAATCTTGTTAATTATAGGGCATTTTAGATTTTGTCTCAGACTTCACAAATTTGTATTTTTATCTGTCTTAGTGTATCTAAGTCTAACTTTAGCATTAACTTTGAAGTGAATAGATGTCAAGCTCATTGCTTTCTCTGGATTCTTCTTGTAAGATAAATTTAGTTCAAGAGCAGAAATCTCAGCCCTATCATCACAACTTAATTCAAAGATCAAATAAATAGGTAATTACTTTGCATTTTGCATTCCGTATCAGAGGTGATTATTCCTTGAGCATGTATTCAAGAAGAGAAAGATAGTGACCTTGACTGTAGTAGGCATTCTTCATTCCAGAACTACCAGTTTTCTGTATTTCAGTTTTGCAACTACGAGGTCTTTCTTTAGAGGTAAATATTAGCAAAAATCCTGGTTTTGTATTTCAGGAATATGAGCGCTTCTGAAGGTCCTTACTGCTATGCTTTCGTAATGTTTCCAGTTTTGAATCTGAATCTTTAAACTGTAATTAAGGCAGTGGTCTTTAAAGTAGCCTCATCTTCCCTCATATTAATAGTATTTGAAATGCTGTCATGTATTTATTATTGAAGCTAAGAATGGGTTGGAACAGAATCAGAAGTTTCACTTTGAAAGTCCAGTGCATTGTAGAGACTAGGAATGAAAGAGATGTGTCCAGTTGATTAATTAGGAAGCTATCAGCCCTCAGGGAATGAAGATATTTTGAAGCAGAAATTTGACAGAAAAGATTTGAGGTAATTGTTTTCTTTGTTCTCACAAAATTCACTGAGAAAGTTTCTCATTTAACAGCTTGCCAATGACACAAAACATATTAGACAGCAATTTCATATGAACTTGGAGACCTGTTAACAAAAGGTAGGTATAGAAAGCTGGTACATTTTTCACATTACAAGTGATAAATGGATGTATTCCTCAGGGCCTTAGGAAGGTCACTTTTTAATAAGATTAAATTAGTGAAGGGAGACAATAAGCATATAAGTCACCAATTGCCTAGTTAAAGAGCAGCTATTGATATACAAAAAAATAGGGAAAACAGAGATATTTTCATTTATTACACTGAATTCAATAACTGGTCAAATAATCTCAAGAATGGTAAAACCAGTAAAGTGTAACATAAAAGAAGTCTTGCTCAGTGATGTGTATTTTGTTTTAACTCAGTTCAAATATGGCCTATTTTGTGACTGATAACCCTGCCAGTTTGAGATTAGGGACAGATATATCATTGCACAATTATAACAAGATGTCTTGCTCAGTCATAGGCAAAACAAACAGTATGGATCAGGGCTGACCAAAATGCTATTGAAGAAAAAAAAGACAAAACCGCAACAACCACCAAACATGTCAGAGTCTTGAACAATTTTTTTGTTATTCTGGAAAATCATAAAGTGTGAAAGTAACCAATTTACTGCCAAATTTTACTTGAACCTCTGTGAAAAGTCTTTTTGCCTGATCTGCACACCACTAAATGTATACAGTAGTATCAATCCTTCTGCCTCACTCATCTCTATAAGGGTAAATTCAGACTTCAGAGTCATCAATCCCAAATATTTTTCAAAGAATATGAGATATTAGCACTGAAATTTGATAGAGAAAATCAGTGCTGAATATCACACATATACAGCTTTAATAAGGCAGTAATAAGAAAGCACTGCTTAGTATAAGAATGCTTGGCTAAATTACTTTAACACCTGGTGTACCATGCCTTTGCACATACAAAAAACCCTTTTCTTAAAGCTCTTTTACATCATTCTCTTAGCAAGAGTGCAGATGTGAATTTTCTGTATTCGATTCAATTGCTTGCTACTGTGGCTAGATGCAGATACATATTCACTGAACTTTTTGGGCACCATTATTCCTATGAGTAGTTATATGTTCAAGTTAATTATATGTTATATCCCATTTGCATTTGAAAAATGTGTATGATTTCAGGAAAAGAGAAATTTTTATCTTTTATATTAATAGTGTTGATATTTGTAATTTATGTTAATCTACCCTCAAAAGTAGTGACCTTTTAGGTAATCTACATGACTGTTTGCTTTCCCTTTAATTATAGGAACTTTTGTAAATCAAGCAGTTCTTCCAGCGTGAAAGAAGCATAAGCTTTTTCATTAGACTGCTCTTCACATGTTTAATTTTATTTTGTGTTGTGAAATTAATGGAGATTTTTAATGAGGCTGCCAAGTAGATAGCATATGGTAAACTGAAAAGTAATATCAGTTTATTGTAATTTTTTAATATTTCTTTATTTTTAATATTTTTGTAAGGTTTACTGTCCTATTAGATCTATGGGTTAGTCTTTGTTTGGAGGCTTTAATAAGATTTCCTAAATAGATGGCTGGTGGAAAAATTCATCATATAAAACAATGCAACTCAGAAATTCATGGTTATAATTTAGTTTGTAGGGGCAGGGAATCATGAGACATATTTCTTATTTCTAAATTCAAATGAATAGACATGCCTTCCTAAATTATGCTTTTCAATTTCAAAAGCAAGATCAATATACTTAAAATTATATGAAGTATATTTTATCCCTTGCATAGTGGCTCAGGCTTTTACTCTTCCCTTTTAAACATCCTGTCAGTAAATCATGCTGGGCAGATAGAGAGTGATTTATATTAAATAATAATGATGGAAATATATACACAAGGAAAATGCAATTATCTACACAAAAAAAAAACAACCCAAACCAGTTTCATAACAATTATGATTGTTTGTCTCATTTTCTATGGAAACAAAGTGTATGGGATTATACTGTTTCCACATCTGTCCCTTTGCCTCTGCTTCCTTACTCAATGGATAATTTCTAGCAAATGGTATGTATGGTTCAGAGACAATAAATTCCTACAAACTGTGGCAGTCAAAGAGAAAACCTCTCTGTGAGACCCTAATACTGACTGAAAGAATGCAGCAAGGTCATGGATTTATTGACATAATGGAGAAATATTGCAAATCCCATACTGGGAAACATTCAGTTGGACTTTATTCTTTCATTATGTGTCAACACATTAATGCACCTATTAAATTTTGTCTTTGACATAGATTCTTTGTTATATAGTAAGTTCATGCTTTGGATTTTGTGCACTTCCACTGAACAGCCAGTTGATTATGAGACAGAGCTCACTGCAGACTAGAGCTTGGGAGGTTTAGTGCTTGCAGGGAATTTTTTTCCCTCATTCAAAGCTATGGTATAAAACAGTACAGCCTCAGTGTGGTAGTTACTTTGTGGGCAGACCTTAACCTGCAGTGAAGTTCCAGCCTTTGTAGGTTCTTGTTGGCAATCATAGTGACTGTCCTCTTTTTGTACTCTCATGAAAGTGATCACAGAACTGGAACACCCCTTGTATGAGGAAAAGCTGAGAGTAGGGGTTATTCAGCCTGGACAAGAGGAGGCTCTGGGGAGACATTATAGCACCCTTCTAGTACTAAAGGAGACCTATAAGAAAAAAGGGAACAGAGTTTTTTGCAGGATCTGTTGTAACAGGACAGGGGGTAAATAGTTTTAATTGAAGGATAGTGGATTTAGGTTGGGATTTTTACATGAAGGTTTATATGAAGACTTTTACATAATGAGACACTGGCACAGGGGGCCAGAAAGGTGGTGGACGCCCCATATCTGGAAACATTCCAGATGAGGCTGGACAGGGTTCTAAGCCAACAGATTTGCTTGAAGACATCCCTGCCAGTTGCAGGCACCTTGTACTAGATGGCCTTTAAAGGCTCTTTCCAACCCAAGCTATTCTAGGATTCTATGGTTTGTGCTTTTCTCTTCATTAGTATATTTTATGCCAAGATTCAGGGGCTTCTAGCTCTAATCCTGGGCTTGCTATGCACTGCAGTAGTCGTGCAGGAACATTAATTAAACCAGAGATTTTGAACTGTACTGAACAAGCCTTGATGGTTTCAGTAAAAGTAGTCACCACAGCTGATAGAATCACAAAGCTTTCAGCTGAATCTTAGGTCTCTGAGGAATACTTGGGCATTAACTACCTTCTGTATTCCCTAATCTGTTTACTAATTCAAGGGGCCATCCTAACCTCTTTCCTCTTGTGATATATGCTCATGCTACATTTATGTATTTGATATTGTTTAAACAATAAAGACTTTATTTCTACCACCAGAAACACCAGGATCCTGGGCACTGATCATACAAAATGTTATACAAAACAAACTGTTGTTATCTTTTTTTAGATAAAGAACAGAGCTCATTTCAGCTGTATACTCAAAAAAAACAAAAGACATTACCATCATAATTTAATTGTGATGTTATTTACATTTTGGGACTGCCTGGAAGTCTTCATCAGTGTCAGTGTGCCATTATGCTGTGTGAAAAACAAAGCAAAGACACAGTCCTTATTCCAGAGAGCTAATGATTTGCAAAACTGCAGAATACTAGCACATTTTTATGTGAGCTTATATCTGAATTATTATTATCTAACCTCTAATGTTCCTTTTACTATTTTATGGGTTGCATCATCCATTGCTATTTTAGCATGGTGTAGAACATTGACATGATACATTTTCTATTATTGAGATAAAGAATGAAATTATTTGAAACAATTTTGCAATCAATAATTTTATTTTGTCAAAACTTGACAGGCAATGCTCCTTTTCTTTTTTTTTTTCTCTCTGACAACTGGATGTGATGACTAAAGCTATTATAATCCATAGGTAAACAGAGGGGAGGAAATTATAAAAATAGTGTATTTGTGACTGGAGAGCTTAAAAACAGTAGCCATAAGCAAGGCATTAATTCATTTTATAAAAAAAAAACATGCATGTGTCATTCAGGAAAGATACTTTTATTGCTCTCACCAAAGTAATAAATCATGGTAAAAAACTGTTATGAAAATACAGCCCTGCACAGGGGAAAAGGAAAATAGTTGCTATGTCTGATGACTAAAGAGAGAAAAATGTATTGTCATCATTCAGAAACCTTCCAGAGTGCTGAGGAAGAACTGGAAGAAGTGGGAGCTCAGCCCACGTGTAAGATGTGTTCCTGGGCTTCTTTCCTGGCTCACCTTGCTCAGGCTGTACTCTTTTCTCATCTCTAGCTCAGCTGGCAGTTCACTCTTGAGCAGCTCCTGTTGAAGATGTTTTTGTTCTGGCAGAGGGTCTCAGCTTCTGCCTCTTGCTGGTTCGTTGTCTATTGACAGGAGGTGGAGAGTAAAAAAGGGATGTAGAAGGGCAGGATATAAAAACCAGAGAACTTTGAAAATTCTCATTGTGTGTGAGATCTGTGGTGTCTCAGTGATCTGCCTTGCACATTACAGAAGTGGGCAGGGAATAAATCAATACTACCAGGGCAGAAAACTGAAGAAAAAATTATTTCATCTAGGCCCAGTGGAAAATTGAATCTGGCCATATCAGTACCAGTAGCTTCAACAGTGCAAGGGAATGTACTCGAGCAGTTGAATTTGATCAGCTGGCAAGGAGTTGCTGACCATGGTTTCAGATAATGCCAACCAGGACCTGCTCCTGCACGTAGTGTGGGAATTGCACAGATGCAGAACTGTTCCCATTTGGCTGTTTGCATTGAAGGACAAATTCAAATTGTAACTGCTCAGCAGTGGCAATTTGTGACCAAGGAATTATCTGGCTTTACAAGTTGTAAATTCAGCGATGATAACTGGGTCAGGCCATGATTGTCTCAGGCCAAGGCATGATCTGATGTGCTTAATTTTCAAGTGTAAATATAATTTGTGTGTCCAGCTTTGTAACTCTAGTTCTTATCAGTTTATCTCAAAAAGAAACAGTTTTATAATTACAGCTTTGGAGGCTCATGTCTTCCAGAGACCTCTAAATTATTAATCAAACTAAAAGTCTTTGAAAATATCAAGTAAGAGATCCTTATATCTGTGATTCAGAATTTTAGGCTGGCAAAGACTTTTTGCCCCATGAGCTCACATTTCTTCTACTTAACTTTTAATCAGAAAAGTGTTTCTGTGAATGCTTCCACTCTAAATTCCCAAGCCATCCTGTGGCTGTCATCATGTTAATGAGCAAAGATCATGTCTCTCTTTTTCTCTTCCTCACTGACCAGAGGTGGCCACAGTGTCTCTGTGCATAAACAAATGCATGCTAAGACTTAGTTTGCTATGTTTTATCTCTGATATTCACATACAAATATGTTTAAAACCAGTATATTTTCCTTAAGCAAATCTTTAATTCTATAGAGCTAAGCAAATAAGACTAGCAAAAAGAGAAGAAATATGTGTGAATAAAGAGGTTAACAAAAAAAATTGTATTATCTAGTAAATCTATGTTGTGTTCTCTTTCAGTGAAAAGATCTAGCTTCAGCTCTAGTTTCTGGTCCCTTTCTGTTGTGACATTCAAATTTCCACAGTAATACTTGCCAAGCAGCCTGTGTAGCTACATGTGAGCTAACACAATGTCCGACACTGAGAATGCCAAAGTCACAGCTGCTTAGGAGAATCCTGCCCTTAGGCTCTCTGCCGCCTTGTAAGACATAGTAATGGTAAAGTGGTCACTTACACATGTGTCTTTCAGAGGTGAATTGCTGACAGTTCAAGATTCGAGGTTGATAATTTCTGACTGATCCATCAAGAGCTTGCTTGAACCTGCTGAGGTTGTCTCTCTGGCAACAGTGAAACAAAAACACACTTTTTCCTGCTGGCAAATGGACCATGAAGAGCAAGTTTTTATATTTCTGTTCCTTGCAATCTGACCAGTGTGGTTGGCTGGAGGCATGATGGAATAAATTCTCAAATAAGGAGGAAGAAGAGAATGCATTCTTTGTGCAGGTGACTATAGTCTGTACTTGAATGGCTCCTGGTGATGCTGCTCACCCTTGGCAGTTAACAGATGACTCTCCCAAATGGTTTTCCCCATTTTTTAATAGAAGTTGCTATTGCTACTTTTATGGCTGTGGACTAAGCAACATGTGCCTCCCAGCACTGCAGTCACCAGATGCCATCCTTTCATTTGTGCTCTGACCAGGCAGTTACAAGCTTTTGGTAACAATCTGTTTCATTTAGCTGTAGAGCTGGATTGTAAGTGAAAGAGTGAGGTTTATTTCTAACTGAAGTTAAATCTGCCAGCCACCATAGGTTGGCATCCTCAATTTGTTCCCTGGCCTCTGCTTGGAGTGAAGCAGTATTCTATTTCCTGTCCATCAGGAAAGATCCCCAAACTTCATTTAGTTCTTACCATCACAGAAATTCATAGGAAGTTTGCATCAGAAAATTTTAACTTAGAGAGAAGGACACAAAGTAAAAATTTACAAAATTTTTACTTTAAACTGACACTTAGAAATGAAATATCAATCTGCATCCTGTCTAGATAAAACTTAATCTTTTTCAGATCTTTCATTCAATGAACTTGGATGATATTAATTGCAAAACTGTTGATTTTAATAAAACCCTACTGTTGGAGCCCAGGGCACAGAGAATATTTCTCTGCCTATCCTGAGAAGTCCTGATCCCCAGGAAAACACTGCTTTTAACCTTTGTCCATGCAGAAAGCATCCAAGACTTTGGGATGAATTGGAATCTATGAGTGTTTGAAATAGATGGTAGAATAGTTTATCACAGGGTGAAAAACTAGGGTTTTGGGATTTTAGTATGGACGTAGATATGCGACAAAATGGAGGATTTTGGGCATTTCTGATCTCCTTCTTGCTCTTCATCTACTCAATTTTCTGCAGTGTTGGGAGCAGAGGTGATTGTTAGAAAAAAAACACAATGCAGATGTTGAATAGACAGAAAAATTTGTTATTGGTAGAAAGATAGAAATAAAATACATTCTAAGAGTTAATTGGACAAAATAGCTTTAAGAGACCTTGAATCTGTGTGTCTTGTGACTTTTTGGTGCCTTCTTTTTTACGCTAAGTCTGAGATGCAGATGGTGTGCAGAGCTTAGGATAAGAGAAAAATAAACAACAACCTGAAGAACAAAAAACCAAAAGTCTTGTTCTTCTCTCATTCCTGGCACAGAACTTTTTAGGGATCTCCCCAATGGGGGGACCCAAGAGGAAGGTTTTAACACCCTACAAATTCTTTAGATTCTGAAAACATTACTTCTAAATACTTAAAAGAATGCCTATCAAATTCTGACATGGAGTAGAATTTTTCTCATGGAAGAAAGCTCTATTTCTTCACAAACAGTATTTATATCCAAATAATTTTTGGTGATCTGAATGACCACTGATTAATTTATCTGGTGTAAATGGAGCATTTTTCACAACATCAGTATCATATACAATCATGCTCTGATTTCAAGGCATTATTTTTAGATATTTTTAACAGTAGCACACAGTCAAGTTATGAAATTAGGTACCCCTTGTGCTTAGTCACAACCGTTTTGTACAAACATCATCTCTCAAACTCCCATAACCATGTCTTACATTTTTTCAATTAGTAGTTTTCCTTTTTTATCTCAAATCTCCAAAGTTGTGTACTGAGAGGCATTGATACTATGTTAAAAGAAACAATCTATTTTTTTGCACACCAATATATACAATATTTACGTTATACAGTGATAATCTCCCTCCCACTGTGTGTGAAATAACATTTCTCAGGCATGGTGCTAAAGCTGTAAATCAAAACAGAGTCAGTCTAAAATGTGTGCTTTTCATCCTCAAGTACATAAAATATGCATATTAAATTAAAAAGCTTTGGAATTCATGAATTACTGTAGCCTGGGGTTAGTAATAATTTATATCTTATGAAATTACTTTGGTAATTATTCATGGAAGTGACTCAATAGTAAAACATAGATATACCACTGTACCATTGCAATACATCCCAGATTACTTAAAAAGGAAAAACATTTTCTCACCTGATGTAAATCAGTCTTGATGTCTTGATTCTCCCACAGTAAAGATCAAACTGAGTTTTTCAGTCAGTGTCTAGGAAGCATTTGGAATACAATATCTAATAATAAAGGCTAAATATGTAGGGGAAGCTTGATATCTATGATGGGCTCTTTGATTCCTTACAAATATAAGGATTCAGTCATTTTTTTGCACTATTTCCGCCTTTCAGATTCTGAAGACGTACTGCCTTTTTTATCCAGGAAAGAAAATTCAGGCAGAGAGTGAAAGTGAGGGTGCTATGGAAGATTTTATTTTCCCTCCAATAATTTAACTACATATATCATTAAGAAAATTGCACTGTTGACTGCAGTAGAAACAGATTTACAAGGGAAGCTAGGCTGGGGCTACCGATGAGAGTGTAAATATGATTCTGCAGTCAGTCTGGGATGGTCTGCAGTTGAAGCAATGACAATCACTCTCATAGGGTTACTCTCATGACACAGAGATAATCTTGGAAGCTGCTATAGAAGTACTGTACTGAGTGTTGTTCACTAACAGAAAGATACATTAAATTTCCTAATTTCTTAAAGAATTTTTAATGTTCCTTCCCTACCCTTCAAAAAAAAAAAAAAAAAAAAAAAAAAAAAAAGCTGAAAAAAGCTGAAATAATGGGCTGATTCATTTTACCAAACTTTGCCTTTTTGAGAGACAGAAGTCAAATTATTTATTTGATCTGCTACTGGACCAGAGGGCCTTCTGAACTTCCTTATAACCCACATAATTGCATAACTTTCTGTTTTGTGAAATGGACTTCAAGAAATAATGTGTTTTTAACCGGTGAGTATGGTAATTTCTCATGGTCATGTCAACATGCTAACTTAATCTCTGGTGTCAATCAATGCATGTGGCTGATACAGTCCCCTCATAGACTGTGCAACATTCTGGGCTGGAATCATTTACACCAATACTGAAAGATGGAATTACTAATGTTAATAAGTAGTTATGAACTGCCACAGTCAGAGCATATGCACAAGAAGACATGACAGGGTCATTATTGTACTCCAAATGTTCAGCAACCATTTTAAATTTTAATATAGGATGATTCAGTGGTCTAGAAAATTAACTAAAATACAAATAATCTCACAAGTTAGAGTGTTTTTAAATGGCTTGAAAATTGATTTGTGAAGTTGTTTACATGACATATAGATAATATGTTATATGGCCTTCATGCAATTTTTATAAACTTACCATACTCTTTTGGAGCACCTTATCTAAGAGATTATGTCTTGATCTGAATATGGCAATAGGAATTGTGCCTACCTGACAATCTTTGGTTTTTAAAAAGAGTGCTACAGAGAAAAAATAGGTTTGGTTTTTGATACATTCTAAGAGTTTTTACATAAAATGATGAAACTTCTTCAAAGCTGTTCTTAAAAATTGAATATGGTATTCATTTTGAATTCATATTTTAGAATTAATAAATAAAATCTTTCTTACTTTTAAAATTATTTTCTTTGATTTCTTAAAACTTGGATTGTTTAAGAATGAAAATTATTGTTACAGAATTTCTAATGACAATTATTTTTCAAGGATTGATATTATTCCAACTTTTTTTTAAAACCTTCACAAACAAAAGAATTATGTAGCTTTATGAAGGTTAAGGGAGTTTAATTTTTATTTCATTATTACTGATATCAGTTGTTACAGATGTCTTTCATCCATCTGAATCCATTACTCTGATTTAGTAAAATGCTCCCAAATTTTCTAGACATGTATTTGAGCCTAATCTGAGAAAAATATCCATAGAGCAGGACTGATGTATGAAAAACACCCAAATACAACGAAAATATCTTTGATGCAGAACATTTCCCAATCTTTTTAGACTCTAGATAAAGACCTGAGAGCCCTTTTTCCATTGTGGAAGTCATTTAGCACTGTGCAACACTGAGATTTGAGTCAGGATTTCCAGTGTTTGACTAAATATGCCATACTAGGATTTTCTACTAGTTATGCGCTTTGAACCTTGAATTAAATAAATAACAAGGGAAGAGCAAATCCATGAAGAAATGCTCAGAAGAGGATAAGGATCAATTATTCCCATTAGCAAATGAAAGTTGAAGAAGAATTGTTTCAAAACTACAGAGGAAATGTGTAAGGCATTGATAGACACTAAATCTAACAAGCAATTTAATGAGAATGGAGGAGATGGGCAAGGTTAAGAATCTTCTTTTTGGAATGGATAGTTTAATTATCACTGACAGTATGCAGGAAATGAACATATTAATGATTAACCAAAGGTTTATTGTATTCCAAATTATTCTAGAAATTTACTTGTGGTTATACCAAGTGTGTATAAATCTCTCTGTCTTGAGATCAAAATAAAATCGGTGATGAGTAATCTTTTAATTTCTCAAGAAGCTTTTAGGGGCAGGAAAGTTATGAACCAGAGGCTGTGTGGTTTTTTTTCACCAAGACTTAACCTGGATGAACAGCCTGAGTCTCCAAAGAGCAGTCTGCCTGCTAGTCCTCAAAACTAATATAAATAATGTATAAATGGCATGCCATTTGATCTTTTCCATGCTCTGTGACTATACATTACCCTTACAAATTTCACATACTGTCATAGATTCCAGACCTGCATTTTGTGTGGCTTTTGATAGATAGCCACTCATAGTTTCTTCTACAGAGTGTGCTGATTGTGCTTCTTACATAGGTTTCATCACAGGCTTCTTTGCTGCACATGCAACTTGCCCCTGTTTAACCAGGGGACTGACTAATTGTGTCTAAGAATAATTGGATTACTACTTTCATTATTTTACAATACATACCTTAGAAAGCATCCTGTCTGTTAGAAAGCAGAAGACAAGCAAAAAGTCTAAGCTGAGTTTATCTTTATGCATACTTGTTTAATGAGAAAATACCAGTCCTTGCTGGAGCTAAAGCTTAGATTATGCAATGGAAAGATAGATTGCGCCATTCTGCATTTTTCTTTTTTTTTTTTTTTTGCATAGCCACACAGTTTGAAGAATATGAAGAAAAATACATGGGACAACATCTGTCTGAATCAGAGCCTCAAAACGGCATTGTTCATACAGATTATTTTCAGGATTCTACTGTGTCCCACTGTGTGAATTTATTCATCGCTCAGTGCCATTTATTACACTAGAGTTTGCAAATGCATAATCTGCTACCTTTCCTTTTGCTAAGCCAGGAAACAAGGAAAGGATTAGCTGAAGGAATGTAGGCAAAAGTATTCCAATGATTCCTACCCAAAGCCTCAGTTCCCACTCTTGGCAAAGTGGTTCCTAATTTCATAATTATGAAGCAAGTGTTCAAAGTGAGCTGAGCATGATTGTGAAATCATACATTCAGCTTTGTATATGCATCTAAGGACATGGTAAGCACTATTTTGAATAATGAAGATGGCTCTAAATCAGTCCATATTGTGTGCAAAAACCTAAGGTGAGTCATTTAGCCTTTGATTGCTGAATCATGGTGAAACTGTTTTTTGTCAGTATGAAGAAAAATCTAGATTCTGTGTTAAACCTGTGAGATTTGAGCACATATTGTGCTTGATGCTGCAAGGAATATTTTGGGAATAAGCTCCTGAATTAGTTACTAAATATAAGTGACTAATCAAAGTGAGTTCTGCAGCTTATGGATATCCACAAATTATGCTTGCCCACATACGCATATACATGGTTACAGCAGATAACAGGCAGAAAACCGTATCATAACACTGTCTTGTGAATTACTTGGCAAATTTATTTTTCTTCACTGATCCCATATCCTAACCCAGCTATGTTACCAGTGCTGATCCATTATGGCACCTTATTATCCACTTCTATATACATCTAAACAGATTTAGATGTATATAGAGGTGGATAATTTTATTTGGATGATCTCTCAAAAATGGGTCACCTAATGTATTTTTCAGTGGGAGGTCTTGTAAACTGTCTCTTAGTCACTTGCTAATTTTCTTACAATGTTATAATAATAAAAATAATAATTATTTAGTACACAGCGCATTTCATTTCCAAAGTGCTTTTGCAGTACTAATTAATCCTCACTGCGAGGTTTAATGGTGCATACCAGAGAATTATATCCTGGCTTAATGCCAATTGCCAATCAACTGACAAGATTCTAATTTCAGAAGATCTCCTAAGAGGAAAAAGGCATAATTTAAATTAGCGTGGACAGCAGTGGCAGTTTTTATGGAGAGAATTCATAGGTCTTTGGAGTGCTGTGAATGTTGAGATGCTTGGTTTGAGGGTGAAATACAAAATTCCAAAGAGATAACAACTTCAATTTTAAAAACAATTATACTAAGAACAGCTAAAGCTATTTAAAAAAATATCTTAAAAATATGTGCTTAGAATGGTTTCTTGATTCTTTAGGGATCATTAAAACCCAGATCCATCATTAGCTGAAAATCATAGAATCATAGAACACTAGGTTGGGAGGGACCTCAAGGATCCTGTGGTCCAACCTTTCCGGGTTAAAGCGGAAAGGTTTCCTACAGTCTAGACAAGATGGCCCAGGACCCTGTCCAGGTGAATCTTGAGAGTGTTCTGTGCTGGGGAATCCACCACTTTTCTGGGATGAGTATTCCAATGGATGATTTTTCATATTGTGATAAATCTTCCTCTTGTGTTCAAATGGAATCTCCTCAGGAATAATTTATACCCACCACTCCTTATCTTTTCCATCTGATCACTTGTGAAAAAGGAAGTCTCTGACTTTTCTGTAGCTACTCTTTTAACACTGGATTATTTACTGTATGTCACTTGTAGGAGAACATAGGTACAAGGATTAAATTATACCATCTAAACTACTGTTGTAGTAGTTCCAATTTGTTCCACATAATGTTTTATTTTCTGACAAAACTAGCAGAAATATTTTCTGCCCTCTGCTAGTGCCTGCATAGCAGACTGGTTCATTATAATAACCTGTGTCTGGAAAAACACCACCACAAATTATCTTTCCTTTCCCTTCCTGATATTTAAAATTGTGAAAGAAATTAAAATTTTTAAGTTTCGTCTGCCTGTCCTACTAAACTACCAGCAGCTGAGAGTGAATAATGAGAATGGTGAGGATGTTGTGAATAACTTTCCTACTTGAGAAAAGAACATGGATGCATATCCTAAATTTAAGTTTACAGACCGAAGATATGAGAATTTTTGACTTCTGGGTCTGTGTTGGATGCTGTTATTTTCAAGAGATAGAGTGTATTGGGCTTGCTTAGATATTCCTTGTTGGTGCAGATTGCTGGTATGTTGTGAAAAGGGGAGATTGACTCAAACCCTTAGTGTTTGATTTGTCTGTCAGTGCCCCAGGAAAGCTGTGACCCTTGTGCCTGACCTGTCTCTTGGTGTCCCTTTAGGGCACTCTGTACCTTCAGTAAGCAGTCCTGCTGGATCAGCAGGTAGTTTCACTGACTTATTCGGGGTCACATGCCAAAAATAAAAACCCTCTCCTGGGTCTCACACCTTTATCCACTACCAGGGAATGATAGTTCCTTTGAAGGGACTTACATTAACAGTTTACAGCATAACACTCTCCATTGATAAAATTGTGACAGGTTAACGTTTGAAGATTGCCAGTGATAGTATCTAACTGCAAAAATATATTCAAAGCAGTATACTAATTTAAAGCACTGTATAGACAAGCTGCATTCCCCACTAAAAACTAGCTTGGGATAATCATCCTTCATGCAGAGAACACAGTTCTTACCAAATGATGCTCCTACAATGGAGACAGTTTCAGCTGTTCCCAGAAACTATGATGGAGTCTTCTGCCAACTTCTCCCCATTCTTAACTAGCTTTTGTCACCATTTCTTTATGTTTTAGGTGGAGCTTGATTGGCTTTACTCCTACACCTATTTCAGTGAGGATGCTTGTACCCTGGGGGCAGGTATCTCAATATAGTACCTTGGGATGGGGACGTGTCTCAGTCCAAGGAGAGTGATTTTGTCATGGTTTCTAGGTGAACATCAGGACATTTTCCTTTATCTCCCATGGATTTCAGCTGCTGTGTGGCTTATCAGCTGGAAAGTGTTGGGTTCCCTCTTCTGAAGGATTTTGACAGAGCCTGGCTGGCTCTACTCCACCCTCCGTTTATTTAGCATTTTAGATTGTAATGTGTGGGAGAGGTTGGATATACCAACAGTGTTCTATCCATGGAGTAGAAACTGTATTTTCTCCTCTAAGTTCTGTACCGTTATCTTTTTGCTCCCAGTCACGTTCTGACACGTGTCAAAGCCTTTCATTTCATGTCACATCCTGACAAAGGAGGATTTTTGATATACTCTGTTTGGCTCTTGTAGGGAGTGTAAGAATGTTATAGGGAGAGAGCTGAGCAGATATCTGCCCCCTAAGTGATTTTTTCCCTACACTATTTCATTTTATTCAGCTCATTTCAGTGCAGGAAGAAATCAGACTTTGCAAGTTGTGAGTGGTGGTTCTCTAGGCAGCCCTTATACTTTATATTGAGAAATACCTGCAGAAATCTTCCTCAAGAGGCTGAAAAAACTTGTTTAATTTCCACTGACATTTTTACAAGTGTTTACATAATGTATAGTAGTTTCATTTGTTTAATGCAGCCAAGAAGCTGGAGAGGCAATTTTTCTAGTGTGATGTAATCAGGACTGCCACTGTTTTTTTTTTCCTTGGGGAAAAAGAAATCCTACCAAATGTACATACCATATTAGAGACTTCAGAAACATGAATTACTTGACAGATTGTTAGTCTCTAGCCTGTAAACACATTTAGAGTATTTTTTTAAGACATATTAGCTACCTGATAGAATGTAATAACTCCAAAGGGTTTTACTTCAGTATATTGTATGGTTACAGCCATGGTCCTTAAAATACAACAGAAAATAATACATCCTTTAGCCAAAGGGAAAGCAGCAGTTGCCTCAGAGGTGTTGCTGTTTGTTTTATTCATCCTTGTAAATCAATGTTTGTCTTCTTTAGAGCTACAACCAGGAATGTGTAAACAGCAAAATTTTCACTGTAACAGTTTAAAACATATCTTTGGTAGCAGAGTTAGGATTTATTTGAGTAAATGGTGTAATGGTATTCTTCCCTGTGAGGGTGGTGAGGCTCTGGAACAGGTTTCCTGAAGAAGTGGATGCCTCATTCCTGGAAGTGTTCAAGGCCATGTTGAATGGAGTCTAATCTAGTGGAAGGTCTAGTGGAAGGTATCCCTACCCATGGCAGGTGTGTGGTACTAGATGATTTTTAAGCTCTCTTCCAACACAAACCATCCTATGACTCTATAATCTGTAACTCAGCTGTCTTCATTAGAGATAGTTGTCTACATTCCCCCTATACTGTGGAAAAGATACGGTTCTTCTAATCATATGTATCTGACAGATTAAGATATGTCGTGTCCTAGAATGTCTGTTTCTCTCTCCTGATGGTAGCCAGGATTACTATTACAAATAGCTCTAAAACTATACATAAAATTTGAGTTATGGTGAAGTGCACACCAGGTAATCTCATGTCTCATGCATCCTTTCCAGTGCCTGCAGGATGTAACTGGAATAGTAGGGTGTAAGGCTACATGAATGGGAGGCAGAATGGCTAATTGCCTGGAGGCAAAATCTTGCCTTGAAAGAATTAGTGTAACATTAATGTTTCTTAAATTATGCTTTTATTTGAATTGGATTTTTACCTTCACAGATGTGCTGAGCTGTAAGGGACCCACGAGGATCACTGAAGTTCAAATCACGGCCCTTCACAGCACCATCCCCAAGAGTCTCACTGTGGGCCTGAGAGCATTGAAACACTTCTTGTGCTCTGTCAGGCTGTGCTGTGACCACTTCCCTGGGGAGCCTGTTCCAGTGCCCAACCACCCAATGGTGAAGAACATTTTTCTAATATCCAGCCATCCTCATTCTTATGCAGAATTATCTTGAACACAAGAGTGAAGAGGTACAGTTCCTTACTGCTTAAATCTGGAAATTTGCTGATGAGAGTCTTCAATTATAGGTTTAAAAATCATCAGAGGTGGTTTAACTGAAAATTTTTGAGTAATTTGGGATGAAATGGAACTCACACATTTATCAGGAAACAATTTTTAGACGCCTAATTAGACTTTCAAACTTCATGCAGTATCATCTTTAATTATAACCCTCTATAATGGCTTGTTATTCATTTATGTACATGGAATTGCTTCCTTATTGCCTGATTGAGAAACTTCAGTTGGTAATTATTCTCAATTATTTGATGTGTGACTCAAGTTGGAATCAATTGACCAAATACAGATAAATAGTGACATTTAATATGCGTGGTCTCAAGCTTCCTAAATGCTGTCCTATCTGCCCTCCAACTGTTGTCCCAGGAAGACATGTGTCATATCTGCTAGATCTATGTGGATATCTCAAAAATAATAAGCTGTTTCAAATGGAACTACCTTACAATATACAGGGATGCTTTCCAATAAATGCAATTAAAACTACAAATATTTTAATTAGGGGCTATTTTTCTGCCAAGGCTTGCATATTGGACTTTGTGATAAAAAAGCCATACAAATTAAAAAGCTGCATGATGTTCTAATAGATATTCTTTCCTGAACATGATCTTCTTAATACTATTTCCTTTTAATACTCTTTCCTATTAAAAGTAAACTTCCAACATTTCCTCTCCATATCTACTTCACATTTACTCTGTATTTTCTACACTGTAATAGCCTGATTTTTTATTAACACCAAGTTATGGTAAGTTAATACTGTTTATTTTTAAAATGTTACTCTTTGATGCCTCCTTTGATAATACCCTTTCAACTGATTATATTCAATTCCATTTGAAGAAAGGAAAGAAAAAATTAAACTCAGAAATAGTGGAAGGTAATGTTGGTCACTACATTGCAGTTAGTAAGTGCTGGTTTTAAATGCTTGAGAATTCAGACCATGCTTCCTGAAGTCAGAGCCTGCTTCAGTCAGAATTCTCAATTCCTCAGCACTCTGAGTTGTCAAGGTCACTGTACAAAGCACTTGGAAGGAGTGCATCTTGCTGATAGTAAGAATGCGATTCTCCACTAAATTCTCTGCGAGCAGACACCTGAATGCTTTTGATTAAACATGGAAAAGCTACATCTAAGCTTGGAATTGAAATTTGAAAGGATTTTAGAGAACATTTTATTACCATTTTCTTTTCCTTCCAGTGCTTTAATATCTTGGAGTTTAAAATTGGTATTTTAACTATGAAAAAAAAAATACTGTTGTTCAGGGAACATGGAAAAAATTACCTGCAAAAGCTGATAAAATAACACTAGAAAAATGGAAGATAATCTGTTTTGGAAATCACATGGCACCTGTAATGGAGCTGTTGGGCATACATAGTTATAACCAACTTTTGACCAACTATTTCTTGATGGTTTGGAGAAATTATTTCAGATTTTATTTATAGTATTTATGTTAAGCTAGCTGAGAGACACTTATCTATTCATCTCTGTTATTTCTCTCTGTGTTTGTCATCTGCTTTTTTTGTGGAAAATCTCGTACCTTCACATAAAATCTGCATTTAAAAAAATGAAGAAAATAATGAATGATTAATTTTACCCCACACTGATGTTTGCTTAACCATATCAAAATGCTTTGGAAAGATTAATACGAGTCAAAGATGGGTTTGCCAGTTTTGATAAAGTTTTCCCATTTTAGAGGTATGGAGACTGAACTGACAAAAATGGGGAAAAAAGGTGTCTCACGAAGTTCAAAACTGTATTGCAGACTTATCTTTTATATTTATTAAACATATAAAAATGTTTATTGCTTTGATAGTTATAAACCAAATAGTTTAATTTTTTTGTTTCTTATTTTTATATATAACCTAAAGATGCTTGGAAGAAGCATCTTTACATAATGAAGTTAACCCTAATTATGTTTTTATTTTTCATTTCAGTCTTCAACAGTAAACACTTTGGGTCAGAAGTTGCCTTGCAATTCTTCACTTTTACAATACCTGGTATAATGGTCAATAGTAAGATTTGCAGGTACATTGCAGTACAAATAAAAAGGAAGGATCTCTTAAAGCAATATTGAAATAACTATTAACACAGGGAGAATTTCCTGCCCACACTGTGTTTGTATTAATAGTAAGAAATACTTATATTGTTATGTTATATTATATTATATTAATTATATTATATTAATTATATTATATTAATTATATTATATTATATTATATTATATTATATTATATTATATTATATTATATTATATTATATTATATTATATTATATTATATTATATTATATTATATTATATTATATTATATTATATTATATTTACTATATATGAGCCAGCTTTTCTATAAGAAGGGAATGCAGAATAGATCCATTGTAACACAGCCAGTCTCATTCTCTCTAGTTCAGATACAGTCTGTAGACTCTAAGATTTCATTCGCATTTGGAGTCATTTAAATGTGTCAAAAAATGGAAAGAGTTTTGTACTCCATATAAGTTATAACTCCATAGGTTTGTCTTTCAACCATTTAGTCTCTGAGTACAAAGGCAGTAGATACAGGTATTGACATGACAGGTGGCCTCAATCTTCTTTGTATAATCCCTTATCATCTATTTATTCATGGTTTTAATTTCTAGTGGCTTGAAGTGATGGGCTAGATTATAAAGGCAACTGCAGGCATCATGAAATATATAGATAGCACAAATAGTTTCTGAAATTAATTTGAAGTCCTACATGGACTTTTATAGGGTAAATTGTATGAGATTTTTTTTAATTTGGTGCCGCATTGATAAACAATTTCACACAATTCTGTGGTTGTGCCTACACTGAGCATTGGAGCTGCTTGTGTTCTTCCAAGACAGTAGAAACACCACTGTCTTGTAGAATTTTACTTTGAGCTTACACGTAGCATAGCTTTATATAAAGGTGTCAAACTCTACTGCCTAATTTAGACTTTTTCCTTGCTTTTGTAAGCCCAGCAGGAGCGTTTGATTAGATCCAATTTGCACAGACTAAACAGGAATTTTAGGAATGTAGGAACTGCTATACTGTGCCAAACGTGAGACTTGGTGTCCTGTTTCAGCAGTGTTTGGTGCCAGTCAGCTGAAAGTGCCAGAATTCTCTGCAGAGTGGCTCATGGGGAAACACATTCCCCCAGTCTGAGTAAGGTGCATATGCTCTGTTTGAAGTTGTAGCCCTTGGAGTAATATTATTTCAGCCGAAACAATCCCTTTACTATATTGAATTTTGTATCACCAATTGCCCTTTAATGTTGTATCATGAGAAATGAGCCCCAGAGAAGTGGTCATGGTTAGGTGGTCCTCTACATTCCTTAACCTGTATCAGATCCTCTCTAAAAATTTATGTTTGTAGCTTGTGTTGTACAGGTTTCAACTGTGCCAAGCAGGTTTTGGAATACTGTTACCTGCTGTGATGGAATTTAACCTTTAGCTTTAGCATGGATGTGTGGAATAGTTTCCTATTTTATAAGACTGATTTCTTGGAATATCACAACTTCTGCAAAGACTTCTGTTAAATTCTGCTGTATCCAATGGAATTAGATGACCAGAACTGAGAGCATTTTCCCAGATGATGAAGGATAATCAATTCATATAACAGCATTTAAATATTTAATTTCCTTCTATGTTTATGAGGGATTGTAAAAGCTCCTTCAGTGAATTATGTTGTGTGTTAGTGTGATTGCTAAGCATGCAACATATTGTAAAAGACTTTTTCTATGTTATATGAAGCACTGTTTTATAGGAATCCAGGTATTTTCTGTGTTACTTTCCATATTATAATGCAGAATCTATCAGAAGATAAAACTAGATTGCAATCAAATTTCTAGTAGTTCTTGTAGTTTCTAGTCTGGGGTAGATTTAAAATTGTGAAGACTGTTCTCAGGCAAGAATGCTTGCACTGTTGTAATTTCATGAGCATTTATATATTATAATGCTATGCCTCAATATGATGTTATTTCATGACATAATTTGTCTATCATTCCTGAACGTTTTGAAAAATCCCTCATTCCAGCTGTCTCAGTCTGACAACCTGGCAAGCTTGGTTCTGTCAAAAAAATGCAATTTGTCAAAGAGGATTTCAGCTTCCATGATCAAGTTCTGAGACCTCACTGGGCAGAGCAGCTGGGCAGCAGAAAAACTGTGCAGGGATAAAGCAGTACATTTCCTAAGAAAAACTAGAAAGTGATGAAGAACCCTTAGTCCTGGGAGAGGTGCACTGTAGCAGGCTGTGTAACCAAGACCTGTGAAAACAAAGATATTAAAATGACAGGGTAAGCAGTTTTTTGTATGCACACACATAATTAACTTATTTTGCTTTCTTCTGCTGGATTCAGGTCTAAATTTTCAGGCTTCCACGTGTTTTCCCAAAATAGATACCAAATTCACATCCACACTTTTGAGCCTAATATGGAACTTTTCTCAGGGGTCTGAATGGAGAATTAAAAGGAAGTGTTTCTACAAAGTGATGGTTTAAAGGTAAATATTTTTGTTTTGTTTTTCTTTCCCGACTGGGAAGTGTTAAGTGCTGCCAGCGGGTGCTTTTGGGGATCCCCGCGGGACGCGGCGGTTCCGTGCGCCCGCCCGGGGCCGCTGCTCCCCGCACGGACGCTCCGGCAGACCGGGGCGGAGCGCCGGGCTCCCTCAGCAAAGGGCTTCCAGTCCTGGCAAAAAGACTTCACACGCTAACTTATCACCTGCAGGAACAGCAACACTAATGCCTTTTCCTCCTCTTTTTATCCCTTTCCTTTTTTTTTTTTTTTTTTTTCTTTATTGTTTTTTTTAGGTTTTGTTAAATCTAGGTTTTGATCTCTGGCTGAGCAGCCCCATCATAATTTAAGTCTGAAACAGGAGCACTTTATTTCCTTGACCTGTAAAGCATCTCAGAGTGAATGGACATTGCTGCTGTTTTGCTTATTATAACGCAAAGTCAAATTTGGTATCCTCTTTGCAAATAGTCATTAACTTTAAACATTTTTAATCTGAAAAAGAAAGCAAGATGCTCTTTATAGCAAGAAGTGTGAAAGATCTTAATTTTTAAAAATTATATCAAAATTTGAGGTGCCTGTCAAAGGCAAACTTATATTACTTATAATAGTCCAGTGCAGAACTAGTTATAAACTCACTGAAGAAATTTATTCTGACAAGACAAATATCTTAAAAACTTCTCCCAGTTGGTTCTGAACATTCTGTGGTAAATGAGAAAAACATTATTACTGTGGAAAGTTCAAGATGAAAAAAGTACTCCTTGAAAGATTTCCCAGAAGGTTAAGTTTGCTTCTTCCAAAAGTTCAGTTAATATCACAAATGTGCATCACCTGGCAAAACAAGCACATCAGCCCTAAGAGAAACACTCCATAGTTCTCAGTATGTGTTTATGCTGGCACCAGAGGATTGTGCAGCTGCCTCCAAAGTCTCACCTGTGCCACAGAACAGGAGAGTGAGGGCAGAGGGCAAAGGCAGGGGAACTTCACCAGAAGGGAGCAGAGTCCATCTGCATCAGCCCCAAACCTGCATATTCTGGATGGAGGAGACAGGAGGTCTGGCTTCAGGGCATGTACTGTAGAAATGTAAGGACTAGGGGAGCCAAGGTTAAACTGTTTTTTACATGATTTGTGTGGGTTCTTATTACCGTGTACAGTAGGTGCCCTGTCAGTAACAATGACATCCTTTGCCCAGTTCAGCCCAGTCCAACAAATGAGCACTGGAAAGCACTGTTCACAAATCAGTATAATGGGGCCTAGAAATACCAAGAAGTCATCAGGAGCAGCCTAAGGAAACATGGACAAGGTTACCAAATCTAAGAATACCAATGTGGAGGTGGACAGAGTACAGGTAACAGCTATTTGAGCAAAATAAAAGGCAATTGGAAGTGGGTCTTTGAAATATCAAGCTTTACATTGGAGTCAAGATTTTGTATTAATTATGTGTTCCCAGAATATTCAGATGAGTGCATTACTGATCAGTTTGTAAATGCTTTAAAATAAATATTTGGAAACAAAAGTCCCAAAAATTTGCAATCAGACATAAAGTTACAAACAAGTATCAAAGCCTCACAGGATCATTGCAGTTAGCATTGACCACAGGAAGAAGAAAATGTTTTAAAACAAAGGATTCTAAATCTCCCGATAAGCTATTAAGGTATAGCAGAAGCATTTACCCCTTCTATTTGTTTGTGGCTGTGGAAGGGATACCTCTCACTGCCCTTCATTCCATCCCTATTTTCATAGGGGAGATTTCTCTTCCATACATTTTAGAAATTTAGTTTTACTTTTGTTTGTGTTCCTGTTATTTTATATTTAAGGAACAAAAACTGTATATATTTTTTTAACTTTAAAAATTACATTGCACTGGTTTTTTTCTGGTTTTCTTCAGGTAATACTGATTTTCTATCATGAGTATATTACTTTAAAAGTCATGAAGGCAAGTGCATGTATGTGTTAGTTCTCTGCTCAATATCAGATTTTCTATTGTATAAAATCAATTATATATTTCTAAACAAACAGATGTTAAAGAATTGCAGACCCTGCATTTTGTAAGCTCATTTAGCTCTGGATTTTCTAGAAAACTGATTTCTCTCCAAATACTTCCTCTGCTATACTTGCAAGACCCAGCCTTTCATTATATCACTATTTAGTGTACAAAAATCAGAGAGTTACAGAACCATAGAATGGCTGAGATGGAAACGGACCTCTAGAAGTTCATACACCTTCCCCAGCTCAACCAGGGCCAAGGTTCTCCAGGGATGGAGACTTCACAACCTCTCTGGTCAGCCTGTGCCAGTGTAGGCCACCTTCACAGTGACAAAGTGTTCCCTGTTGTTCAGAGGCTCCTCCATTATAGTTTTTGCCCATTGCCTCTGATCCTGGGCACCACTGGCAAGAGCTTGACTATGTTCTCTTTGCACCTTCCCTTTAGGTGTGGGTATATATATATCTATATCTATCTACACATACATACATATCATATATATGTAACATATATACTATATGTATATATATGAGGGTTCTACATGCAATCAAAAATTTGTTGAAAGGTGTTGATGTGTGTGGGTATGTCATGACTTTGCTAGCTAGGTGATTAGAGGACTTAAAAGATTCCTGCTTCCAGGAGAACTTGCTTTTTAAGAGATTTGTATGAGATTTTTATTGACATGTTTTTTATTAGTGAAAAATACTGTGAATCAAATTTATTCTCAACTTACTTAGGCAGAGGAGCAAATCACTAATTCTGGGGTTATTGTGAGATTTACATGAAGAAATGCATCTCCTTTTCTTTTAGTCTAAGAGATGTTTTCTGCTCCAAGGTCACAGACATAGAGTGCCAAAATCAGAAGTGAAATAGATTATGGTGTAGAAGATATGCAGATGATTCAAAAGGCATGTGGATGTGGCACTTGAGAGTACACTTTAGTGGTGAACACAGTGCTGCTGAGTTAATGGTTGGACCTATGTCTTTTCCAACCTTAGTGATTCTATGATTCTTTATGAGACAGTCAAGTTTGATATCTTGCTTCGCTGCTCTGCTTTTCACACATTGGTCTAACCTCTGTGGTATAACCTCTGTTTTAGTCTGGAAACTATGCATCCCTTCAGGCTGCAAACATGTTTTCCTGGTGCATGTAGATTTTGCACATAGCATTATTTGTCTCATCCTTGTACACTGACTGGCCATCCGTTCTTTCTCTCGGTGCTTTTCCAGTGGTGTAAACACATATCAAAAATGTCCAAGTGGCTGCATGTCTGCAGTCAGAAGGCTCACTGTCCCAACGAACACCAGAGTGACACATCTGCTCCTTTTATTTTGTAGTATATTCATAACTCATACTTTCTGTGTGCTGTATTGAATGTTTACCCTACAGTATTTGCATGCCTATTTGATAAGCCAGTATTTGCAAAGGAAACCTTGTTTGCCTTCAAGTTATCAAAATAAGTATTAAATTTATGTCCCATGCATCAGGTCCTAGCTGCAGTTTTAGAAAAGAGGCCTCCAGTCCTTCAGTACTCTCTTCCTTCCTGATACCGTTTTGAATTATTTAGTTACATCTCAACAACTTCTTTGGAAAGACTGATTAATAAAGAAATCAAGTTGTTTCTTTTTGGTGGAAAAAATATATGCCTGTATGCCTATAAATCAACCTGCTCTTTAAAGCTGTGCTTGAAATCTAAGCTGTATTGCAAAGGTGATGATATGTCAAAATAATTCAGAAGTGGCTGTGCATTTTGCTGGATGTTGCAGCAAGCGTTAGAGAGGGATGACCTCTGACTGCATAAGGGATGCCCTGATATATGGGCCTTGGGAATCCAGCATGTTCTGTGCCTTCAGGGCCTCTCTTTTTAAGTCAGGCAACCACTGGAAGGGAAGGATGGGGAATCATTTGAGCTAAGCAATTGCTGCTTCGTTAGTTCTCGTATCACTAGTGCTGCATAGCAGCCTGCATGGTTACAAGTGCAAATCAACCAAACCTGTCTCCAGCAGAATTAGTGACAGAGGCTGGTCAGTAGTTTGTAACTTATCATTTCGTGACCTTCCTGGGGTTAGGGTCACTTGCCTGACTGCTGCTGAAGGAAGAGAAAAGCTTGTGATGCCTTTCAAGTGCTCCTTAAATTGTCAATGCAAGGGACTGCTTATTCCTTACTGCTTCTGCCCAGTTCTGAGACGTGTGACAGCTGCAGTAGCTGCCACCCCTTGGGTGCAGCACTGCTGAACGAGCCAGGGTGGATCTCAAGGTCTGTCTCTCTCAAATCATCTTTCCCTTAGGAAGGGAAAAGTGAAAATGTGCATTTTGAGATAGAGCTTATTAATTTCTTAGTCTGTTTTTAATAGGCCAAATCCTGGGAAATCAGTGGATTGTGTTGTGAAAGGACATTGGCATTTGGGGCTCCCAATATGAATTGCTGCATCATATTCAAAGTGATACTGAGTGGAATTCACACCACAAATTGTCACTGACAGTTAGTACAAATGACATGGTGAGTTATTGAGGTTCTCTATAAAACTTAGCCTTTCTCTGGATTAGTCCAAGGAATAGTTTTTCCCAATCAAGTCTTGAGCAAAAGCTGAATTACAAATTTTGAATCAAAAACTCCTGGGTATATCTGCTTGTCTTCCCTACAGTGATTCAAGCTTAGAAATTCAAGCAGTTTCTGAGTATGGTTATACAAAGTCTAACTCAGGGCAGTCAGTACTTTCTAGCACTCATCCCTTCTTGTGGCATTTTCTTTTTTTTTTTCATTTTCTGTTTTGTTTTGTTTTGTTTTGTTTGTTTGTTTTTTATGTTTGTGATTTTTTTTAATAACAAATTACATTCAAAAGTGCTGTATTGTATGATCACCATAATTGGAAGGAATTTTTCCATGAAACATGATCTAATTACTGAAATACCACATAGAGGATCTTGATAGTTCATAAAAGAGCAAAGTAACAGAAGTGTTAGAGCTAATGCAATGATGTGATACCAATGTGCACACTTTCTGTTCCTGTCCACAGTGATTTAGTATTTCACTGCTGTAACACAAGTCTGAGCTAGTATTAAAAGTAAGCTTTAAGTACCAATACTTGTCCATTAATTCAAGTCTGATTGTCAGCATACACTGTTTTCTAGTATTCAGTTTGTCAAAACTATTCTTGTTTGAAGATCACTGATAAAGAGCAGGAAATATAAATCTGGAAGACTGCCAAGAAAAGCAAACCTATCAAGGATAAAGGGAATAAAGAGATTTTGCCTTTTAAAACTTACTTTTATTTTTATTTTTTAAAATATTAACTTTTTATTACCAATTGATTTAGTATAAGGGCAAGATGTTGAAAAGAATATATTTTTGGTTCTCAGGAAAGAGGATACTTCTGTATTAGAACCAACATCATGGTCCTGACTTGTCTGACCTGTGTTTACTCACCTGAGGGAATTATTATGTACTAATCAAAAGCATCAAATGCAGGACTCAATGTTAAATTCATTAAAATATGTTTCTACAGAGGAGTCCAAACTCTTGTATCCTGGTTTTTCTATTTTAATATAATTTAAATTTCTGTTTTAGTTGCACTTCTTTTTGAAGCATTGGAGCTGATACTCTAAGAAACAATGGTGTTCCTCCTTGGTGTTGATTGAATCACCATGACAAACATCTGAAGCTACGAACATGAGAAACCCAGTGTTTATGCAGCAGATGCCTAGAGGGCAAGGTGCTCAGGCCAGTTTTGGACATAAGGGTTAAATCTCACTGGAATAATATGGTGCACTGTCATGGCTGGGTATTCATAAACGTGGGTTGTTGACTCCAGGAGCTCTTCTTCATTACTTTGTCTGTCTTATTGAAGAACAGCCTGAGGAAGGTCTTTACTGCAATACATTGTTGGTGAAGGCTACTCTTGAAGAAAAGCAAGTTGGAAAAACACCTGGAAAGATAGCTCCCTGTCAGGTAGTGTACCAGGCTAGCTGGAATCACCTGAAAAAGGCACCCTGTGCTGTAACTCCTTGTATCAGCTAAAAAGTGCCACAGCAAAGCAAAGCAAAGGAGTGCATTAAAGAGAGTTTTCCTGAAATAAATACAGAGAAAGTGAGTGATGCCATTTTCTATATAAGCATTGTATAGTTTAAGTGAAGCTGAATCACTGAAGTTTTCTCCTGGAGAAGAACAGAATAACCTGGGCACAGATGAGCCCTTTGACTGCAATCACAATAAGTACTTGTGGTTTCTGGCCCTGGGGCTACCACTACTGCATCTGGTGTCTGACAATGATGCTGTGAGAGCACTTATGCAGTCGCCCTCCATGCAATGCTCAATCTAATGACCACTCACATAGGGGAACATTACAAGTGCCTGTATGCCTCCACATTTAAAAAATGGGCAGGAAACATTCGTTTTATGTTTGCTGTTAAGTTTAATGATTTGTGAAATCAACAGACACCAAAATCACCCCCTTTTGCCAGGTGTCAAGTTGAAATTATTTCTTTTTATATCCATTGCTTGCCCTTTTATCTGCTCCATTTGAGACTTTTCAGAAATGCACTTGGGTGTAATACCCTAAAACTCTTAAAGGAAATTGCTTTATCCACAGCTTAAGGCAGGGCTGGAGAGCTGTTTTTGATCTACAAATACTATAAAGTGACAAAATGAAGACTTAGCAGGGAATGCAATGAAGCTTTACAGAGATCATGTTGGCAGCTGTTCAGCTTTAGGTTAATGCATATTAGAGGAGGGGCTGCAATTGGTCAGCTGAGTCCTTTTTTGAATGTAAATACAGAGCAGCAAAGCTCACATCTGGTCAAACTGGTCCAGTTTTCCTCGAGGTTTTGGAATATTAAGAGCTTTGGTGTTAATTTATTGTAAAGTAAGTATAATAGGAACTCATTGCAAGAGTATTTTGACCTAGCTTTAAGTTAACATGCAAAAGGGGTTTTCCTTTGCATGTTTTTAATAACAATATTTACTATATAATAACACATATTTGCTATATAATAGCACACATTTTCATGGATAGCTTTCAGGTAGTTAAGGACTGAAATCCTCTTTCAGGAATGGATCTGTGAAGCAAGATTAAATATTTTGTCTAAGGTTAGTTAGTCAGTCAGTGGCAGAGCTAGACAAAACTGCTGTTCCTCCTGTTAAGCTGGGATATCCAGGGGGTTCTGTGGACTACTCTGTGAGCTGTGTTAATATGTGATAGCTCAAAGTGCTGTTTTGTCAGTGGAGTTACTCAAGTAATCTTATGTGTAAATCCAGAAGCAAATTTTGTGTCCAGGTAGTCTTAAATTGACTCATAGGAATCTGTTTTTACAGTACATATAAATTAACCAGTCTTCCTTGCCTGCATCTCTCCTGAAGCTCCTAGTATTATGACAGCATTTCCTATACAAAATTAACTGAATATAATGTTTAAAATCCCCTTCTTCTACTAAATTAACTTCCTCACTAAAGCACAGGCTGAATAAAATCCTGTCTTCTCAGAAAGCATTACACAGAATTAAACGCCAGCATAAGTGAATGAAATATCAGCTAAGTGATTCCTGAGGGATGTGGCACACATTCTTAGTAAATTTTAAGCTTTCTATTAAAAAAAAAAAAGCAGTGCTCTTTTTTCTTTGCTTTTGAGTATTTTTTCATTCATTATTCTTTAGCAAAACAGAAAAGGCTGATGAATTTCAAACCATTTGCAATGGATTTCATCAGAAGGGCATGGATTTACTTTTATGCCCTACTGCTCTGAAACTTCATGATTAAATGCATCCTGGTAAATAAAGCGAACATTTTTGCCCCCAGGGTAACAAGCTGGCACAACTTGTACCCTGATACTTATTAAACTTTCTTCCCACACAAAGCAGGATGTCTGAAGCTCTCACTGGCCTATTCTGTGTTCCAATCTATGCCTAGGTGCTGTCTGGGAGCATGGGAGATCATTATGTGCTCCTATAAGTGGGAACCAGCTGCAGCTGAGCTTGTGCCCTCGCCCTGTTTAGTGGGCTGTTACAGCTCTAGTATATGTGTAATTATAAACAACAGGTGTTATATTCACACTTTTTCAACCTGTCAGAAGATTTGTTGAACTCTGTTCAGTTGGAGCAGTTAGGAATGTCATACTGGCCTTTCACTTGAAGAGAGTTATTATCTCTTAGCAGATGCTAAGATTTTTCAGAACATTGATCCTTCTGTTATTAGCTTAGGACAATTGTACAAGGTATCAAACATTTTGATTATTCCTGTTTCAGCTGAGTCTTGGGACAGAATTTTTCTAATTCATTTTGTCATCTGATAGGACTCAATATTTTATATTTGATTTGACTCCAGATACATATTTTCTTTTCTCTAACTGTAGTCCTTATCATATTTTCTTTATCCTGTTGTGGTAGGTTGATATTGGATGAATTACAGGTGCTCACCAAATCCACTCTATAACTCCCCTCCTCAGCTGGGCAAGAAAGAGAAAATGTAATGAAAGGGTTGGAATAGGAGCAGGGAGAGATTGCTCCACAATTACCAACATGGGCAAAACAGTCTCCACTTGGAGAATTAACTTAATTTATTGCCAATCAAGTCAGAGTAGGATAATGAGAAATAAAACTTAATCCTAAAAATGCCTTCCCCTTACCCTTTCCCTTCTTTCCCATCTCCTCTTTATTCTTGCTTTCACCTACCTTTTCCCTCTCAGCACTGCAGGGGAATGGGGATTTCTGTCAGCTCATCACATGTTGTCTGTGCCCCATGGGGTCACAAGTTCAGCCAGCAAACTGTTCCAGCATGGGCTTCTCTCTCCACAGGGACACAGGTTACCAGGAGTGAATTTCCCATGGGGTTGTAGCCTCCTTTGGGCATCCACCTGCTCTGACGTGGGCTGCAGGTGGATCTCTGCTCCACCATGGACCTCCATGGGCCACCGGGGCACATCTGCCTTGCCTTGGGCTTCACTGTACACTGCAGGGCAATCTCTGCTCTGGTGCCTGGAGCACCTCCTCCTTCTTCTTCTTCCCTGACCTTGGTGTCTGCAGAGTTGATTCCCTCACACACTGTTACTTTTCTCTCTGCATATTTTTTTTCCCTCTTCTTAACTGTATTACCCCAGAGGTGCTACCTGCTGCTGGTGGGCTCAGCTTTGCCCAGTGGTGGGTCCACCTTGGAGCTGGCTGGCACTGGCTCTGTTGGACATGGGGAAAGTTTCTGGGAGGTTCTCATAAGAAGCCACCCTTGTAGCTATCCTGCTACCAAAGCCTGGACACCAATACTCCTGTCTTAAATTTCACAACTTTCTACTGTTTATCCTTCAAATGCTTGAATGCAATTAATTTTCATGTCAAAATGAATCTAATATTTCACAGTGGTATTATCTGTTAAAATAAAGGCTTCATGAAAAATAATTATTAGAGGTTTTGGCTTCTAGAAACCATAGGCTAAGGTATAGTAGCTTATTTTTCTATTCTTTTGCCTGACCATAAAATTTCCATTCATTATTAGTGTCATAAATGTAATGTAATTTGTTTTTCTTCAAACTACTTAGATTGTGTTCATGCTTTTTACAAAGTTCTCTGTTAATTTAAAAACACATACTATTAGTAAATGACTCTTAAAAGTAGCTCATGTGCAGAACATCATTTAGGCATATTTGTTTCAGAAAGAATACTGACATTTCTCCTCACAGTATATAATTTGACCTTGTCCAGATTAATTTTTGAGAGATTTAAAGTAAACAGGGATCTTGTTCAAATTTTTTTGCCATATTTTTACACTAGTCATATAACTAGTGCAGGGAAATGAAAAAATGCCTTTCAAATGGTGAAAAATGCTTTTTTTCAGTGATGAAAAAGACAAACTGCATTTTCACACAGAAAAAGGAATCTTGTCTATTGCATTAGGATTACATACCAGGATTAAAGAAAAATATTACATATATCTAAATTAATCAAGAGCTAGAATAAGTGTAGGCCATAACGGGGACATTCAGTATTTGAGATCTATATTTTCAAGAGTTCACAGTCTTTTCTTACTGTAACCACGGTAACAGAGAGATGGAAATTATTTGCACTGGTCCTGCAGTGTCAGCCTCAAAAATTCCCCAGACAAGGCCAGACAGTTTATTTATTTAGCTCAATAATCAAAGCACTAATGTGATTTCAGTAGACTCTTAAATAGGATGAGCTGCCTAGTTGTCATTTCTTGCATGCCTTTTTGATGTAATAAATACTTTGTTATGCAACATGTAAATTCAGAGCAGATTAAGGTAGTGAATTCTTTCACAGATTCATAATGACATTAAGATTGGAAAAGACCTCTGAGGTAATTTGGTACAATAATTAACCTAACACTGTACTAAGCCAGGTCCCTAAGTATCATATCTGCTTCAACAATAATAGGAAGTTAGATTCTGTTACAGTAGATCCTGTTCACCATCACTAGTAGTTCAGAATTTAATTTCAACCATACCAGCAAATCCCAAAATTTTGTTGTGTATCTCCAGTCCTCCATGATTCTGACTCTTCATTTTTGTGTGGTTAGCAACCACAAAATTTCTGAATAAAACTTAGTGCCTTTTTCTTCAAATGGTGGAGATAGGTAAACCCCTATTTGGGAACACAGAGCAGAGCACTTCATCATGTTAACAGTCATGTGGACTTCCATGGGACTTCCAGTGGTACTGAACATACTTGGAATGCAAAATATTTAGAAGATATAACAAGTGGAACTGTTAATGGGGTTTAATCTCATGGCACTGTTCATGGAGCAGCAGCAGCAGGGTTTGATAGCATAGTGCTCTGCTGGGAGGGGACACTGGAAGAAAAAAGTGAATAGACCTATGAGGAGAAAAGGGAGGAAAAGTGGGAGAGTGGTGTGGAAGGGAACAGTGCTGGGATCACATCTGGAGACCCTCACACTGGGGCAGGAGCCCCCCTGAAGGGATGGAGAGTCCTGCACCAGGGCTGAGGAGCAGTAAGAGCCGAGGAGCAGTGGAAGAAAAACAGCATGAAGCAAAGGGCAGATGAAATTGGCACTGACTTGGAGCTCCTGTGTTACCCAACACCCCACTGAAGAGTTTGGCTGAACATAGCAAAGTGAAACTGGGAAGGTGGGAAGGTCAGTGTTGGGCTTGAGTCTGAAGAAGGGGGAGGCAAAGTGTTGACTTAATTGTTTGCTTTCTATTTTTTTCAATACCAGCATCAGTAATTAGAACTTAATGTTAAAAATCATCAGTTTCTTAAGTGAAATTCCCTGAATCAGGAGTCTTTTGCCTGCAGCACACAGTTATATGTGCTATATCATGATATGCAGTAACTGATTACACTTTCTACTGCGATATATATATTTATTCATATGGAGGAAGCAGAGTGAACTGGGAAAGTTTTATTCTACAAAATGTAGTGCCATATTATGAAGGAGTGCACACTACTGGAAATGGTGGGAAAAAATGGCTGGAAGTGGTGGCTCCAAGAGCTGAAAATAAACTTTTAAGTCCAGAGGGCTGGTGCGAGTTGCCTATTGTGGTTCTGCTCATAGTTTATTCAACTTCTAGACAATATCAACACTTCTTATGTCATCTGCTGTTGTATTTTATTCTAGGTCTCTCTTGAATATTAGCTCACCATCCTGTGGAAGAACTAACTGTATTGTTGGGCTGCAGCATTGACTATTCCATATGGAATATTAGATACAAGTACTGTGCTGTTGCAGTAAGGCTGTTGCAGGAGGTTTGAATTCCTTCTGCACATTGTCCAGCTGACCTCCTTGTGTTTGATTTCTTGCTCATGAAAATGTTCTTGGCTATACAGAAGTCACAGTCAGAGTCCTACCCTTATTCTGCAATCTCGCCTTACCCTGGATATATCCAGACAGTGGGTCACATTGCCCTGCTAAATTCACTGCCTGGGGAGACATGGCTGTGGAGCAGAAAAAAGATTGTTTTCATATTTGTATGGAAGAGAGACACTGGAATCACATGCATATGGGAGTCACTTTCAGCAAAGCTGGATTTTAAGAGACATTATTGGTTTTATTATCATGTTCATCGCATGAAACTTGGCAGTGTGAATCCAGATGACTGTGAGACAGATGAGAAAATAAAGTATGTGAGAACTAGTGAGTTTACAGGAATGTGACCACAGGTCTGTCTTCTTGAAAGATAGGATTTTTAATGATGAATGTGATGATACTTGGAAAAATAAATCTCAGTAAACTGCAAAGAGTTTTTTCTGTACTTTATTTATTTCCTCCATCCTTCTCTTCTTCCTTTTCCCACTAATTTAAAGGGAAATGATATGTAAAATAGGGTAAGTACTGTTACTTAAGACATTATTAATAAATATCAATTTTATAGAACCAGTTTTACTCAGAATTATTATATGTTCATTTATCCCAGAGAGAATGGTTGGAATTTTATGTATTTGTGTACAGTTACTAAGGTTTTAGAAACTAAGGGAAAATCCCCAAGAAGTCTCCAACCTGACTAAAGCAAATTTAATTGACTGTGGGGGCTGTTTCTTGTGAAAGTTGCACCTATACCATATTCTCAGGATGCAGTTTTCTCAAGGAAGGAGGAATGGGGACCTTGTATGCTGGCAGATTTCCCAGTGTACTTGCAGAGGTAGTCAGGGAGGGAGAATGGCAATCTGCTCAGCAGGGATGTAGGAGGTGTTTATAATCAAAAGTAACACTTTCAGACTCCAGTGGCAGAGGAACATATTTAGGGAGAAGAAATTCAAAAGGCAGCTGTTCCATGGATTGCAAATGCCTCAGTTCTGTGGCTGTGCAGTGCATGACTGAAGGTGTTGCTGCCTAGGGGAGAATGGGGAAAGAGAGGTGGCCTGTGCAAATAGATTTATGTATTACAATTCTGCAGAGTTGATCCCTGTGTTTGGGTGTCCTGCTGACTTGAGATTGGGATAGTTCATGGACTTCTTAATTTACCTACGTCTTATAAGACAGGCTTTGAAATTCCCTGCTACTTTTCATCCAGTGACTTCCCCAGTAATTTATATTCAGCCTTCAAAGGAAATAGAATAGATAGATACATACATACATATATACACAGATAAATAGATATAAACATATGTAATTCCTCAAGAATCTGTCCATTAACCTCTGGGGACAGAAACAATGTCTGTGGGAGATAGAATTTGACTCTCTCTTTTACCTTGCTAAGTAGCTGCAGGATGCTTGTGTCTTAATTCAATTATTTAAGAGAGCAACCACAAATCAACTTTTCTGTGAGCGTTCATGCCTTTTAGACAGGTGGCACAGGAGCCCTATAAAAATTATCTGAGGATGACACAGAATTGTTGCTAAGGCAGAGGGAATGGATGTCAGTGTCAGGGCCCTGCAGCCCATTTCCAAGTGGATCATGTCAGAATGAGACCAAAGACTAGAAAAACTGTCCTGAGAGCTCTACTCTGTGTACACTAGAGAGCTATTTTTTTTCCCATCTGTACAGTGGAGATGGTGGTCCTTCCCTGGGGCAAAGGGAGATGAGGAGAAATGCATTAAATTCAGAGAAATGGCATTCTGGAACTACACATTTTTATTGCATTATGCTGTTCAGGGCAAGGGCTGTCTCCAAAAATGCCCAGCATATTTTGAGCAGCATAGATAATAAGTAATAAAAAGAATTAAAACTTAAGAATACATAAGAGGAATGTAGAAAAGAACAAGGAGATGATTGAAAATGAAGAGAGCCTGGTTACTGTCAGCTTTGATATATTCCAGTTTAAGTATGGTACATTTCCCTGGGCTTTCCTTTGCTTTAAAATATAGGTTGGTCTCCAGCTGCTTTATACAGAAATTGAAATCCACTCAGCAAATGAATACCTCCCCCTACTCTCCCAAGCGAAAAAGAAAAGCTTCAAACATCTACATGGGTACAGAGAAAAATGGAAATGGGAATGTTTAACTCACAAGGGTATTATGGTGAGAAATGTCACAGAAGAGCACAAATAAATGTACCGAGTGTGAGGTTTTCCTCTTGTTAGGATTTCTTATACAGTTTGTAAAAAGTAGCATCTAAAACCTTTAAAAACTCTGAATATAAAAACTGAACATTTCTGTGAAAAATTGTCCCAAAGAACATAGGTATACTATGACTGAAGGACAAACTGACATTTACTATCTTAATCGGGTTAGCACACAAGTGGTAAAGCAAACAGCAGCATAAAATTGTAATACTGATCTTTCTGTCTCCAGTCTCCTATAAAAGCACAGGAAATATGTTGCAGAGTTAAATGTTTTGAAGTGCCAGCAGATATTCACATGGAGACAGAAAGGGAAAACTCTACTAACTGTCATTTTTATTGCAGGTGGAAACAATATCTCCATATAGGAAAAAAATTCTGATCCAAATAAGTAATTAAAGTTACAGATATAACAGAGAGATTGCATGATTTTAGTAGCCTCAGCAGGATTTGTGTTCAGTACCCATATAAAATTAAATCCAGCTTGCAAGAAAAGTGTTCACACAGAAGCACTTAAATTTTTCTATTGTTTTTGCTAGTTAGAATTTGTGTGCAATACCTGCACAGCATATACAGAAGGCATATATTTTGGTTTATACTGTTATTATATACACATTACTAGAGCTTTAGCTTGGTTAAGTGCCAGAAAGTGTGAGTTTTAGTGTTCAGGTAAGGACTAAGTGCTCATGTTAAGTATTCCTGAGACGTGTTAAAATGTATCCTTTCATATTACAGATAGTGTGGATCAGGAAGTGTTCTAAGTACTGAATTAAGGCCGTATGGGGAACACTTGGGGAAAGAAATAGAAGTGCCACCCATTTAATATGGTAGTCATATAATGGATGTCATAGTTAACTCACAATGTGTGCTCAGGGTACCTTTTTATTTGGATAGTGCCTATGCAGTATCTATTTTCTGCATCCAGAAAAATGCTTAGGTCCCAGCTGACAAAATACAAAGTTATGTAAACTTATGCCTGATGTAAATTAGATATTTTGATTTACGCAGATGTTTTGAGATGCAAATATCTTCTTGTGACAGAGATTAAAGTGTGCTCTTAACAGAATGTCATTCCAAACAAATACTCTTGCTTGGGGATAGTTCCTGATCAAATATATCAAAATGACTTTATATTTTTTTTATGTTGAATACTTTTTCGCTGTTAAGATTGAAAGACAAGCATCAGATCATGGAAATGGCAGTATTTTAATGAAAAATGTTTTAGTCTGAAAGTAGCAGAAGAGTTTGTCATCATTACTATCAGTGAAGCAGAAACATTAATGTGCTTTCTTTTGGAAATAAATGTCACACACAGCATTACTGTTTAGAATATACACTTCTTGAAAGTCCATACTTATCAATTTCCCTAGAAATTTTGCAGCAGTTTTCCAAAAAGCACTCAGGGTATTTAAAAAACCCTATTGACACCACATTACCTTCCATCTGGATATTGCATCTTATTGCAAAACCCTTATATAACTTCTTCCTTCTGCTGATGGCAACTTAAGATATAAGTTGTTATCCAGAACACTCATCCCATTTGATAAAACATGGGTCTCACTGGTTACTGATTAAGTGTTCATCTGATGGGTGCTAATAGACACATTTGGTTGTTTCAGTTGTGAATGCCAGCAAAGGGAGCAGTTGACTGATGAAACTGAGGGTGGTGTGTAGCCATATATCACAGGTCTGCCTCAGCAGTGTCTAAGAACTGCTGTCTTTGCCCTTTCATATATTTTAAGAGGTGACCAAGGGGTTAGAATAATAAACTCTTACCACCAGAGACAAGATGAAGTAGTTACTCAAAGCACAAGTTCTTCCTCGTGTCTGTCTCTCACCACACCCCCGCCCCCCCATTTCTCCATTCCCTGTGGCCACATCATATTACATACAAGTGTAGCAATTAGCAAGCTATCTTCAGAGTGAGAAGAAACAACAGAAGTGAGAGGGGAATGGACAGGTGGTGTGTGAAAGCATGTGTGCTCAAGCCATTCATTATCCTGAATGCAGTATTAATTTGTAAATGTTAAATAACAGCCCAATCCTGCAGTATTTCCACAGACTGCTGGTGCTGTCAAATGCTGATCAGCATTTAAAAGAACTCCCTGCCATTAGCGGCTCCAAATGTTGCACATGTCTCTTGAGCCCTTAGAGTCTCTTTACCTTACTCTTCTGTCTCACAAGTGTCCTAAAATGAAAGTGTTGGTCCTGTATTCCCAGCCCTGCTTATGTTGGCTCTACCACTGTCTGACTGGAGGGGATGGAAAGAACTTGCTTATGCTGGGCTTCATTTTGACTGGATCCTCCAAGCAGCTGACTTGATTAATAAGAGGAAGCTTTTGATAAAGTGTGTCTGTGATCAAGGGGGAAAGCAGTGCTGCAGCATTTTTGATCTGGGAGGATTTAAGCTGGTCTGTATCTGTGAATGTACAACACCAGAGCTGAAGGTTTTACCTCAGCTGGCAGCTCAGCCCCCTGCAGCCATTTGCTCACTTTTTGTCTGCTCCCAGTGGGATGGGGAGGAGAATCAGAAGAATAAAAGTTAGATAATTTCTGGATCGCTACTAAAAAAATGAACAGGGAAAGCAAAAACTGCTCACATAAGGAGTGCAAAACAAGGAATTAATTCACCACTTTCCATGGGCAGGCAAGTTCAGCCATTCCCACTAAAGCAGGGTTCCATTACATGTACTGGTGACTCAGGAAGAGCACCATAACTTGGAACGCGTCCACCCTTCCTTCTTCTCCACCCTGCCTTTATATCCTGGATATGACAACATATAGAGTAAGATATCCCTTTGATCACTCAGGGTCAGTTGTCCTGGCTGTGTCCATACTAAATGAGGCAGATATTCAAGAGGCAAATTTTGTTCATATGTTGTTACATCTCTCAAAAACAAGCAAGAAAATAAATTTTCATCTTTTACCTTGTTTTGTGAAGAGTGAATTCTGCTTATTCAGTGTTTCAGGTCTTGCTTAGCAGCTCAGGTGGGATATTTATGTAGTAGCTCTAACTCACTGAATCATCTCTAGGAACAGATTTTTAATTCAATTTTTGGACTTTCTTTCAAAGGTGCTCAATAGGAAGCATGTAAAACAGAATGACCTGTTAAGTCATTTGAGAATTGGCTCAGCTCAAGGGTGAAAACCAGGCTAGAGCAGCCCCAAGAACTCAGGCTATATGAACTCTCTGTATAAACATAGGACCAGCTAAATCCTCCAGCATTATCTTTTCTCTTTGGGAGCAGTGTGATTTCTTTCCAGGGTGCAGTCCATGTGGTCCCAAGCATCCATATAATGCCTAATTGGATGAACGATGCATTATTTTCCACCACAGTATTCAGAGCATGATTTGCTTTGTTGTATACCAACTACAGGGTAAAATGCACAGTGCAGTTAACTTCTACATACCTTACCAGGTTTCATGGACACTGCTTTATTTCTGATATATTTTTTGTAATTCCACAAACCTCATGGCAGGTGAAAGAAACAATAGAATTGTGTCTTTCCCCTGATATGTTTCTTTCGCCTGTAGAATAGAAAAGTTGTAGTAAAGGCCAGTGAAAGATTTTAGAGCATTACAATGCAGGATTTATGAGCAGATGATTTATATGGCTTTATCATATTTGAGGTAGCAAATATGTTTGCCAATGCATTTCTCAGGCTAAAACTATTTTTCATTTTAGATTTAATTTTATAACAAATGTTATCATAAATGGCAAAAAAAAAAAAAAAGAAAAAAGACTTATGATAATCTAAGATAACATAAAATGCAAACCTACCCTATGAGAATATTGCTGATAATCTGGCGCACAAAGTCACTTTATCATTTGACAAAGTTGACAGATATAAAAAGTTAGTCTTTCTTTAGAAGTCAAGAGCAAAAATGTTATTGTTAGTGTTTCAAAATGTTATTGTTAGTGTAACAAAAATTGTTAGTGTTTCTAGGATTTTCAAGGAAACTATTAATGCAAGATAAATATTTCTTCCTCATGTCCTTTTTTATAAGGGGTTGTCTGTCGGAAAATGGAAAAAAGTGAAGAAAAAATTTAGCAACCATACATTTCCTTTCCATTTTTATAGCTATTCTTGCCAGCATAATCTCAATAATGAAAAGTGTTTAAATATACATTTAAAGGTTTGAGGATGCGTTACATTTATATGTGTCTGATATTATAATGTGCAGCCACACAAAGAATCAGACAAGCCAAGTCTGAGCTAGCACAAGGCCGATAATCTTTTAAAACTGAAGTACACACTTGTTACAGAGGAATCTTTGGGTTTTAGACAGGCCTTCAGGTCTGACATTGGAGAGTTGCTGAGGTTGAAATATTCAGAAAGGAAGAACATTTTGAGAAGCCTATGTATAATGTGCTACTATATGAGAACTCTTCAATAAGGAAAAATTATGCTACTTTATAACTTGTTTTGAAATAAAATTACTTTTTAAAAGAAAGGTGCATAATGGAAGATTTGTAAAAGCTGCATCTAAAGTTGTTTTGCTCAGAACAAACCTTCAAGGCCTACAGATCTCAAGCTTCACGGCATACGACCAGTTGGGATTTCACTACCGTGTAGGTGTTGAATTTGCTGGTATGTCACGAGAAGCTTTATTGCCTCAGGAAAGGCTGCAACTGACATGCTGTGAGGCCTAAATTACCAACCTAATTACCAGTGCAGCATCTCCTCCACACAGACCACCCAGCTGGGAGGGAGTGAAATGCGCCTCTGTAACTCTGGCAGCTCTATTCTCAGTGTGTTATGGGTTTCCCATGTCTCGGGGTTGGAGATCTAGAAATTAGGACTGCAAGTAAAGTCTCCCCCAGCCTCCTACTTCCATTGATCCTTTTATCCCTTAATGGGCACCCACTGTCAGGTGTTTGGGATTTTTCTTTACATTCCTTGTGGAGAAATAATGTCTACCTTTCTATCACTTCAAATATTCTTCAGATATTATACTTTAGATACTGATGGTAGAAATCAACATACAGCATCCAGTCAGTTCTAACATCAGTATTTTGGCCATGAAAACTTTACCAAACTTTTGTATTTATGCTGTTTTGTTCCCTTCCCTTCCCTTCCTTCTTCTAGTGAAATTAAAGGGTAACAGAAAGATACCTGAAAATAAAGCTCCCCAGAGAACAAAGTAAAAAGACATCAGAACTGATATATTATAACAAAAGGCTTTTTAAATAAACATGAAGTAACATTCTGAACTGACAGGTGAAAATTACTAATTGTTCTGAATTTTCGGAGTGGGAATATTACCAAAGTCTGTGTTTGGGAAATTTAAATTTATCTAGTCAAAATCTTTTGTCAAGACTATTTTTTTGAAGAAAAGGAAAATTCTAATCACTAGTGCTCATTTTACTTGTAAAATTCTTGCTGCTCTACTTGCCAGATCCATTAGGAGCTCAGGGTCATTCTGGGATGCTTGTATGTTACCAACAGCAATGAAGTCGCCTAGGTACAGTGGAATCCATCTCACCCTTCTGTATCTTTGGGAGTTTAAAATGCTTGCAGGAATTAAATTTAATTTTAACAAGTAAACAGCTGTCAAGTGAGAAATCTCACCTTTTGTGACACACCATTGAGAATACAGCAAAAGGTGCTCCTGGGGATCTCTGGGAAGTCTCGGGAGGCAGCTGTGGGATTTCTCAGCGGCAGGGTAGAAGGAGGCAGTGGGGAGGTTCCAATATTGGGAAGATCAAAAAGATACTTTTCCTTTCATGTATTTTTGAGAGAAGCTGATACCAGGTTTCACAGAAAGGCTGGAATTAGTTATTTCTGTGTTAGTTCATCGGCTCCATGTTGTACAGCCACACTAAATTCTAAAGTTGATATGTAGTTTGTATATAAGAGTTAAATTTATAATTTTTCTTCAGATTATAAAAAAAGACATGGAAACTGGAAGCTGATGTTAAAAAATATGGCAAAAAAAAAAAAAAGTTGGTTATTCCAGTATATATAATTTTTTCCCATACAGTTCCCTACCCTTTTTGATTGTATTAAACATAAATTTTTGTGCTAAAAATGGGCTGTGTCTTAAGTGGGGACTTAAGAAAATTCCTAAGATTTGAGGAATGATTTAATAGTTTTGTCTGCATTTTAAAAACCAATGTAGTATCTAAAAAAATTCTTCTGTTTCAACAGTATATTTTCTCCATAACATTTTAGGATATTTATACCTAATGTCATTACACATTGTAATTATGTAATTGCACATCTTAATTGCACATTTTCATTATTTCATCATGTATGCTACAACAATTAAGTAATTAGGTCTAATAGTATAAATTAGATCTAATTGTATAAATACATGACAATGGCATAAAAATGGCCCTAAAGAATGGAGAAGACTTTAATCAAAATACAAGGAATGCCTTTTGTGTGCAATCAGAGGAACATGGAACACTGATCTAATTCTATGCAATGATTATTAGGGATTCCTACACTCCATGGTTCCCATTCCCCATCCCCTTGTTCCGCTGGGGAGAAGATAGAGAAAGTAATAGGTAAATTTAAGCCCAGGAAGAAGGAAAGGCTGGTGGGAAAGAGTTTTTAAGATTTGGATTTATTTCTCTTTAGTTTTCCAAGCTTGAGTCTGTTTTTCCTTTGGCAGTGAGTGGTGAGTAATCTCTCCTCATCCTTACCTTGACTAATTTTTTCATTGTATTTCCTTTCCCCTGCCCAGCTGCAACGATGGAACAGTTGTTGGGCACCTGCTGTCAACCAGCCATGGTCAACCCACCACATTACTTTTTAGTGTGGCTGTAGCCACAGAATCCTTCTCACATGCTTGTCCCAGTCTTTTAGCTAAGAACTTGTTTTAAGATTCAGTACTCCTGAGTCAAGTCCCATCTAGTGACGAGAGTGCTCATGGCCATCACGTTATACTTCTGTTAATGCAGCCTGGTAGTGAGGCCTCAATACTCTGTCTAGACTGTTGGTTTTTGCCACACAGGGCCTGGAAAATTCAAACATGTTTTCAAATAGATATGCAAATAAGAAGACATAATTGTAACCCCAAGTCATTGCAAATTTTTTGCCAATATTTTCATGTTTTCAGAAGACTCAACTGAGCTAAACTGGTTCTCTCCTAAAATAGGAAGCAACTTTTGCAACAAAAATTATCTGGTTGAAAAATCCCCCACAGTTTGAACTTGAAATATTTGTCCTTTGGTACTTGAATAATTTTATTTCATAAAAGTAAATGAAAAAAATATTAATTGATGTATTGTGGCCATACTGAGAATTCCCTTATAAAGGGAATGTATTCCCTTCTCAACATTCAAAACTTCCTTTCATAAGCCAACAAACTAAAGGAATTGTTGCAATGGCTTTAAAAATTGCAATCCCTATGAGAGAATCACTAAAATGATCTCTTTAATTTCTCAAGGGAATGCATACCTATTTGAAACACAAGAAAGAAGGTATCCTATCTGATACAGCTTAAATTTCTTTTGCTTTCTTTGTTTTCAACAGAAAAGCTGCATTGGACAGGAAATAAAGAGATCAGTTTTTTTTCCCATAGTAAATGCTTTAATTTTTCCTTCTAGGGATTCCTAGAAAATCACAAACAGCCTAGTGTTTGGATTTTTTCTTTTACTTAAACATGTATTTAATATTTAAAAAAATTGAGAAGAAATACATTATTTTACTCTGTTGTAATCATACCTATTGTAACATTTGTTCCAATTCTTCCTTTTTTGCACTTACGGGAATGAAAATGATGAGTTCTTTACTCCTCATTCATCTGTCTGGAGTAAAATGTATGCCAAATATATCTCTGTTGTAAGTCCTTTGGAGACAATGGGGTTGGAAAGAGTTGGAATGTTAATCATTGTGTGCAACCCATAACCTCATTTTCATCAGGATTGGGGTAGAGGTTCCCTGTGCTTTTATTTAGAGCTACAGCTTTCATTAAATTTCATTACTTCCCTCTGTGGCCTTATATAGAAGGTTTACCTTAGGAAATTTAATTCCTTTTTCTGGCAGCTTGTGTGATAAAGGTGTGGTTTCTAAATGAAGGCTTATCCTATGTGGAAGGAGATTGAATCAAGGATATACAGGAGAGGATTTCTGTTTTATGCTGAAACTGATCAAAACTACTGAAAGAAAAATTAAAATTGTTATATATTCCACCAGAATTTCTTCATTAAAAAAGGAATTATCTTCTAGAACTACTCTGCAAATGCAGGAAAGCCAAGCATATGAAAATAAATAGAGGTGCACAATGCATAAAATGAGTTATTGTGATTATGGATGTTAACTTAGGTCTGGCTTGGGTCCCTGGTTTTCTGATAGGTACAAAAGTAAGGAAATTATTTTTTCTTCTATAAACTTGTCTGATTAAATAACCTCAGGATAAATCTCTAAATGGCTGTGGTTTTGCTCTTTCAAGCTATTACCATTGCATTGTGCACTGTGACGAATGGAGTAAGTTTTCTATATTGACAGTGGCCTTTTTTTTTTCTTTACTATCCTTATTTTCTTTCTTCCATTATTGTATTTCTCACAAGTCCTGTGAGAAATTGACCCCTTCCCTAGTTGGCATCACTCTTACTTCAGAGGTTTCAGTAAAATTTTCATTAGTCTCTTGTCAAAAATCCAAAACTGGAATTTCCTTAGAACTGTGTTATACTCACCCTTGTCATTCATAGTCATTCTTTTCTTCTACTGCACTTTTTTATCATTTTATTTTCTGCTCAGCTACAAATATCCATATTTATGAAGTACTCATCACCATGGTATCCAAGTACACTTCAGTTTATTAAAAGGATTATGTGATGTGACTGCTTGTAATAGCAGGGGATTAGACATGACGATGCAGGTTCCTTCTAGTCCTCTGTTTCTATAAATTAATACAATAAAGCATTTCCTTAAAATTAGGTACCATTTGGAAGGTCATGATACAACATTTAAAACAGCACCAGTTTTGTTTCAAAGCACATAATGAGATGTCCAAGGACTCTGCCTTCTCTCTTCCAGGTGGGCTGTTAACAGCAGGTAGAAAAACTCTGCAGGCTTGTGTTACACTTGAATGCCAGCTGTGGTGTCCTGGCTCAGAGAGCCCCAGAGTGGGGGAATATGTGGCAGGACAAGGTATAATGGGTTTAAATAGAAAGAGAGTAAATTTACATTATGTATTAGGGAGGAATTATTTATTTAGAGGATACTGAGGGACTGGAACAGGTTGCCCAGAGAAGTTGTGGTGGCCCCATCCCTGGAAGTGTTCAAGACCAGGCTGGATAGGGCTTTGAGTAACCTGGTGTAGTGAAAGGTGACCATGCCCATGACCTTTGAGGTCCCACCCAAGTAATTCTATGATTCTATGATACAGACTGTGCTGGTGTGACCAGCTTTATCTGTAGTATGTACTGTAGAATACACCTGGCTTAGCTGAAGGCCTCTGAAATGACTCTCACAAAGGAGGGTTCATAGGCTACACATATCTATGAATTAAATTTCTGAATTTGTTACATTTTTAAGTGTTGTTTCAAAAGTCTGGAAAATCCACTACTGGATTGGTATTGTAAATTTTTTGTATTCCAGACTGGTCATTCACACTCTTAGGCCAGACAACAAAGACAATTTGTATGGGACTGTGTTTACCAACCAGCCAATGACAGTCAAATTATAGTTCTGCTGATCCAAACAAATTGTTATTGCACTGGACTTAAACCAGTAAATCATTATAACCATTCCTAGAGGAAGACTCTGTGTTGTAATACAATGCTTATACTATTAGGTTTCATGCATTTTTAAATTGATCATGCACTGGTAAATTGAGAGTCAAACAAATATATACCAAGAAAGCAATTTTAATAAATGTTGCTGCTTGCACTCTACTGAAGGTTGCTTCAGTTCTGGCCTTATGAAATTCAGGTTCATAATATGAAGGAGTAGGAACAGATTCTCATGGTGACATTTCAGCTGAACATCTCTACACATGTTGAGTTCATCTCCTTGCACAGTGGACCAGTGCAGCACCTGTGCTATATGAAGTGCAGCAAATGTAAACACCCTTCATCTGAGACTTCAGCTTTGTTCATTTGTAAACATTTGCTGGTTTGGTCAAACCAACAGGAGATGCTGATACCTCAGAAAATTGAAATACCACCAGTCTCTGGTCTCATTTCTTTAATGGTGTAAAATTTTTTGAAATGACATGAGATATAGCCTTGAAGGGCTTGTATATATTAGGAACATGATTTCAGCTTGGATAGTATATCCAGGTTAGCATTGGCTCTAGCTGGCTTAGATGTGGCAAGTAATGAAAAGGCCTTGGCATGTGTTTGCTAACCAGGCAATCTTCAATCTGCTGAAATTGGTAGTGCAGCTATTTAACTTGTGTTCCAATAAGTCAGCCAAGAACACCATTTCTAGCCAAGTACACTTTTGTGGAAGACTGTTATCTCCACCAGCTCTTGCACTGAATGTCAAATACTACGATCAGATTTCAGATCAAGATTCTCCTACCAAGGCAAAAGAACTGGTTTGCTGTGTGCCCACCAGGACCTGTAAGGACAGGGAACATCTTCCAGTAAGATATTTTTGTAAGATTTAGACAGTTTAAAAACATTTTAAAATGGCAAAAATTTCACTTAATCACTTAAATTGATCTTTCTATAGACAAAAATACAAAACAAAACAAAACAAACAAAATAATAAAAAAAAACAAACCCACACAAAACCCCCAAAAAACCCCAGCTCAAAGTATTTCTTGAGCTGTGGGTGTGGACAATAAATTTTTTGGCTGTTAGTTTGCTAGACCATTGTGGATATGGTATGATCACTAGTTTGCTAACAGATGGACATCCTTTTAAAGCCAAGCTGTTATATATTTTTACCGTTTTAGTCTGGATGGAAACCAGCTTTTTTACCTTATGTTGTGCTTTTTATTTACTAAGTCAGAGGACAAAATCTCTTCCAAAATGTGATTCTGAAAACAAGAAACACTTCTATAATCCATATGCACTTCTTCACCGGACCAGTACTTGCCCTGGGTATTCCCCCGCTAGAACAGTACCTCTGCCTGATCTCAGGGCCTCATTTCCTGTCCCATCCTTTCCCCATATCAGTGGAATGCTGTTCAGTTGATTGCAGGCCAGGTACAACAGACATAGGAGATGTCATGGCAGATGTCAGGCCTAGGGATATTTCGTCAGTCTTTTTTGTTTGTTCAAGTATTCTACCATTCTTTGGTTTTGCCATCTGTTATGCTTTGCCTGGTGACATTTGTTCTTACTGACTGTGTGGTAGGATATGCTGCTTATATTTGAATCACAGATCCTGGACCAAAATCAGGGGTAACATCCAACACCATCGTTATTCACTCCTGTAAATGTAAATTTAAAATTTAGGTAATATACAGTGTATTCTGGACATAAATTACAGTATATATATATATATATATATATATATATATATATATATATATATATATATATATATATATATATGATATTTTCACTGGTTTCTTAGTAAAGAACTCCACCTCTGAATATGATACAATATACTACCCAGCATATTCTAAAATTAAGTATATATTGGGTCTAGATGCCACTTCTTTATTGATTCCAAAGGCTAATGTCAAAGACTCCTTATTGAATAGCCTTTCTTGAATTATTTCAAACACAAGAGTATCTGGAGGCATAGTAACTGATATACAAAGAGTTAACATCCCCTTCATTTTCCTTAGCCCAAAAATCAAAATCTACAGTTTTTGCTCAATAGAAAATGATTGATTGAAGGAAGAAAGCAGTGTGACTAAAGAAAGGTTAATGCTTAATTTTGGAATCCTTATGAAGGTAAAATAAACTAAAACCAGTATGAGGCAATTAAATTGAACAAATTGGGTGAGATCTCAGAGGCAAATCTTACATTAAAAAAGGAGGAAAAGCCTTACATTTTTAGAAGTACAGTACTAATTACAGGAGAAAGAAGTAAGATGAGTAAATAGGGACTGACTTGGCAAAATCACAAACTCATTACTGACATCAAAGGATAAAAAGTAGGTGAAAAATATAAACAAAGTAAAATTGTTAAGGGTGTGTATAAGGAAATTATAAAAGAATATATATAGGCCAGCTAGTAGTGTAAAGGAAAGTAAGTGTAAAGGAAATAGTTATTTAACTCTATTATCAGGAAAAGAGATTTTGAGGATGATCTGTTCCTTTTTACTAATGATTGATGATGCTGAAATGTAACACTATTTAATGGTTGCTTTTTCTACTGATTTTCACAAAAAGAAATTTAAATTGTGAAAAGCCCTTTAGTACAATTATTGCTACAAATTGTTGAAATAGCTCAGGCAAAAACACAGTACTGTGTGGATAGATAACACAGATATTTTCTTATCAACTCCTTGACGAGCTTCAACATAGGCTAGTTACAAAAAGAATAATGACTTTTACTGGTTATTTTGTGAAGTATACCTGGCAGAAAAGTGAAGTGCATTGTGTTATCTTTAGAAAACCAAAAAGGAGAGTCAAGGAAGCATAGGTCAAGCAGGTTTTTTCTAGAAAAAAACATTGGAACAAATAACAAAAAAAGCCTTTGTCAGTATTAGGAACATAATAAGATGACTAGCAATATACAATTTTCAAAAATTAATTGAACCAACCTAGCTTAGTTTCCTTTTGTAGCAGAATAATAGACCTTGTGAGCTGCTACTCCTAAGACTGTCACCTGGGATTGAATAGGGATTTCGTGCAACAAGACAATTAGAATTGTTAGGCAATTCACACTAAGTCATAGCTGTCACTCTGCCTGATTTTCCAGTCATTAGAAATTCCTGTTGTCATTACAGTGATTCTTTTCGTGGTATCTCACTGCTGTGGGTTTCCTTCCAAGGTTACAGGAAATGGTGAGCCCAAATTTATGTTTTAGCAAGCATTCTAGTCAACCACCAGAAGGGTGAAGTGTATAAATTAAATAATTTTTCAAAAGTGTTTAAAGAAAATTACAAGAGAATATAAAATAATTTTGAATCCTTTCCTCCACTGTAAAGGTCAACAGAGACATTCTGACAGGTCTTTAAAAATGCTTGCTGTTATATGGAATCTAAATGTGGAATAATGAGAACAAAGAGCTGTAGGTTATTTCTGTTTTAGTCACTTGAGTGTGGTTTGATTGAGTCACTGGAGGGGAGCAGCAAAGGCCAGATGAGGCACAGGAGGTTTCTCAGGGGGCAGCAGAGCCAGCAGGGCAGGGACCCAGCCCGCTGGGACCCGGGGGCACACGGGCAAGGGAGCAGAGCAGACCCAGAGACCGCGGCCACGTCGGACCGGGAGGGCAGAGCAGCCTCCTGTGCTGGGGCTGAGATCCCTCACAGCTCTGGATCAGGGCTGGTGAGGATAACCAGGGTTAGACACACACCCACTATCACTGGTACTGTTCAGGCTTATCAGTGCCTTCAAGGCACTTCAGCTGGACCTTGCTGTTCCTTATGATTTATGCAAGCAAAAATGTGCAAAGGCTGTTGGCAGAAATGCCTGTGTCTGTGTGTACTGCTTAATAAAACCTCAAGCCCTTTTCTAAGCAGTTTTATTATTTCTTTATCTTTCTCACCTTACCTGTCACATTATTAAAACTTTTCTGTGCTTTGATTAGAGTTATAGCCAACAGTGCTTGTGAAACCTGAAAATATTCAAGAATTGAGAATTAATTTTCATAATTTTCCAAGGCTCAGCAGTTTGTCAGAAGCTGTTACGGATGGTTTACTACTGCTCTCCAACTACTGTAGTTGGCTCATCAGTATTTGGTATCCTTTAAATTGACTTTGCACTGGCATAAGCCAGAAGTGTTTGCAGCTTCAGCACTGATGCAGCAGGAAGGATTAAGCTCCTCTACTAAATATATGCCTACTGTAACATGCATCTGACATTTGGGATAAGAGCAAGTAATATCTTTTGAGCCTGCAAATCTTACCAAATAGCTGGGACACCTGCTCCCAGGCACCAAGATCCTTTGTTTATTTTAACATTTACAGTTTTTCTCTGCCCAAAAATTCTTTGATCAAAGACTCAGATGTGCACACCAAGTTCAAAACAGTACAATCTATGGTAAGGCCTTATAAGATTAAAACTAAAAATCCAGGCCAAAGTTTTTGATCTAAGTTTTCAAACGGACTGTGGTGCATATTGGCAAAATGAGAAAGTTCAGTTTATGTTAGAACACATGAGTTATTTTTGTAAACAAACTCCTCCTTAATGGTCTGAGGGCCACTAAAGGGAGCAGAGGACTTTAAAATGGAGGGAGTGAAATAATTTAAGAAGTTCTTTTTATTATAAGCTGTATTTGTTTTGTCACTTGTAACAGGTGCTTCTATTACTGTAGGAACCTCTATTTACTGGATGATGTTAGAAAAGTACCTTCAAGGCATCTTCCTGGTCAGCAAAATAATGGTGACTTTTGCCTATAAATCCTTGAAAATATTTCCCTTATTGTTGCCAACTAATTGCTCTTCTCTTACAAAGAAATTTGTTCTTAACTACTACACAGAATTTAGTCCTTGGTAGCCCTCTTGCAGGCAAATAAAATCAAACAGGTCAGTCTGCAAGTCACTTATTTTCTAGCCTAAAACTTGCTGTCTCCCAGGAGATAACATGTGACTTAGAAATATTTTAAAAAACTGTTCCCTTTTTTTTCTTTTTTAGTTGGCAAAAATGTGTCACAAGTCAGTGTTCTGGCACTTATATTTCACACTTGGATCACCAGTTCTGTCTTACATCAGTATTTAATATTTAAATTATTAGATTTATCAAGTTCCACTGCTAAAAGAACTTAAAAGCTGTCACTGGCCATCATAGGCTGTGTAGTTTCTTAAGAAGATTGAACTCTACTACTGTCACAGTATATTGGAAAAAGCATTACATTTGGTTTGAAATTAGATAAACATAAAGATCCCAAATAATTCTATCATTCTGTACTTACATATATTTTATATAAGATCCATGTATAAAGTAAATAATCTGCAGGAATTTATTTATGAATTTGTTAGAAACTTTTCAGGAAGACATTTTTCCGCATTTTGGAATCTAGAATTGACATTCATAATTACCTTGATCTAACTGAACTCTATGAATTTGAAGGAAAACTGCTACTTAATCAGAATGAATGCCAAGTACTATTTATAGGAAAAATTTATCAAATGGAGAAGTACAGACTAGGAAAAGTGGAAAGTATTTTAGGGAAGGTTAGTGATTCACAAGATCAAATCTAAGCTGATAGCTCTTGCAAACATTATCCCCACAATACTGCTAGATATAAAGTGAAGCATAGCTGTATATTCCTTCCAAATAAAATTCAGTGGGCTTGTAATATTCTTGGTGTCTGACCTTAAAACTGAGAAGACTTCTCCAAGTACTTTTTTTTCACAGTCTCTAGTGATATTGGAATGTTTTTGTGATGTTTCATTGGTGTATTTTTGAGCATGGGATATAAAAAACACATGAAAAACTGAATGGGGGGGTTCAGCAGGTTTATATATTTTTACTTTCTTGAAGAAAAATTACAGGAGTTGGTACTGCTTTATAAAAAAAAAAACCCAAACAATGAAGTTCCTTGTTCTAATAGACCTTTTCAATGGAACTTGTGGGAGGTCTGTCTGTTAGAATATCAGTGTTTCCTTCACTTCACCAGGTTCTCAGGGCAGACAGCTCACTCTCCTATGGTTTTTGTGACTAAAACAAAGTGAATGACAACAGCTGCCTTTGTCCTTGTGTTACTCTCCAAACTCTTAGTCAGGTGTTGCTTGGATCATTTTCCCTAAGGTCATAACAAACACAGGCAAGTAACATTGTGTGTATGACCATCTTTCAGAGACTCAGTTTTGCTGGTAACTGACTTGCTGTCTATGCTAAATATGTTTCAGTGCTAGAATACTTAAGAAAACAATTTTCTTCTGTTAGTTCTTATCTGCTACTCTTGAATAATATGCAACATGGGAAACAAAAAATATGCAGGCAAAGGCAACTCATTGAATGAAACACTTTATATTCTGGCATAGGCATATTCAGAGATCATAATCTTACAGAGAATTTAGGAATTGTACAGAGAGGTTCTCTAAATAACCAGCTATCTGTTAATAAGGAAGAATTAAGGCCTTTGAACTGTGGACAGATGCATGCAATTAGAAACAAGATCACATTTTTTTTAATAACAGAATGCAAATCAACAGCAAGGGAACAGGTGCATAAATGTCACGGACCATTAAAACTTATCACAGGTGCATTATGAAGCATGTGGAGAAGCAAGTCAGGTCATTCCCCAAAGACTTTAACTGGTTTGTTATTTTATAGTAGGGAATATGGCAATACTTTTGGAAAATAGCTTTTCCCTACGTAAGACTTTTGCTGCTGGATTTGCATGATTTTTTCCCTTAATACTACTAATATTTCAGTTTGCTGGACATTTTTTAATCAGATTGTGTTTGTGTTAATTCATGTGCTATCTATGTAGCTTGAAAATATGAGATATCAGTTAATTCCTAACCAGCAGTCTTACTTACATTTAGAGATGTAACTCTGACGCTAGCCTCAGCTTCCTATATGGTGACTCAAAGACATAATTCTTCCAGCTCTTTTGGATGCTTGTAGATGGTTTCTCAGTAGCTCATTTGGTTCATGGGGTAGGATGGGAAATGTCAACCCCCTGCTTGGCAGTGACTGAGAAGACAGGAAAGGACACATCTCCTGTATGCCCTAACCAAGAGCAAGTCAGCTGTAATGGCAAATGAGTTCCTGCTGCTCTTTGAGCACCCATACAGAAATAAAATGCTACAGCAGAAGCAGTTAGTAAGTGCAATTTGAAGGGCTTTTTTAAATGTGAAAATAGGAGTCCTAGCCATTTGCATTTTGAGCGCTTCTGAAGAATAGCTTGGCCTGATTCCTTCTTGCTTCAAACTGGCCTAATTCCATAGGCAAAAAAGAGCTGGATTAACGTTAGTAGCAATGAAGATCCATTGCAGACTTACAGCAGTACAGTGCACACTGAGTCTGGAGAGGAAATACCCCATGTACATATCCTTAACATAATTAGGTAATCTGCATTTTTTTAAACTATAGCTGGCTCACTAAAAGTTTACTTGTGTATTAACAATTGCTTCATAGTAACTATTATGTATTTTTTTTGCCATAAGATTGATATTGGTGATTGATAAGCTGTCAATGAGTAGGGGGAGGTGGAGGAACTGGACATTTTATGAAACATCAAAATAAGACAACTGGAAATCATTGCATCCTGGTTGAAACTGATTTGATTTTTAATGTTATTTTATATAATATATTGATTTGTTTTGGGTTTTTTGATGGAAGCAGATGATGTTTTCTGAAAAAGAATTGTCCTTGTTTATAAGTGTTTATAAGATGTAAATGTTCAATTGATAATTCAAAAAAATGACATTTTCTGAGGAAATTTTTATGTAAACAGTGATTATGGTTTCATGAATGTGTTCCATATTCTTAAGAGCTTTTTTTTCTGACACACTTAAATTTGCTGTTCTGTTGTTTCAATTAAATTTAACTGTTAAAAGTCATGATCATTGGGTGTGGTACCCATTAATTACATTAACATAGCATTCCAGACCACTCAAAATCACAGTCATATTGATTGTTTTAGAGGAGTTTGCAAACTTTAAATCTCTTAATAACATGAGCAGAATAGAACCACAAAAACTGCAATGATGAATATTCTTGCCTCTGTTAAGAAGACAGATTGCTGTTCTGGACTACTGTTGGTGTCTTACTTGTAATAGATATTCTATTTATTTATTTAAAGTGCAGCAGTTTCATTCCTTAAACGCTGAGAGTTGCAGATCCAAAGCCCTGGTCATAAATGCCCGCATGTCAGTGAGACTTATTTCCAAAACAAAAGGAATAGTAAAGATTTATTTTTCATGATCGTGGCTAACCAGTTATTTGGAAACCCGGGGCTGTGAGCTGCGGACACAAAGGCTGCAGTCTGTCTTAATGACTGCAGAATGGATACCCTCACTATCGAGATGTGAAATTCCTCCAAGTGCTGCTCTCTCCTCAGCAGCATCACTTCAGACATTGCAGGAGAAGTCTGCCTCAGCCAGCTACTCCTCATCCATATTCAGGCACCGAGAGCACTGTATTGTCCTGTGCTGAAAAATCAATACTGTGAATACTGTGTGTGCTGAGCCTATTTGATCTCTTTGGTTGTCATGGCTACACTTCAAGGTATTGATTCATCCACAGGGATCTCAGGGTTGGATGGTCCCTGTACTGAGGCAGAAATCTTTTGTCCTCTGAAATCTAAGCACATTCTACAATGAACCCTATTTCACCTATGCTTAGACCACCAAAACTGGTTTGCTTATTTTTTTTCTTCTTTCTCTTCTAGGGGTATTGGTGGAAGGAACAATTTCTCAAATATTTCTTGCAAATTCCAGCAGATTCTGTGATCTATGATGCTGCAGACAGGATAAAACGTACAGTGAAAATTATATGGATAAAATGAAAGACACTCAAAATACTGCTCTTTTTGCTTCATTGAACACAGTGAATCATGCAGACTGGGTGCATTCTCAGTGGCTGTTCCTTGGATCATTTTGTTCATGTATTGGATCTATCTCTCTGGTCAACTTAAAGTAAATCAATTGAAAAGATTCTGATTGGAAAGGACTGTAATTTGCATTAGAACTCTGTATTAGAAACTGCATTTCATACAGTTTCACACCATTTATTCAGTATTTAATACTATTTATTTAGTTTACTTTTTTATACATGTATATATAGGTACATACGTGTATTTATAAACAGCAGGTCCAAAATTGCCTATGAGATACATATGCCATAATTTTATCCAGTAACCATGGCACTCTATTTAGATAATTTTTCCTTGTATTCACCAAAGTATCCATCTGTGCTTGCTTTTGGCTTTGATTCCCTGGAACAAGTGTAGCAATTTAGGTAATAATGCATTAGCCACTTTTACTGGCAGGGCACTGATTAAAGTAATTGGTAAGGTAACACAACATGATTGTGTCTTGTCTAAGACCAAACCACAAGTATTTGAGTTCCAAATCTCCACCAAGTAATCTAATCTCCCATAGTTTTAGATAAATTATATTTTGTATATCAGCATTTCTGAAATCAAATTTTTGCTGGATAAAAAGGTGAACCTAGTAGAAATTGCTAATGTTACAGTGTAGATCTTTCTGTAAAAACACAGATAAATAATGGAAACCAGTGTTGGTCAGCCTATTAATAGAAGAGGTGTGCTCCTCTGAGGTGTGCCTTGAAAACACTGTGTTTCTCTCTTCTGACAAGGATATAGACACATGTTTTGAAAATGTTGCCTTGGGTTTGGGTGAAAGGGTGCCCTGGTAAAGGGAGACACACTGCTTGCATTCACACCATAAAATTTATCAAATGTGAAGGTCCTGTCTTGCACAGAAATGGCTTTCTCAGTAGAATTTGTCTATTCATTTACTGACTGGGTAGAAATCAATGAACAATCCTGAAGAATAAAGGGAGAAGAAGGTTGCCTGAGACTTCTGCTTCCTCTGGGATGACAGCTGAGCTTCTCTGAGGGACTGTTATTTTGACTCTGGCATCCAGCTGAATCCATCTCCAAGGTGTGTCTTTTATTCACTAAGGCTTATGATGCTGAATTTCATGGAATTTTTTCTTAAGAGTGAGGTTCTAAGGATCCCTTGAAATTTCTGTCTCTGTTTCTGGTGTTAATAAAAGTAAATTACCCAGTTAGTGTCATCTTTGCTAAGAAGCAAGAAAAATGCCTTAATGGGAATCCTACCAGGTTTCCTAAACTTTAAGCAGTTTGTAGAATTTTGTATTGCACTTATATGAGCTTATGTTCCCACCTGTTCCCTATTACATATGTTAGTTTTCCATCTGTGTTTTCATTCTTTGAAATCTTTGATGGTATATAAATATTAGAGATGGTTCTATACATGGAGGAAATACTCCTAAAGATTTCCTTTTCTTTGGTTATGTTTAGATATACCTATTTGATAAATAAGAATGAGTGCTGGACTTAATTTCTTTGTTAGATCTTAAGAATGTGTTTCTGAAGAAAAAAATGTTCTGTTTCTGGTATCAAGAACAAGTTAACCTCTCTTTCTACGCACAACTGACTTTCTTCTTCCTTCTCCAGAATTTTCTCTACTTTTTAGCATTATTTTTGTAATAGCATGGATACTATTTAATGTCTTGAGTTTTGAGCTCCCTTCTTATCTGGGTTTTTCAAATTTCAGTCATTTTCCATGAGACATTTTCAGTAAGAAGATGAAAACTCAGTAATTGTTATTGCTGAAACTATCTTCCTGAAAGAAGACAGCTTCCTGCAGTTAATCTCATACTGAGTTGTGCTGTACTGTTATACAAATTCCATTAAATCCAGAGCATAAGTTTTTAGGCTTTGTATTAATGCACTCAGAAGCAGTCCTAAGATGTTTCTTTTCAAGTGTGTGGTTGGAATGGGGTGTTGTGCTGATAAACTTGGAGAATAAGTGTTGTGGCGCGGCATGCGCTCCTCTCGCCGCGGCACTCCGAGCCGTGCCGTGCTGGGTGGTGAGGGAAGAGAACGGGCGGCCGCTTCCCCCTGCAAGCTCTGCAGTTCAGTTTGTGGCGCGCGGGGACAGACGAAGGCGACACGGGACTTGGGGGGTGAACGGGATGGTTTTATTCAGCGAGCCCCAAGACCCCCTTGAGAGGGGGGACAAAGGTTTTATACAAGAACTCAGGAGGAGGGGTGTAGGAACAGTAACCAATAAGGGAATAGCAGGGGAGGAGTTTAGGGCAGAACTAACATATCACAAACCTATCAGGGGAAACAGGGGAGTGGAATAGTACAAATGGATCAATAGAGTGTTGAGCCTCACTAAATAGACAGGGAATGGTCTGGAAGCTGAGGAGGGGGCTAGGATGAATGACAGGGAAGGTTCCAGGGAAAGGGGCAGGGAAAGGGAGGATTGGCAACCTGGAGATTAGGGGGTTAGGGGAGAGCTAGGGAAGACTGACACTGGGGAGAGGAGGAGATTAGGGATGGGGGGGGGAAGCAGATATTAAACAAATATCAAATTAAAGACACACCACCGCAAATAAGACATGGATGATGCAGTATGACAAAAGAAGCAGAAAACCTGGGACTGAGGGGAAATGAAGTAGCACTGGTTGCTGTGCCTCTGAAAACTTTTCCCCAAGCTCTGTATCTCCATATCTCTATTGCTCTTCTGCAAAATGGAATGGTGATTGTTAAGATCTACTTAAAATCATGGTGGAATTACTGTGTCTACTTTTCAAGAACAAATTTGAACAGGAAAAGCCTACTCCATCTTGGGTGTTTTTTGGTGGTGGTGTTTTTTTAATTAGGTTTTGTTTGTTTGTTTGTTTTTAAATTTTGAATTATATACTATCAAGAGAAAACAAAAATAGTTGTATTTCAGAGACTCATAATGCTCCATCTCTTGTTACTGTAGAGAGTCTAGAAAGCTTTCTTAGATGCTCAGAAAAACCTGTAGTTCTCTCTTTTAGGAGCCAGGGATAATTCACTCATTTATGAACTGTTTGGGTCTGAATTTTAGCAATAATCTGCTTAGTAGATTTTCCTGTAGCTGATGCATTTTTAAACCCTGAGAAAAGAAGCTGTTGTAACCAGCTAGAGGCCATTTCTACACAACGGCTACAGACTGCAATCTAAAGAATAATTTAACTCCATGTTCTTTCTTGATTTATGCTTACTTCACAGGAATTAGTAACCCTAAACTTGTGTGTGTGTGCGCACATATGCACATGCCCCACAGTCTATGGTGTTTTTAAACGTTAGAAAAGGTATACCATAGATGTAAGGTAATTCAGTTTTTGTGAGGTTAGGAGAATCATCTACTCCACAGTGAGGAAAATATAGCCTTAATCTTATTATTGAAGGACTAAATACATCTTTTTTAGCCCTTTGTGTCTCAAGGATAATTCATTATACACTGAAAATTCACAGTGCTTGTATCTATTTTGTGGAAGTCCAATGAAATGTTCAGTCACTGGCAAATGTCATACCTAAGTGTACGACTGTAAGGAGCCAAGACTTCCCATCACCTCTTACCTATGGGATAAAAGGTGCAATTTTTTTATTTAATACCTCCATGCTATATTAGAAAGTGGATTATAAAGAATTTCTGTTTGAACCAATTTAAAGCAGAACAATAATTTGTTCTCATATCTGACAAAATACGCCATTGCCTTACCAATCCCCCAAAACTTGTATTTTGTCTAGTGTTAATCTAGACAATAGAGTTAATCTAGAGTTAAAATTCTTTCTAACAACAACAAAGTCTAAAGAAGAGAGAAGTGGCTGTGAAGAACTGGTGCAGCTTAGTTCTTCAGTTTTCTTAACAGCAAAGAGAGGTATTAGAGTACAGTTCAAATAATTTACTACTCAAATAATTATTTTGCAATAAACATTTGATTATGAGGAACTGTTAGAGAACAGCTGTTAAATTGTTTTAAATAACTGTATCAGTTAATTGAAATAGCTTCTGGAGCTGCTAAGATTTCCTTTAGGAAGATTTCAGCATTTGCATCTGCTGAATGATTTATATCCCTGACACTATCTTAATATTATGGGGGAAAACACAGTTCAACCTCCGGCAGGCTGGCATGAGATGTGAAACTGTTCCAGGTTGAATTTTCCTTTTTAAATTTTTCATGAAATTCTCTCAGCAGGCCACTGTTCAGCTCTGAAAGGATCTTGAACCTAATAACCATAACTGCTTCAGCCCAGCCATCAGGAAAAAAAAACAAAGGGGAAAAACCCACTCCACTGGAAAACAAGCATTTCATCAAAACTCTCTTCCTGCTTTTACTGCACCATAATAACACTGAATAGGTTTGGGGCCATCAATTGTAAAATTATCATTTTTCACCAAAGCAACATTATATTAAATACTTAATTATTCATTACTAATGCTTGTCATGGTGAAAGATTGGTCCCAGCAATTTTTAAAGCAGTGGGCCTGGGTTTTCTTCCTTGAAGGTTAATGGCTGAGCCCTTGGTTTCATTACCTTCACTAAACGTATCACACCTCATATGTCAAAGCTTTTTGCTTGCTCTCCTCTCTCTGCTTTAGTGACTAAAAAGTGGCAACACTAAAGGTTTGATAGGGTCTGTCGCATTACTTTGTTTTGGTGTTTGCATTGGGATAAATTGTTCACCCTGCAGTAAGGATGGGTAACAGCAACAGTGAGGTTGGGGACTTTGTAAGATATAATCATTCTTGGCTAGGCTGAATCATTCCTGTGGGGGCATTTTGAAAATGGTAGCACTTAGCTTTAAATGGAACAAGATGCACTGAGATTATGAGCAAATTATGCAACTTGCAGAAAGCTATTTACTCATTTGAAATTACATGCATGAAATATTGATGGTGCATTAGTTACATGATGGCAATAAAAGTGGGCTGCATTCAGTCTTACTGGGTACAAGGCCACAGGATTACAGCCTTAAGCTTTTTCTCTGCAAGTATCTGAATGTTTAAGGTTTGTATTTGTCAGGCCAATTTCAATATAACCTGGAAATATAGGGTGAAGGTTGTTTGGAGTTTTTCAAAACCTTATCATCTAAAATGCCATGTAACAGAGAGGTTATTCATTTCACAGACATGGAGAATGGTTGTATTTTTGTTAAGGTTAGAAAAAATTGCTCCTCTTATCTTTATGCACCTTTACTAGTAGGGAGTTTTGAAAACAGGGCTCAGCTCACTGCATTTTGAGCTTATCTCCACATCTTTCAAAGGAATAAGGGAAGCCCAGGTAACAATATTGATTAGAAGACTTAAAGAGTAAGGAACTGAAACAGTCACTGAAAATTCAGGAGTGACAAAGCAAACCTAACGGCACTATTTCCTTTAATATTACCATCGCTCCTGGAGATTTTGTACTTGATGCTAATTATTGAACTTGATTCCTATAAATAAAGCCATCACTGTATAAATAATAAATTTTGAACCTATCCATACATGTTCTATAAATATAAACATGGTAATTTTCAGCAAAGCTATTCAGTGCACTTTAAAGGAGATAAATAATTAATATGAATTCCATTTAGTTATTAAAGAGGCACTGTCAAGATAAAAATCATTGAAGTTTTTTAAAAAATTCCCTGATTGCTAGTAGTCAAATTGATAAATGAAACAAGAATTATTTGAAATATCTAATTCAGGCCTCACCTTTGCTACCTCTATTAATATCCATCCTTTATATACAATGATGGAAAAAGTATATTTGGCCAGAGAACAGATAAAGGCCCATAATTTCTATTTTTTCTGCTGTGTGCTTTTCACTCAATCTAGAAATGAAAGTAACTGTTTATTTTCCTAGTTTCTAAGTTTCATTTGTGGTTAGGGGTCAGGACTATCTTTCCTTTGTTTCTCCCATTCTTATCATAAAAATAATGTGTTAGAAATTTAAAGTGCTGTAAAGGATTGAAATTATACCTTCAATTAAGTATATACATATGTTACAGTTATGAGATCAGGCACCAGAATATTGTGGTACCCTACTTTTCAGGAGTGTCTATTTTGGTAGCCTACTAAAAGTGAAGAACAGTCCAGTAGTTCTCATATTTTGTAGCTAATAGTCAGTTTCATGGAGCTGCAGAGGAAGTGTATGTAACAGAAGTACAAATTTTGATTTTAAAGAAATGACACTCGGAGCAGAGAAACCATTCAAAAATACATCTCAGGTTTTCCACTGAATTCCAAGTTTTGAAATCAATCTCCTAGTGGCTTTCAGGCAGGTGTTTGAAGATCACAGTGGTATAATAGACTGCAATTAGGAAGAGTCACCTTCAACGGGGCAGTGTGGGCTTTGGAGCTGGGTGTTTGTATTAGGAGTTCAATGACAGTTCTTGACTCTGTGCTGGGACCAGGAAAAGGGCCTGGGAAAAGGGCCAAAACTAATTTCTCCTTCCTATGTGCAATACCACTGGATCAGATTCTTTGTCCTGATCAATCCTGGCCCAAAATGCGGCTGCCCCTTAAAAGAAGATGGAAAACCAAATAGGAGATGCCTGTTGGAGGCTGCAACTGGACCTGGCTGCTTTGCAGCAGATACCACTGAAAGGCTGCCTTTTCTTCAATCCATTTCTTACATAATTCTCCACAAAACCTTTTTTTTTTTTAATGAAGACAACTATATGCTTAACTCAGACATATTTTGGGCTTGCTATCATATATTTTAAAATACCCTATCCTCATATTAGTGTTTGGTTCTAGTGTAGAAGAGCATCGACACAGATCACACAATGAAGGCCTTTTGCAGTAATAATATTGAGCATTCTAAATTATATGTGCTTTTATTTTATTTCAGTTTTAACTTGTTGCAAAGTATCTGTTTCAGCTAGGCTGTGAAAGTAAGTGCTACAAGATGTCCTTCTTAGAAGCTTATATAGAAAACACATTTAAGAATCCACATGAAAAATCCACAATTAATAAAAACTATTTGGAATTTAAATTAAAAAAAGGTAGGAGGAGAAAATAATTATTACTGCATATCACAGAGATAGCAATTGATTTAACAACTATTGATGATAAAATTAATATTTACTATTTGATCTTAACTCCTTTGCTCTTTATTTTACAAAGAAATGATAGAAGGGGCTGAGAACTGTTGATGATTAACAGCATCCTTCTAATGCAACAAAATTCAGTGTGTTATTGGCCCAGCCATTGTTTCCCTATGAAGGTTGACCAGAGGTTTTCCTTTTGCTTCTCCTTTATATGTTTATATTTTTACATTTATATTTGTATACTTTTTACTCACATTGTGACAGCTAAGCAGAATCTAAATACACAGGAAACCTTAGTCTCTTGTACATGTGTGGGCAAAATCCCAAATCTCCTTCCTCACAAAATAGAAACAAATTTACTTCTAAACACATGGAAATAAGAAATATGGACAAAATACTTGGGGTATTTTTAGAGCTTTTAAATTAAGCATAAAGTATGGTCTTTCAGTGTGGCGTGTTTTCTCTGTCTGTAAAGGTTATCTCATCACAAGAAAGTCAATAATCTGCCAGCAGCATTGCCTACTGGCCTTTTTAGTTTAGCTCAAGCATACATGAAGTACCAGTGGATCCCAAGGTTATTCTGCACCTCTGAGAGCCTTGTGAAGGGTTTAGGAGTTACCAAAGAATAACTTCAAGATTGTTGGAAACAGGAGGTGGGGGCAACTTACCAAGATCACTGTTCAGCCTATATTCAGAAATGTGTCTGACACTCCTAATAATAAATGTTGGCTGCTGTACCGGCTGTGAGTTTGTTCCTGCTTGCTCTGTACTCTCTGGGGAAATCTGAGCATGGGCTGAAAGTGCAAGTTCCAGTCCCAGAAGAGTATTGCTGTACTAGCAGAGATGCTCAGCTGGAGTAATGCCATGGTGCAACAATGCTGCTGTCCCTGTGCACTGCAGCTGCCTGGCTGTTCCTGTGCTGCTCTACTTTATGCAGTGTCAGTGTGCTCTAAAGGAGGTGAAGGAGGATCTTTTCAGCCCAGCATGATTTCTCTTCATTCAGGACAGGTGGGCTAGGGTCAAACAGTGCAATATGACTGTGAAGATTAGGAATTCAGAATACGAAATGAGTATTCATCTGCTACATTACCATCCATTCTTGATATATAACTGGTAGCATACATGGGGAAATATAACTGTGAGTACCATGATTTTCTGGTGCTATTCCAGGAATAGTTAGTAAATTTTTGTTAGTAAAATATTTCCCCATCAGCTCTATTTCCTTTCTTTTTTTTCCTTGTTTTCTTCCATTGGGCCTAATCTGTCCTTTTAGATAAAATTGAATATTGTATTTAATATAATATATATACTTGCTAAATATCATGCTCTGAATGTTTAATTATTTTACATGTAGAACATAGTTAGCCATTTATTTCCTAAACTGTTTTGATTAGATATTCTAAATGAATAAGTAAATGGCATCAACACCACCCTGCCAATTATTCTCTCACAGGAACCTTGTATCATCTGAAGTAGTTTAACATTGGAACTGAATAAAACACCTCATGCTATTGTGCTGAACTCACATTTCTTTTGAAGGGTCTATCCTTAGCACACTGCACTGGGTGCTTGGACAGTAAGGGATGGATTACATGGATTCTGTTCCTAATGAACACATCCACCCCCATCTGTCTGTTTGTTTTCATTTTGACTGAATGAGCGGGCCAAGATTACAAGACAAATTGGAGCAATAAAAATAAGTCAGTGTTTTCCCAGAGTTTTCTTGCAAGCATGATAGGGAAATTAGTAAATGGGAAGTGTCTGTCAGTCTGGTGACTAGTTGTTAACAAAGACCATCCTTCCCAGTGCAGTACTTTTCTTAAAACCCTACATTAAGACCTCAGAAAAGCTCTGTTTCCTTCACAGAAGGAAGGCATGGGGAAGATTCAACAAATTTTTGGAGGAATTTTTGAGAGAATGTTACTTCCAATTTGTAAAAGAGGAATATTTCACAGAGGTCCTAATTTTGAGAACATTATTTGAGAATTGGCTTTGCAATCATGTTTGCAATTTCCTATCAGAGCAGAATGGATTAAATACATTTGACAGTCAAGTTGTGAGAACTATGTACTGGAAAGGAACAGCTGTATTCAGGCTCCTGATTGTGCACAGTCTTTCACCTTCTAAAAAGATGGGTAGTGGGGTAGCACATGAAAATATTTGTGCTAGAGATACCCATGCATGTCATCCCATCAAACCAGTGACATTTGGAAAGAGGGAAGGTTCCAAATGTTCAGGAAATTAATATAAATCCTGGGTAAAATTCTGTTTTCTGCACTCTGAGAAAGAAAAGAAAACTGAGCAAATCAAAATTGCCACTTCTGAAATACTGTTGACTGGAAATTTTTTTTGCTATAGAGTGAAATGTTTCTTCTGGAAAAGACTTACTCACAATGATCTCGGCTTATTTAAAAATCCTTCAAGGTAATGGAGACTAAGTGGCCCCTGATTTCTGAGCCTTTGAATTTGAAACCTTAGGAACAGGGAAATATTTGAAGAAGGTTACAAAATGCTGTAATATACAAGGCACTTCAGGCTGGAGAGCATTCATACTGAAGTTTTCTCTGGTCTCAGAAGGGAGCTTGCTTTTGATATTTTTCTGATACTTATGAAACAACTGAGGTGAAACTCTATTAAATACTTAAAAATACATGTTGGCTGCCTTGTTATTCAAACTATCTCTTTCAAAGATTGTTGCATTACTGTGGCTGGAAAATAAGACTCTTTGCAAATTGGCAACTATATCTTTCTTATTCCAGTTGTTTTCCAGAAAGCCTGATGATGTAGCTGATAATTAATGATGTAACTTTTCCTATTGAGATGTAATGACTTCAGAGTCAGACAGGCTCTCTAACACCAAATTGTTTTCTGATGTAAGTTGAAAAGGCAACACTAAAATTAAAGGTGGTAGACTGATCTACACCACACAAGTGACTAGCCAATATATTTTTTCCATATATTTCATTCCACTTTTTAACATTGAAAATCTTGAGGAAAAAAAAAAATCTGCTGTGTTCATTTCTTCTGGTGATTCACAGTGTTATGTCTTATGCTTCCTTACAGGAGTTACTGAAAAAATATGTGGCACAGAACTGTTAAACATTATGGGAGTGAAACATTCAGGTATTTGTCATTTTGCCTGTATTGATCCATCCTCAGCCTGTGTGATACAATCTTCTTCACCACAGGCAAATTAGGGTAGTACAGAAGAGTCAAAAGGGGCTGAAAATGGAAGTTTCACTTCTTGTATTTTTAATTTTCCATGGATGTGCAGGATAAATTGAAACAATTAAAAATTATTAAGGAAAGGTAAGTTATCACATAGTATAAGTTGTCGTATCAGTTGATGTAAATCACTTAAACCTTGTGGCATTTATTTCCTTCAGGACTTAACCAAGAATGTATGAAAAAATAGGATGCCTAGATGTGTGTTTACATGAAAGCTGTTTTGTTACCCAAGATCTGTTTCTTGTACAAACAATAAGGAGCAAAAATCCACCCACTATCAGATGCAAATTGCATTTGAGAAAATCCTTCATAAATTTTTAAAATTCAAATGAAATATTTCCTTAGAATTATTTTTCAAATCACAATGAATTAATAATCCTTGGGGTTTTTTTTCCTTTTGAAACTAACAGTTTTGAATGCCCAATGAAGAAAAAACTTATTTAGAATACATATGATAACATAAGAAAATGTTGGTATAATAGAAATGAAAAACATTTAAATGACCTGCCACAAAGAAAGATTTTAATATTTGTGGTACCTGTACCTGAACACAGAGGGTTTAAAGAATCTTTCTATTCTTATGCTACTTGTGCTAAGAACCATCACTGTCTGAGGATTCTGCTTAAGTCAAGGGGAGAGCCATTGACATGCTGGCATGTACTCTGTAGTTTGAGTACCAGACAGAACAAGACACTTTTAATGCAGTCCAAAGTGCCTGCAGCTGTGGCTCTGCCTTGTTCAATTCTGTGAGCTTGCAGTGAAGTCTGCAGTCTGGGCAGGAGATGTGGCTGGAGGCCTGATTCGTTCACTGCTGCTGCTTTCTGTGACACACCCCAGATGGCTTTTTTTAGTCCTCATGGTGTGAACCACAGGTACTCAGCTACTGAAACACTCCCTGTGCTCCAGGGTATCCTTTCATCTGCCATGGGCATTTTTAGGCAGTCCCAGTAGCCTCCATTTACCTCCTTTGTCCCCACAATATGATCACAGAGCATGGTTAGAGATCTAGACGTGGCTTTTGCTAACCACAAGAGAAGACAGGATTTGTAGTGATTCTGGACTCAGGACAGGTATCAACTGCCTGAAAGAGAAAAGTGACTGAGACACTTCATTGTTCATGTTGCTTATGAGATCTCATTCCCAGATGCACAGTAAAAGTAGCCTTCAATTCAAGGATGGGAAAAATTCAAAGACAGCAACAAAGGAAATAGTTGTGCAACTCCATTATTTCTTGTCTATGTCAGGTAATGCTGATCTCTTGTTGCTACTAAGAGAGAATAACAGAAACATAATTTCCTTTCTGTTCAGACCAGTCACAATAGAGAACTAAGTAGTAGATATTTCTGACAAGGCTGTCATAGGAGGAGAGTTCATATGACAGCTTTGAATCACTTAAGTCATGCAGACTTATGTAATAAAGAAGTGGCTGAGGGGTTGTAGCCTGAGGTCCTACAATTTTGAATAAAGAAAGACAGACATACAATATGGTCAGAAAGAAAATGTCTTTTGTTAATTCCTAGAAATTTAAACAAAAATCCAGCAATTTTAATTGTTTCTGTTAGAAGGTCAATTATTGCTCACTAAAGCACCCCAGAGATCTTTAGTTTTTGTAAAAGTGAGTTTAATGCCTTCTCTCAGTTTTGGAGAAAAGCTCAAAAAATCAAGAGGATGCTGTCAGATCCACAAAATCAAAGATATATAGTAGGTTTTATTGCTTTCAAATGTCAGAAAATTTGTTTTTCAAGTCCATGTCATTGTCTTGTATTCATGATCTGTGAAAGTTCAGGAAAACAAATTTGGGCTCATCAGGTGTTGATTATCTTATCAGGCTCCACGCTGAAGTTCTGGCTGGATACTGCTAACCCTGATAGTGCTGTCTGTTGGTTTTACCTTTTCATGTCCCACACACTGCTGGCCTCATGTCAATCATGCACACTCCTGTTGCTTTCCTTGACCTATATTCAGTAGTCCCTCACCTGTGCTTCCTTTCCTTTATTTTCCTGCTAGCCCTGTACTTAGTAAAGAAACATTCAATAATGTTTTAAAAAGGCCAAGTCCCTCTGGTAACCCCTTTTTCTACAAAGATAAAAATCTCAGTTGTATTGCAAGATGTGATGCAAGCCATGTTTTTGTTCATGCTATTAAATCACTATTATTTGTCTTCTCAAATCAAACTCTAAGACTTAAATTCATCTCAACAAACGCTGATATCACTATGATAAATATTTAGCTCTGAGCTAGTTATCACAGTTTTCCTTTAGAGAGAATGCAGACACAGCCGATTGTAGACTGTGATTCAAATAATTCTTACACAGAGACCAAAATACACTAGAAGTCATAGTTTAAATAATCCTGTTATTTTCAAATGACCATAAAGAGAGACAAGGATGTCTCTTGTCTTGAAATGAGTCTCAGAAATTTGATAAAAGTAGCCTACCTTTATTGGGAACTCTTATAGGTACCCAACAGCATGCCAAGAAGAGTGAGGCTCTCCATAACAGCCCAGATTTTTTTTTTTTTATATGATAATAATCACATGTGAGTGAATATTACATGATAATAATCACAAGTGAGTTCTATGGGCATCATAACTCCTCTTTGGTGTATTGATGCTTTAGCCAGACTGCTTACCCTTTCCAGGTTTGTCAGGATCCCATTGTTACCTCAATCTTTGCTCTGGAATTAGTTTCCTTCTTTCCCTACTTGGCTCCAGCTTTTCTGAATGCTTGTCTTGACTCACAACCTTGATGCTTCTGTTGTCTTGTTATGTGGTGTCAAACTGCTCATCATGAAGTAATAAACTGAAATTCACTTGGAGTAGAAAATGTTTAAAGAAGTAAGGCTGTGATGTCCTGTGTTTTCCCTGCCCCTCTCTGTTCAGATTACCATCTAGGAGTTGCACTGCTACCTCTGGAGGCAGTGCTGTGTCCCTGTGAGGAAAGCTCACTTCTCTAGATATATGGCAAGAAAGTCCACAGGGAATTTCAGGGGACAGAGCAGAGTTTAACGTGGAGAATTTACTGAAGATGGAGCTAGGAGGTATCTGATGACTGGGCAGGCAACTCTGAGCCCATCCATCTCCTGTGAGTCACCTGTTTCTTCTCAGATATATTCCACATGGTGCCTTTCACCAAGAAGCATTCTCATGGTGTGGAACAAGGGCAAGGTATGTAAATTTCAGGCATGGAAGAAGAATATTTGATAACTGTTAAATTAGTTTAGATCAATATAATGTACACAAGGATCACAGATCATCTACTTGACATAGCTATTCTATATGAAGCCACTGAAGCCTTCCATTGGTGAATATAGTTCTGAGAGACATGCATGTCTTAGCAGAATTTGGGTCTGTATTTTTAATATTTCAACATGTAATTATAAAAGGGTAATCTGGCAATTTATAGCATTAAAAAATAAGTTTCAATGCACAGGCTAATGATTATGAAAGATAATAGGTTTTGCATGCTAAACAGCTGGCCTGAATTAGAATGTATGAACAACCTTTAATGCTAGAAGACTTTAGCTTCTATTTTACAGCTTTTAAAATTTATTTTCCACAAAAAAATTACAATTGTTTGTAATTGTTTTCTGTATATGTGATTTATTTGTCTTTACTACCAACATATTTTGCCTTAGGATAGCCTTGGAAATGAACTGAGTCATCTTGGTGAGTTTTTCCTGATGAAATACCTCAAAACAAATAACCTTTCTAACAGTTTTATGGCTTGCCATCTGTACTAAATACATGTCCATGAAAAAACACTTCAGGCTAAATGTAAAGGAGGTTTGGGAGGTAGAATCCTTAGCAATATAAGAGCCTGAGAGCTAGCCTGAGAGCTGGGTAGAATTCATGGTGCTGTTAGGGATGTAAATTCCTTGTACTGTGTGGGGGGAGGAGCAGGAGGCCTCAGAGAGCTGGCAGAGAATTCAGGAGAGAGGGTCTGTCTGATACTGAGGTTACAGTTCAGGACTGCTGGGCATGTCTGCCATATGGGATTCGGAATGTGTAAATCACTCACTGAAGTAATGTATTTAGATGTATAAGATAGATCAGTCTTTGTTTAAAAATAAGACAGCTTCTGGAGATTAGACATTTTTGAAATAGGGACTAATTTTTTTCTAGGTGTCATTCAGACCAAGGTGTTCATGGACCTTTTGTGCAGTGCAACATAACATGTTCATGCATAACAACTCATAATATGTGAAAATAATACAACAAATACAAATGTTTGAAGGGATACATTCAAAAATCAAAAAATGCAAAGTTCACATTAAAAGAGAGAATTTATTTCAGGGCATGACAAAAATGTAGTGTGATAAAGAAATTATTAGCTATTAAAATAAAAGAGAATGGCTGGAAGCTTTAACAGTGGGGGATAAACTTAATGGCAGGAGATTTTAAAATAAAGATTATAAGTTTTCCTATGAGATATGATATTTTAACATTGATAACACTAATCTGAAACATGTGAACACAAAGCACTGTATTAGAGAAGGGATGGTGCTTGGACAAGCATAGAGAAGAAGATAATTCTAGGAAACCTAGGAGAGAGAAACAAGGATGAAGGCTGAGAGTAAGAAAGAATGAAAGGAAAATTGGAAAAGGGATGTATGTAGTAACAAAAGGAAAGGGAAGTGGGAACTTTTAAAGCAGAAATAAAACAGCATAGGAAAGAGCACAGAGAGAGTAAATGTCACTGCCTGCCAGCAAGGTGGAGGAGCTTAAAGGGTTTTACCATTTGATCTGTTTTCTGAAGGGTCTCTGGGGCTCAGTGGCTGCAATGGGAGGACAGTGGCCTCCATGCCCCCAGAAAACCTTTCCATTTTCAGTCCCTATGTTGTGTTTAAAGATAAGAGGACATAAAGGACTTAAAACACAGCTATATAATGGATGAATAAATTACTATTTTTTACCAGCAGAGGACTGGAAAAACCCAAAAGAACATAAATTATCTAATAGAACCTGGAATCTCTGAACGCAAAAGGCTACACCATGCTTGATGTTGCACAGACAACAAGAAGTAGCTCTTGTCCAAAGGACATTACTGTCCTATATGTACACTTAATGTGAATTCATTTGGGACTACAAATTACATTAACCTATAGAGAGGACATCGGCTGTAAAGCCTAATGGTGTGATTCCCATCAGTGATTGTCTGAGCTGTGTATGCAGTATTAACACTCAGGCCTACAAATGCAAAATTTTAAATCAAAGTTTCATCTTCACAGAATGCAATATAAGTACAGTGAAATGGTAAAGCAATAAAACCAGAAAAGATTAAACTCTATATCTTGCAAGCTGATTTATGTACAGTGTGCTAAATAACTGACATAAGAACAAAATGACTAGCATGCATTTTTCATGTGCAAAAGCTATCTGTTTAATAGCCTCTTAGAATATCCAGGACTTCTACCCAAGCAGAAATGAAATGCTGTATTCATTTTGTTACCGATACTTGGGAGAGGAGTGAGGAATTTTAAACAATTTCCTGAATATTTTTTTCAGTGATGTCTGGGAAATGGCATCTTTCCAAGGCTTTGAATATTATTGCATCTATCAGCATTGTTTCTGTTAAATTTAGAACTCAAAAGAAAAATGGAGAGACTATTTTTTAAACAAATAAAATTTCCAATAATTTTGGGTGATAAAAGAACTTTGACTATCTGCTATTTTTAGGCCAAGAAACTGTGGCCTTAATACTTTCTTTTAAAGACTCTTTTTTTTGGCCACACAGCATCAATCTTAAGAGTTTATAAAGCATAAAAGTTTATACCATTTAAGGAAAACTAAATTACAAGTGTCTCACACCTTTAAGATCACATTCTGTTCCTTGTAATCATCATAACACTTTGTAAATTTTTCTTAGAACATTTTATGGCAGAAAAATCATAAATTATTCTGCATATTAGAAACTTTCAGAAATACCTGCTCTCTTGCTGTCTTATTTCAGCTTCTCCACCTTCCTGCAGGACCTACCAGCCTATCTAATAATTATTTCCTCCTAGCCCCAATTAAGTTGTCTTTGTTAGGGTACTTTGCCATCCCATTTAAGCAATACCACAATAAAAATAATAAATGTGAATATATATAGGCTTAAATACTTGCAAATCTAAGGAATTTAGATTCTTCTAAGAAGCTCCTAAAGAAACTTCAGTGATAGAATGTTGACAAAATATTTTCAGAAGCAGAAAGTACTTGATGGCTGGCTGCTTCTTGGTTTGTAATCAAAGGAAAGATTCTACTGAGTACTTCAGATTACTTTTAGTCTAGCACTCTCCCAGGCCTACCTCATTTTTTCTCTTCCAGAACTGTTAGTGATTGAATAAGTTGCATACTTTTGAATCACTGGACCTAAAGGACTTCTTCCTAGGGCATTTAAGACTAACTGAGGAAGTCTCATAAAAATCAGAAGTTACACTGGATTTGTATAAGACAGCTAATGTATTGGAAAGCTGGGAAATGGCAGATGTGTCCCCTGTCATCAAATGGAAAGATGGAAGGGAGGAGTGGGAAGATTAATAGATCAACTACTATAACTTCAACTGTCTTACACAATCAAAGTTTCTGTAAACACCCAGAAAGAAATGAAGAAAATTAGGAGCATTAAAAATTTTTGTAAAACAAATTAATCCTTAAGTTGTGTATTAAGACAATAATCTTTCACTTCAGAGTAGCACTTACTGCGTTAAAAGAGCAGGGAGCAGATTTCATAAATCAACATCTGTAAGGTTTCTGATACTAATAAACATGGCTGCTGTATGAATTTTAAAACCCAAATAATCTAATTAAAATATTTTTACATATATTCCTAGTTGGGGAATAGATGTGAATGTGTGCATATTTGCTCAAGATTGTTCATCCAGAAGAGCACAAATGTACTATTGGGTACTGTTGTACTATTGGTACTATACTTCACCCTCTAAACACATTTAACAAATTTACATACAAGACTCTTTTACATTTAACATGATGACAGAACAAAGGTCATCTTCTGCCTCTGAGATAAATCATTCCTGCCTCCACTTCCTGTAACTGGTCTGGTTCTAAACCAGCATCTCTTCCTGGGCCCAGGTCTCTGTAAACTGTATTGTCTGTAAACCAGTATTGTCAGTCAAGAGCTGCCCATCAGTTAATGAGAGGTGGAGGAGATGAGGAGCAGAGGGCTTAAAATGAAGCAAAAAATATTTAAATCAGAAATCTGGAATAGCATTTTAACAGCAGGGTTAGGTAAGTGCTGCAAAATATTGCTTGGAAGAAACTATGAAGTCTTCATACTTGGAGGTCTTTAAGAAAAAGCTACACAAAAGTCTCCCTGGATGGGATAGATATAGCTGATTTGGCTTTGGGAAAGGTGATTAAAATATTGTTAAGGTTTTTTTAGATATTATTTCAGATATTTATATTTCTGAGCGTTTTGCTTCTTTTTCTGACAGATTTTCCAGGTTACAGTTTTTGAATGCAGCCAAACATATATTATATACATCAATCAGACAGCCTCTAAGAATATTATATAAACTGGAATCTGCTTTTACAGGAAAACTTCCTGTAATCACCAAGACAATGAAGATGTCTGCAGTAGGGATGCATGGCCGTGACTGATGGCTGAGATTTGCTTATGTGTCCTTAGAATCTAGTTTCTTCTGGTGGATGGCACAAAGAGAAAAAAATAGTATTAATATATTGTCAAATCCAATATGACAAAATTAATTTATTGAAAACTAAGTGCTCTACGTGGTGTCCTGTGGAGACCCTGGGGGATGCTACAGTATGCTTCTAGAAACACATTGTTTTCCCTGTCCTAAGTTTGAAACTGGAACATATGATTTTAAATAGTCAGGTAAATTAAAGGCTATTTATGTTAGTTTCAGAGAAAATAATTGTGTGGATTTGCAACCTGGCTAGAATGTCATCACCAGCTTTGCACAGAAAAATACAGTTTTCAACATCAGTCTACTGGAACTGAAGGTCTTAAACCTTTCTAAGACAAAATTATTTGAAATAGAAATGCTCCTTTTATCATATAATCATATATTTTGATTGGAAGAATCAAAGAAACATTTAACTCCAGGGAAATAGTGGTGAATTTGGATAATACTGAATCCTAAGTTTAGACAGGGTTACTTCAGAACCCAAAGCAGACACAGGAAAGATAAAAACCACTGGTGAAAGAGTAATGTGGCTGTAAAAGGTCAAATCAAAATGCATATTGAAATACACAACCCTGTAATAGTCAGCAGAGTAAAGTAACTTAGGACTATCTAAAGTCACTTTGAATTTCTCACAAGCATTGATCATATATTTGATACCATTGACATGAAAGCTGCTGATGTCAATTTATAACCCAGGATATAAAAAAGTCTTTATGCTGATGAATTTGTTTAGCTGTATATTAAAATATTAATCTCTGATCAACTGCTTATCAACTGAAAGTTCAGATAACACACAATCTACTTTATGTAATGCTGATTATGTAGATATTTATAATAGCCATACAATATTGAAATGCTGACAAAAATAGCTTTCAATTTACCTGGCTCTCCTTGTCAGCTTGTGAAGGTGAGTGCTTTTTTACCCAAACTAGTTCTGATCAAAACCAGGCTGAGGTCACCTGTGGGACAGGAGATTGAATGGGTTATCACTAATGTCGATTGAGGGTGATTTGGTTCTGCTGCTACTGCATTTCAAGGGAGCAGTTGGTGATTGTGCAACATCAAAGAGCAGGAAGAAGTTTTAAATAAAGCTATAGCTCTTATAAACTTGCTAATATGAATATATTCCACATTTTATAAACAGAAAATGTATATGTGTTAAAATACCATATATTAATGGTATTTTTGTTAAAAGTTCATTTCAGTATGACATGACTTGGTGTCACTAGTGTTTTCCCAAGTAACCACTGAATATGAGAAAAATTTTAATATTGGACCCCTGATATTGCTGGTGGCATGCTTATAATTTAAATGATCCATAACATAGAAACCCCCAGTTACCATTTCACTGTGCAGTAGCTGGATCAACATGAACTCTGAAGTGATGACTTTTCCATATTGTGTATAGAAATAGGACACTTTAGTTTGTATTTAGGCATATATTGAAAATAATCAGCTGAAGATAACATGGCATTATGAGAAATGTATTTTCACTTCATTATATTCAATTTATTATCTCACTGTATAGATATAGTAGTTGTGATTTAAAGTCTTGAAACTGTATTCAGAGGAAGTTCTGGTATCTCGTATTTTATAATGCAAGAAATAATATGTTGAGAGAGAAATTATCTGGAATTGAGCCTCATTTCTAATAAAACCATAAGTGAAAACCTAGTTTATTATTTATATTAATCACATTTTAATTGGGCAGAATAGAATTTTCCAAATATATATAGAAAATTTTGAATTTAGTGCCATGAGTTTCAATTATGATGCTCATATTTTCCATTTTGATAGAATTTCTTTTTCACAAATATTATGTTGAAGTCAAGGTAGATACAGGTCTTAATAAATGCTGGGCCTTTGAATTTATGGGCAATGATTTTAATCTCAAATTTATTTTTGTCCCAGTCACCAGCCATTCTACTACTACCAGTTTATTCTATGCTTCTCATTAATATCTGAAATAAATTAGGTCTTAAATTTTGATCTCCACTTACTTGTATTATTTGTTAAAACATTTTTCATAAAAATCAGTGGTTGCTGCATCACATGTGAAATCTATGTTTAGGCTGTAGTCCTCTCCTTTTGCTTTGAGGATAGCATTTTTGATCCTTCCTTCTACTGCTTCTCCCAGTAGTGCAGTCTTCCTGAAACTGATGACATCTTCTAAATGAAATAAATCTCATTTCACCTAGTTAAGATTCTTCTCATCTAAGCCAAGCTGTAATGACTTTCCAAATGAAACATATAGAAGTAAAAGTACAGTGCTATCCAAATAACACTGTGGTGCTCAACTCATTGCTTCTTTCTTTCTGCAAATTGGTGGCAGTATATTCAGTCTGCCTGATTCTGCCAGTGCTGAAACCTTCTATTAAAATGGAAGAATAAAGAAGTCTTTTCTCTATAGGTTTCTAGCAGGTGAAGCACAGCCCTTTCCACATCATTTCCATGAGCCTGAGTGGAAGGCTCAAGAAGGAAGACATTCTTCATGCATCCTTGTTTAGCTTCTCACTTGATAGCAAGAGAGGATTTGCAGTCTCAATCTCTTTCTCTGAATCACATAATTTATCTCCAGAATTAGAACTAACCTGCTGGTTTGCTTTTTTTTTTTCTTAGAAGTGAACCCTCCAATTATGGACGGCTAAAGTCCTAGACTTCCTGCAGTTTTTGTCTTTAATATGCTGAGATTAGGTTGCCCCAGAGTGATATAAACCACATCACTCTCATCTCATTATCCTTGATTACTATCCCTCTATGTATTGTAAAAAAAAAAGCCAAACAAAACTCAATACAACTACAGTTTCTAAACTCATGAGTTAATAATGAATGCCCATTTCTCTATTCCCTCAACACAGTTTCTTATGCTTTTTGATATGGTTTATTCTCTAAGTTATTTCTTAATATTATTTCTCTTTATAACAGTTCTTATTTTAAAACACCTTGTTTAGTTTCTTATGTTGTTTCTACAGCTTTTAAAATCAAGAGAATTAGACTCCTCTTTAATCTCCTTTGAAGCTATTGAACTTTTATAAATATAAATTAAAGGTCTACCAGTTTCCTAGAAAACATATGATAATTATTGATCCATATTGTGTAGTCCGGCAGCTTTGTCTACTTTAAGTACACCTAATATTTACATAGCCAATTCTTTTCTATGTATACTTCTGTTCCAGTGACCCAAAAGATACTGAATCCTGATTGGGTCATGACCAACTCCTTCTTCTGTAAAGGCATGGACAAAATAGTTGTTAAAAAAATACTGTGAAACTCAGCACTGATACAAACTCTACACTGCTTCTTAGTGGCACAAAACTTTTGTTGCTAGTTCTTTCTATAGATATTACTGTAAATTAGTTAAAATGAAGAATCATAACCTGGAATCATCCGCTCCTCAAACCCCATTTTTGTATCTGCTTATCTTGTACTATTTGGTTGTCCTGAAAGTTGCCAATCCTGTCCTGAAGGTTGCAGGGAATTCAAGCCAAATTTGAAAAGACGACTGACTGAGTCTGAACCAAAAATCATGAGCAGCTATCTAAGTCTGACCTTTCACTTTTCCTTAACATTTCCCTCCATCTCAGGAAAATCTTTGCATACTATTTTTTCAAGCTTCGAGCATGCATTCAATCTAGAGAGCAGCAACTGTATTTTACCCTGTATTTCCATATAACAGAAGTGATAACATCTGTTACGATGTAATTGTAGCATGTCCGTTTCCTCTAATTTTACATGGCCATCTTTTCTCAATTGGGTTTCATAACAAGGCAATTTGGCTTGAGTTTAGGAATATATATGAAGATATCACCTTGCTGAAGCATGAACTGAAATCTTTTGTACAGGGTGGAATATTCTGAAATAATGTTCCTGAGCTACTAGTGACTTTAGGTGACTGTATAAGGCTTGACCAGACTTAAGGCAGCTCTGCTGTTTCCAGAATCTGTAACTTAGAGATCTTCCAACAGGGCTAAACTAAAGATAATTAAATCTATACAGGTGTCTGCATTTTAGGAGCACAGTGGCTTTTACTGTTGGTACATTAGTAACAATAGTAATGGAAAAGGTTAAATGTGTTTTTTAAAATATCCAGAGAACCAAACTCATTACTGAGAGACACTTCTAACAATGTATTTCCTGTTAAATTCATACAACTTACAGCATGGAAATGAACAATTACATTTCTGTTGCCAGAAAAATACACACATTAGTTTGTTTTAAAATTAAATTTTCACACCAGAGAAAAAGAATTTTTATCTGCTCAGAAAATGATAGGAGCACCACTGTTATCTGTTTCCTTCAATATGAGTCTTTAGAAATGGTAAATTAGCTGATAAAGTATGCTGTAACTTAGCAACCTTAATTTTTAAAACTGTGGTTTAGGTTTTTTATATTACTGTATCATATGAGAGAGACACTAAACTATTTAGCCTAAATGCCTGTGAATTATTTCTTAAGGCGGGTCAGTTTATGCTAACAGATATGATGAGCATTGCCTTCTGTTGTGTCCTTATAGTCCCACTTTTCTTTTTGTTCTAAGCAGTGATATGATCCTACTTATCAGCATGTTGCTTCTATACTCTGGTATCTTAAAGTGATCTCCATAATATACTAAGGTTTTGATAAGTAAGTCTTCCTGATTATCTTCCTTGATGAGTTTCATCAAATTGTAAAAATTCTAAATTGTATTTCCCCCCATTATTTTAAAGAGTCTCATACATTGTCAGTTTTGTTTTAACTGGAGCTTTTAATTTATTCACTTTGTAAGTGACCTGTTTCTCATTCGATACTGTCAAGGATCAGACCTTGCTGCTGTCTAGGAGCCAAAAATTTAAATCCACAGCTCACTTTTCTCAAAGATGATTTGGCCACAGTGAAGCCATTGACAAAGCTCCTCCTAATGACCATTCTTTGTGCATTTTTAAAAAAGGTCATGTTCAGAGGCCTTTGATTCTGTAACTCACCTTGGCCTCAATAACAACAATAGTAATGTCTGCTGCAATTATAAAAGAAAAATACTACAGCAACTTAGAAGTAAAATCTGTTTAAATATTCTCTTCAAATCTGCAAATAACTAATGAGAGTTGCATAAATATCAGTCTAGCTTGCATAACACAAAATGAAATAGGGAAAGCTCTGTACCTTGATATGTTCAGGATATAATATTCTTTATTTCAAACCATGCCACCCATGGAAAAGCTATATTGAAATGTCTGTACATTGTTGATCCAATTTCTTATTCATGGTGTAATGCTGTTCTCTTCATAGTCACACAAACATTAGCATGATTGTGTAAAGTATATGCAATGTGTCTGCTGGAACTCACACAGCACTAACACCTGTGGATATTTCTGCTGTCGAGCTGGGGAGAGAGCCCACAGAGAGGCAAACTGAAGTTCCCTTGGTCAACATGAAGGTTTTTACTTTATAAGTAAAGATTTACTTTATAAGTAAGATTTATAAGTTTCCTGATTAATTACGGATTGCAATGTTTGAATGGCTGTTATGCTTTGTTAAAATTTATGTTTAGTGCCAAATAGTCAAGTTAGTGTTATGTTCTCATGATCTTTTAAAAAGAAAGTCTTCGGTGTACAGCTGATTGCTTGACAATGCAGACTCTTTAAGGTGCTTCTGGGGAAAAATGGATTGGCAGATTCTTGCTCCTTGGAGGCTACAGGTTAAATATCAGAAAAATATTTAACTACTATCATAGTAAGTCAACATGTAACACCTTTAAAATATTTAATTGATTAATTGATTATTTTGATTTATTGATTTATTTTTTATTTATTTATGAGAAGCTAAATAAGGATGCATGAAGAATGCATGGAGAATGTCTTCTTTCTACAGCCTTCCACTCAGTGATGTGGGAAGTGCTGTGGGAAGGGCTCTGCTTCACCTACTAGAATTGGTCACTCTAACCACATCATCAGTCTAAAAGAGAGCTATTCCTTCTAGAGGTGTATCAAATGTATGCTGGAAGAGAAGAGACTGGTATGTGGTAGCCCTTTGCCTGCCTTATGTCCCTTTGCCTGAGGACAACCTCTTCCTACCATTCCGCAACTGAGAAAGCAGCTGTGCTGCAGCTTCTACTTATAGCATAAAAATCAGACACGTTATCTTCTCCATTCCTGTGGCATTTGACATTTGATTTCCTTGCCAAAGGTTCAAATATATGTAAAAGTCCTGAGTAATATGAGTAATCTGCTAAGAGATTTTTTTTCTGTGACTATAAATGGATATTGAGAAAATTATGTTTTTAAAAAACCTGTTTATTTTAAATTATGGGTTTTCTAACTTCCTGTAGCATCTGTACAGTGTTTATTCTTCTTATACATTGTTCTCAAATTTTAGAGACCTATATATATATATATAACAGTTCAGCATCAGGGAAACATATTGTTTATACAATACTTACAGTAAATAAGTAACTTCCCTAGAGAATTTAATTTAAGCAGCTTTTTAAGTTAGAGATTCTCTTGCCTTTGTTCATGACTTTAGAAAAAAATACTATATTATATAAGGTTACTAATTCTACAAAATACTGATGAGCTAATCAAGAACACTAAAACAAAATTTGGAAAATCATACTATTTAGAATGAAAATCATATGTTATAAGAAATCCATAAAGATGACTTTTGGTTCCTGGGTGAGTCATTAATGGAGAAAGTGCCAAATGCAACCAGCAAGCTATTGGCAGTCAATAGATTAATTAACTCTAATGACAATTTACATAATGTATTGAAAAGACAGTGCTTAAGCAGGGACATCTGCAAAAAGGTAATCTGTATGTGCTTCAAATGACCTGATTCCATCTCAGAAGAAATTGTGGGTAATGGAGAAGCTTGTAAGAAAAGAACAGCTTTTTGTAACAAAGATAAGCTTTTTGTAGCTTATCAGTTATCATACCAGTTTGTTAATGCATTCACAGGACTTGTTTTTCGTTTATGTCAACATGAAGACAGCTGAATGGAGTTAGTGATATTCAGAGTTGAAAACAACCTCTGTATCCCAGTGTGATAGAAGTGCAGCTCTTAAACAGAAGGCTGCACAGAAATATGAGATTATCCCAAGATTTGTGGTACAGAATTGTTAATATCACCTATGTCTTTAATATAAGAAATCAATAAGTATGTTTTATGTGGATATAGGTTGGTGAATAAACCATACAGTAAAGTGGAACTCGACACTCACTGCAGATACATACTTTTCTATCTTCGTATGCAAGATGCTAAACAGCAATGAAAAAGACAGGTATGCATGAAACAAATCAATAAAATTGTCTCAAATTCCACTCAGTATGTTCCTTTGCACTGTGACTGTGATTCTCATTTTTTGCTTACATAGATTGCATATTGAAGTACATACAAGTATTTGATATCTTCCCTTCTCATGAGTCAAAGAAAATATTTGTCTTCTTAGAACTTTCAAGACAGTACACTGGTACAAAAAAAGCACAATGCATTTTTTTTACATTTGCTTTATTTTGCGGTGTGGGTTTTTATTTTAAAAAAAAACACAACAAACAAAATCCTACTACATTTTTATGTCTCTTGTAAATGGTTGAATTGTTAATGTAATCAACTTCTGAAATGAATGGTAGACTAATGACTAGGGATGTGTTCAGTAACCCACGAATAATTCCTGTACCCAGCCATTATTAAAAAGAAGAGGGCAGCTTTTTCTGTGGGTGAACCAGCAGTAATCAAAAGATGACAAATTCATGTAAATAACAGTGTAAAGGTTAATGTAGTCCTTGAACAGAACTAAGCTCAGTACCAGACCTTTTGGAAAAAGGGAAAAAGCTTTTATATCTGTACCTAGGTAATTTGTACATAAAACAAGGAAAATGGCTGTGAAATAGTCCCTTTGGGCCACAGGATGCATTCTCTTCCATCTATGGTTGGAAAAGTTGTTACACACTATTAAACGGGCAGTTTGAATGGTAGCTACATTGCAGATTGGAGAGCACATTAGGTTTTTAGGTTGCCAAGGAAGTGCTGACATAGAAGGGATATGACTGGGCAAGTGCAGCAAAGAGATCTTCTGAAGTGTAGAATGTGATTGAGAGCACCCAGTGCTATAGGAAAGTGACTGTCCTGCCTTTGAGTCTCACCTGGTTTATCTTCCTCAGGTCAGAAGATTGGTCAGCTGAGATTACTTTGCTGCCGTGTGTCGTCTTCCCCAGTCCCTGCAAAGAAGAGGGCTAATGGGGGTCTTCTGGGCTGCTCATTAGTACACATGGGAGGTGTGTGGCCAGGCAACCTGAAATGTCCCTAAGCATATCTATTAAGGGTATTTAGCATATCCATACTCAGATGACTCCTGGGCAGGTGAGTGAGGCACCCTTGTGTAGTTCAAGCCACCTCTTTTTCCAAGTGTCCCCAGGAGTTTGATCCAGTAATTGTTAGCAGAATTTAGCTGTCAGTGTTAGCTGTCCAAGTGTTGACAGATCTGAATCAATTCAGAGTGTGTGGTGGTAATCATTGCCAAGTAATCACAGCACTCATGCTGGTAAAGGGAAACCTTCTCTCTCTTATCTCTGAAGACATTGGAATAATTTAATCCTGTTTCCATTTAGAAAGCCCTAATCACTACTTCTGGGAAGAATGCTCCAATTCTCCTAGAAGGTAAAACTAGGCTTGGCTCCTGTCTGGCTTAGTATTAATTTTCTAAAATACTTTAGGAGCCAGAACTGATGTTTTTTCTACCTCATGCTATGCAGACATTACCTACTCATGTTCTCTCTTGTGCCCTCTTGTATTCCTGGTTGCAATTTGAAGTCATTTCAATGGGAGTCACGAGGAACATTGTTATCAAGAATAGAATCTGAAGTTCAAAGATACTTTCCTTGAAAGTGTGGTTATGGGAGAGGAAGGATAAGCTCTGAACAATCTGAAGCTGAGGAAGACTTTATTTGTCACCTTAGGGAAATGCTTTTACCTTCAAATGTTCACACAAGGTGTATTTTCTCCATAAGGAAGCTTGACTATGGCATAATAAAGTACTGATCCCCAGTTTTTAGGTTTCAGGAGAGTTGAGTTAGGAGAGCTCAAGAGACAGACTTAGCCTGAGACTAAGGGTACCAGTTTAGATGGTTTAGATCTGGAAAATAGCCAGTAAGTCTGTAAAACCAGGGTGTTTGGTCATCCCTATGCTATGATTTTAGGATTATTTCTGATAAAAGGTTCATGGTTTGCTTTGACAGCTAAGAACGGTCCAGACTTCTGCCAGGGGTTCTAAATTCATTGGGGTCAGCTGAATGTCCAGTCACTGTCTTGGGGACTAACTGGAGTAGCATTTCTACCACAGTAAGCGGGAAATAGAAAGCACTGGTGAGTGAACCAGGGCTGGAGGACTGGGACAATATTTACTTGGTGAGAGAACAAGCAGCAACAGCAGAATGGTGGGAGAGGAAAAGGAAGAAGGAATTTATGACTTGCTTCCCAAAACACTAGTTTAAGCTTAACATGCTGATAGGATGTGCTAGATAGCAACCAGGATTACAGTTTGGGGAATTTAAAAATCCTGTTTGGTGCTAGCAAGAAAAACACTTTGATCAGATAAAGATTGCTGCTGGTAGTTGGAAGGGAAGAGTACTAGGATGAGGCTGGTCTACACATAAAACTAAAATAGATTATACCCTCTCACAGACTCATTAAACAGCCATCTGCAAAATATTTGTCCATTTTCTATGTTAAAATAATTTTCTGATAAAGAAGAATGGCTTAAATGTGTTGACTTAGTATCCTCACAAATCTTTGAAAGCATCCCCCTGTAGCAGCAGGAACTGTTTATACCTGGCCAGTTCACAGAGGTGCTCCAAAGAGAACAGCAGGGAGCAACTCAGAGCTGGCTTTAATTTCACCCCTTCAGTGGTGGTGTAGGTGCAGCTGGGCAGGTCTTAAGCTCCATCTCATCTCTGCAGAATGATGCAACACATATTGGTGTCTTCACAGTGAAAGAGCTGGTACTCAGCTGTAGGGACACAATTTCCTTTTTGTATTTTAACTGTATCAGTATTTCTTGCTATTATGAATATGTCTGCATGGTAATTTAAAACCATCTGAAACCATCTAACACATCAGAGGGCATTCATTCTGGACATCAGTAATATTAGATGCTAATTTTCAACAGAAAAAGCTTTTTTCCTGTTCAGGTGTTTTTTGTACTTTCTGTTTTTGTTTTTTTTTTTTTCATAAATTTGGCAAAAATCTACATGCTGAAATAAATTTACAGGATGTGCACATGTAGCAGTTCTTATGATAAGAACTAATGATAACTGTTATTTGTTTCTTGTGTGGGCAGGTGTCCAGCTCAGTATTGGTGGGAGTGTGAATGTGCATGAGCAGAATTCAAGGTAAACACACAACTGATGTCACTACTGAAGAAGCAGATTCTCAGTTATAACTTTGTGGACTTTTTAAAAAATATTAACTCATTTTGGATGACCTTTAATGATCATTTATTCTGAATGTTTCGCTCTGACACTCAAAAGATATCAGAATCAGACAGTAAACTACAGGAATAAATATTGTTTCCCTAATCAGCCCATCTGGTCAGGACCTGGCATTTCAGTTGGGAAAGAAATTCTGACATCCTAAAAATTAATTGCATTATGAATCAAAGGGAAGCAGGAATCTCAACTCCCCACTCAGCCTGGTGATCTTACACCACGTTCTTAGAAAATGTTACTTCTTGAATTGGTTAAATGATATTTCAAATGTATTATTTTGATTCTTTCATACACTCACAGTAATGGCTATAAAAGATATATTAAGGTTAATATAGTGATTGAAATGAACCACATAGCCTCAGAAAGCAATGACAGCAATATTTTATGTCTAAATTTTTCTTTGAAAATTTTGTCTAGTCAGTGGATTCTCCCAAAAAGTAAAATTTAATTAAAGCTTCATAAGTTGATGCTTTTGGAGGAAATTGTACTATTGAGGGATTTTCAGTCAGCAGCCATTACCTATTGGGATACCCTTTATTTAGATTCCATTTTTTTAAGATACAAAACCCCAAGGAATTAGAAAAAAAAAATAGGTTTATAAAGTATATAAAGAATGAACACAATCTCATCTTACAAAGAAGCATCCACAACTGGAACGCAAATAAGTTATTATTAAACAGACTGTTTCTACCAGGGGACTGAAATGGACTGAAATTTGCTGCAAATTTGCATAGATTTTTACACCCTTGAAGTGAAAAAAAATCCCCTCTCTATGGGTCATTCAGAAGTGGGTGCTAACAACTCTGAACTGCAATGTTATTTTCTCCATGCTCCAGACAGCAGTGGTTAACAGCAAAGGCAAGGGATGGGAAGAAGCACATGAACTGTGTCCCTGCTGTGCTGCTCAGCAAAGGCAATTGTATTCACAGGAGAGGTGCTCCTCCTGCAGCCTCCTCTGGACTTGCTCTCGTGGGTCTGTGTCCTTATGCTGAGGCCCTGCACCTGGATGTAGTACTTCAGATGGCATCTCATGAGGGCAAGGAGAGGAGGAAACTCACCTCCCTTGATCTGCTGACCACAGTTTTTTTGATGAAGTCAAAAATGAAGTTGGCTTTCTGTTCTGCAGGTGCACACTGCTGAGCTTCTCTGCCAGAGAACTCAAGGACATGTAGGCCCAAACAGAAGGCTGTATTTGGCCCGATTTAGTGTTAGCATGAGTCCCATTCCCAGGAGAAATAAAATTTCAGTGATTGTAAAATTTTCTTGGAGAAAATGTTGTATAATTAATGTGGGAAAAGTTGTAAATATCCCATTCACATCACTTAACCTTCTTCCAGTTGAGGTATTCCCTTTCACATCAGCGAAATTATGGATAATCTTCAATTTTCATTGATGAGATATTCAAATTTCAGTGTTTTTTGTTCATTAATTAAATAGTAATTGGTTTCTGCATCCTTGAACCTTCAGCTATGGGCCATATGAATGATGAGAACTTCTTAGGGGCCTCGCTTAAGCAAACGGGAAAAGAGAACGAAGAAAGTCTTACAGAAGAGACACTTGTAGCTGGTGGTATTTTGCTGGGTTCTCCTTTCCGGGATCAGGGGCAGAAAGAAAGTTGTTTTCTCTGACTAGTTAAATATGTATCTAGGAATCAGTTGTAGTGTTAATAGCTAAGTTTATGGAGCCAGTTCAGACTGCCTCATCCAAGGTCATGGTCCTGAGCAGCTCATACTGGAGTAGTGGCCATGCACCATTCACTCCTCTGCTTTAAGCTAAAAGTTTTTAAATATAACTGGTTTATAATTGTTGGGGGAGCCTGATAGTACATGATCCAAAGCTCAGTGAGACTGGTGATTTTTTTTTCCAGCTCCTAACAGGTTTTAGGTTTGGTACATCAAATACATAGTCACTTGATTTTGCTCTCAGTGAAGCATATTTTTACTCAAGAAATTTGAAGCTTTTTCTTTTTTTTCAGTATCTGTTAATAAAATGTGGATGTTTGATTTCACCAATATGTTTTTGTAATGGATTAAGTTCAAATTACGATCAGAATTTGAAGATTTCCCTGGTCATTTTGAAATACTGCTGGGAAATCTATCAACTTATCCTATTGCTTTCTCAATGATTATTGAAGTTTAGACAAATTACAATTTCAGTTTATGACTGAGTTACATGACTTGAAATAGCTCTTTCATGTTTTAATCAGAATCACCATGCATAGTCTCTAGGTCATTATCACAAAAATATGAAGCATTTTCTTGACCAACTGGGACTTTTTGCTTTTCTTTAGAGAAGACTACATTAAGTACAAAATTGTTTGCTTTTCTTTATGTCCTATTCCAGATATAATTAGAATTATGCATTATCTTCATTATTACTGCTATCTACCAGACAAAGTAATGGACTCTAAATTTGATGTATGAGTATGTTCCTGTTAAGAAGAAACACACATACAAATTATTTTGTCATTAATTTGCATTTAGTGGTATCTTAAAAACTTCATATCTCTGTCTGCAATATTTGAAAAATTTATTGAGCAGCCCCATAGTAAAAGTTTACCTTTTGCAGGATTGATTTTTAAATTCATTTTGTAATTAAGTTAATTGTGTGTGGCATCTGAATGCTAAATCTAATTACATAATTAGATATCTGCATTATTAACTAATCTGCAGTGACATAATAAATACATCCTTTGAATTCCCTTGTCTTTGTTCATTTAATCTGCAAGTTATTTGGTGTACAATTGATAAAAGAATATATCTTTCAACTGCTTTATTATTCCAAATTTATGAATTTGAGATAAAAATGAATGATTTGACATATGGTTATTTAAGCAAATATAAGCTAGCTACAGATGATTCGTAGCACATTTCTTAAATATCACTGAAATGCAATGAATTATTTTTTGTATGAAAGCATTATATGTGAAAATTTCTTCCAAAATGAAATTATTATAGACTAGTAAAAAAAATTATATTCATAAGGAAGCTGAAACATTCAGGTGAGGCTGAAAATGCATTTAATTAACATTTAAGAATCAGTAGAGAGCTGATGAACTTCAAAGAGATATTAGTCAGCTATTTCTTAGATCAAAACAACAATGATAACACATGATGGCAGAGAAAGACTAAAAATTTTGGACTCAATGTGGAGAAACAGATAATTAGATGCATGAGATTAATTATAGCAGGGTGTTTTTAGTAGTTTTGCAATAATACTTTATAAAATTGGAGATGTCTGAAGTGTGGGCAATAATTGTAACTCCTTGCTCTTTTTTTCACAAACATCCTGTGTATTTCGGTGTACAAACCAGATTAATTTGAAACAAAAATCATAGATGAGCTTTGGTTTCCAGGCCTACATAAATTTCTAATTGTTACAGTATTTACCAACTAATAAAAAATGTGTTTCTTTTTATGCATTGAGATATATTTATTTGTTCATAAGTTAATGCTTAAAATTATATTAGATGACGTAGGACCTTCAGAAATCTGGAATTAGGACACCATATAACTATATTGGACATTTTCTACTTTGGAGTACAAAATGCTCAAATTGAAGATCACAGAATCATAGAATCAACTAGGTTGAAAAAGAGCTTTGAGATCACCAAATCCAACCTATGACCTACATTGTTAACTAGACCATGGCACTGAGTGCCACATCCAGTCTTTTCTTAAACACCTCCAAGGACACTGGCTCCACTACTTCCCTCGGCAGCCCATTCCAATGCCCAATCACCCCTTCTGTGAAGAAATTCCTAACGTCCAACCTAAACCTCCCCTGGTGCAACTTAAGACTGTGTCATCTTGTCCTGTCACTGTTTGCCTGGGAGAAGAGGCTGACCCCACCTGGTTACAACCTTCTTTATGTAATTTTAGTGTGATAAACTCACTCCTGATTTTCCTTTTTCTCCAGGATAAACAACCCCAGCTCTCTCAGCTGGTCCTTACAGGACTTGGATTCCAGACCCTTCAGCAGCCTTGTTACCTTTTCTGGATATGCCCTAGCAGTTCAACATCCTTGCCAAATTCAGAGGCCCAGAAACAGACACAGAACTCAAGGTGTGGCTTCACCAGTGCCAAGTGCAGGGTTCTGCCTAGGGAAACATTTTGACTGTCATGTTTCTCCTGTATAGACAATGGATTCGAACTTCAATGACTCTTATGTGGGAATTTTGTGACGCAGGGATTTATATCCCAAGTCTTTGGCTACAGTTGAATTTAATATACTTTACGAAATTTCTATGCCTCCTTTTGTCTCTTGTTTTTAGATAGATTAATTTAATATTACAATATCCCTATAAGTGAATTACATTGTTATATAATTTATTAGTGGATAACACACAATCACTCAGCTGGTCTTCAAGTGATTCATCTAGATTAATTTTGCTAGGTTTTCATGTTAACTTGAACAAATTATGTAAGTTCCTGCACCCTGGGAAATTTTTCTTTTTCGCCCACAATTTTTAATACTCTAGCTGTTAATATTATGATAGGTTTAGAACAGAGGTTTTCTATTTCTGCATCTCTGTCCTTTATGTGAAAGAATCTTATTTGACTCTCCAGGCACTAAAAATGAAATGAAAATTGCAGAAAATTTAAAGAAGAATAAGGGGAGCACAGAAAGACTATTTTATATATATTTAATGTCTCAGAAAATTAATGGCAGCAGCAAAGCAGAAATGGAGATTTTCTAGTACTTTTGCACATCTTTTTAATGTTTGTTCTACACATCTTCTGAGGTAAAGCTGAACTTACAGCAACTAAGTGTTGAGGATACTGGCTAAGAGATTGTCAGTGTAAAGGTTTGTGAAAAGGAGAGTCTTTTGGAAAGAAAAATAATTTCCTCTAATAAAATGTTTCACATTTGACATATACAAGTTCAATAAAAGTCAGACAGTAAAGCCATTCTCCATGTTTATTTTTACCTTTACTAACTTGGGTATTCTTCCTCTAAATTTCACGTCTCCTGTTCCAGGCAGTCTCTGATTCTGCCACAGAAAAGCATGATTTTGAAATAGTAGCCATTTTCATGCATCTCCCTCTCTCCCATTCAGTCAGAGCAGATGTGTCGTTGCATACCAACCACATGCTGGAAATCTGGCAAAGCTACAGCATAGATCTTAAGTCAGCCTACACAGAAACAAGCATCTCTGCCTATGCCCATGAATACTTTGGGTCTTTTGCTTCTTGGGCCCAATGGTGCCTTCTGAATGCAGATCAGCTGTGCAAAAAAGCTTCAAGCTACAAAATAAGCCTCAAAGTTGGCTCACCTCCAATGCCATCTGTGCTTTTAGATCTTAAACATCCATTCAGATGTATTAATGTGTGAAAATCCATTGTTTTTTTTTTTTTTTCCTAGTAGTTAAAGACAATGAAAAATAAAAGGGGAGAAGAACCACCTGCAGCACAGAAAACCCTAATAGTTTTTTTTCATTGAAGAGGGTATGGGGACAGAATAGCACTTTTGCTGTTGGCTGTATGCCAACATATTTCCTGGGTGAATGATGTGTAGACTGATACTGTGTAATGTATAGTGACTCAAAGGAGAGTTTTGAATGTAAAAGATGTTATTCTGAAGTAATAAAATAGTTAGATGGCATAAAGGCAGGCACTTGATTTTAGGCCAAGTGTATGCATTTTATCTTGTCAACATTATGGAAAATTAATTTTTATTCACTCCTTCACTTGGTAGATTCTGATTTTGTCTGTTCACAGACAAAATCCTAGACGGTGCAGAGTACTACTGCTACTACTAGTACAGTATTTATATTCTTGAAAATAGTTACTCTGTAGGACAATACAGATAGAAGATCCATACCTATGTGTAATATTGTTTAAATGTAAGAGGTAAAAATCCCTCTGGAATACAAAAAAGTGTCCTATTCAGTCACATGTACTGTGAGTAGCTGAACACTGTGCCTTTTTTTGTAGTTTTTACAATATGCATTAAAGTCACATGTAAGAATTCAGTAGCTAAACTCCCCATGTTTGGTGGAAGTCTTGGCACTGTGGCTACTGTAGGCTCTGCTAGTGACTGTATCTTCACTTTCTGTTCATTTAATTGTGTGTTGCTTTACAAACACCTATAGCACGTCAAGTCAAGTGTGAAAGAAGATATAATAGCTACATATGTTTTAATTCTACAAGTTGTCATTAGATGGAATGCTACAGCTTGTGCTGTGCATGCAAGTGGAGAAGATGATGAGGACAGTCCATTAAGACTGACTTTAAGAGTGTAGGATCTGTAAGCATTGCCCACCTTGCTGCAAATTCTGGGATGAAGTTTTTCAATACTGGAGCTTTTTATTTTTTTAAGTAGCATTCTGTAGTAAATCCTTCCTTGATGCATGTTGTTCTACTCTTACACAATTATTTCATAGATATTCCTGCCAGTCACTTGTCAATCCTATGTCTATTTCTGTGAGAGTATGAGATTGCTGAACTGTACATATATCACTGTCAGAAAAGTTGCCAGTGATTTGTCTCCTGTGATTCTCAGTTGCTGGTTCCCGCTTGGGCACTCTATAATGAGGAAAATACAAATTCTTCTCAATATTTCCCTACTTTTCTCTTCCTGTATTGGTTTTTTTTTTATTATTGTTGATTATATAATACCCATTCCTTCAGGCTGCTGAATTGGTGGCCATCATGAGTGCTTGTGGTACATTTGGAACCAGCAAACTCTTTGATGCTACTGAATACTTCCTATGTTGGATTGAGTCAGCAGAGAAAGTTTTAAATTAGCAGTTTCTTAGCCTGGCAGTGCAAATAATCTGAGATAACAGAAATGCTGCTGGCATACATGTGCTGCTCTTCTGATGGGACTCTCAGCTTTCTTGGCTCTTTGAAACAAATCTTTCCTTTAGGCTGTCCAAATTTTGCTTGAAATGGCATCAAGTTAAATGGTTTTTACCAGGTTGAGAACTACTTCCTCCCGTGCCTCACAACTGTTCTCTGGGCATTTGCAATATGATATTCTGCCATGTTGAGGTGGAAGCTGGAATTAAAAGGTTTGTCAGAGTGTACATACTTGTAAAATAAATCTTCGTTATGCAGGTTACCATCACTAACTTAGAGATTTGATGTGTAGTTAGTGACAGATAATTATCACAAGGTCTTTTCTATCCATTTTGCATTCCCCTTCTTTCTCTTTGCAAAAACTTCCTTTTGACAGAACAAGCAATTACTATTACTTCAGCTTCATGTGTTCTACATAGTCTGGGAAGCAAAATACTATTTTCTCTTTATTGACAGATGATAAGACTGAAATAGTAAACTTTGATGGAGATTTAATAAGTCAGGCTTTAACCTAGAAGTATTGTCCTGCAACCACAAAAAACTCTCCATATTTAACATTTAGATCTATGATTGCTACTTGCAAGATTTATTGTTTTTTGAAAGAGATTAACTTGTTTGTACTTAGAATCCATTAGACAGGGGTGATACCCTTCAACCAGTGAAGATTTGTCAAAGGCTTCTCTTGAACAAGAAGTCTTTTTTAGCAAATAATATAGCCTCCAAAGGAAACCAAGAACATCTGGAAGGCTGGCAATGCTTGTCTTTCATTTATGATACATGTTTATTAAGTGGTTTAAATGGAAAAAGAAAAAAAAGTTCTGAAGTCTACATATCTGCACCATGGATCTAGGGTCCTTTATTTTTCTGTGACTGATTATTCCATATTAGAATGCATTAGATGCATTACGGAGTAAAGCAAGGATTTCATTGAAACAATATACAAGTACTGGAGGAACATTTACCAATGTTTGCTGTTATAATTTTATAACTTCTGCTTCATTTTAGCTAAATTCACATTTAGTCTTTGTGGTCCTTTACTGATTTCAGTAAGAGTTAGTTATATTGGATTCTCAATGCCTTGAGGACACTTCTGCCATAGCATAGGATTTATGTCCTAAAATCACATGAGCACCTTCCCTAGGGCATTTGTCTCTTATAGGTACTAGACACAGATCCTGTCCATCTAAAGCAATTAGACATCTGGGTTGAATGGTTTGATGGATGTTCTTGCCTCTTCCTCTTGACTGAATGCAGGATCTAGGAAACCTGAACAGAATAATTTCTTAGTAGGGTCTCTGCTTCTAGGTTAGATTAATCTAACTCCTAGTGTGTAATCCCTGCTTTACTGAGGATCCCAAACGTGGGTGCATCCATGTGCGGTCTCACCAGGGTAGAGCAGAGGGACAAAATATCCTCCCTCACCCTGCTGGCCCATGCTACTTTTGATGCAGCCCAGGACATGTTTGGCTCTCTGGGCTGCAAGAACACATGGCTGGGTCATGTCCAGGCTCTCACCCACCAGCATCCCCAAATCCCTCTCAGCAGAGCTGCCTTAAATCTGGTCATCCCCAACCCTCAGACTGATAGAAGGGGTTTTCTAAACCCAGGTGCAGCACCTTGGTCTTGTTAAGCCTCATGAGATTCTCATGGGCCACTTCTAGAGCTTTTCCTGGTCCTTCTGGATGGCATCCTGTCCTTCAGGAGTATCAATCACACCACTCTGCTTGGTGTCATGCAAATTTGCTGAGTGCACATGAGATCCCTTTGTTAATTTTATTGATAAAAATATTAGACAGCACCAGTTCCAATACAGATTCCTGAGGGACACTGCTTGTCACTGATGTCCATCAGGACACTGAGCCATTACATGAGATCCCTTTGTTAATTTTACTGATGAAAATATTAGACAGCACCAGTTCCAATACAGATTCCTGAGGGACACCGCTTGTCACTGATGTCCATCAGGACACTGAGCCATTGACCACTATCCTTTTGGTGTCTAGTGAATTCCTCATCCACCAAACACTCCATGCATCAAATCCAGCTCTTTCCAGTTGAGAGAGAAGGATATTGTGGGGACCTGTCAAAGGCCTTATAGAAGTCCAGGTATTTGACATCTGTAGCCCTTTCCTTGTCCACTGATACAGCTGATCTCTCCTATTTATCACACATAGTGTTGGCCAACAGTCCGTACTGAAAAAGGTAGATGGGGCAGGCTAGAGGAAATGTGTTGCTGAAATGTGTGAGTACCTAGAAAATAATAAAGTCACTGTGCTGGGTAGCTTGGTGTAGATGCTGCCATGTCTGATGATGTGTTGGCAATGTGTGGCATTTGTAGGATGCATAATGCACCTGTGGCATGGGGACAAAGGAGTTAAACTCTAAGAGTGGAAAACATTGGAAGTTTTATTCCTGATCACTGGCTCATTGTCATACATGTGTTATTGATTTGAATAAACAATTTTTGCTCATCAGAATGACATTAAAAAAACCATACATGTCCAAAGCAAAAAAATGGTAAAGTAATGGGGATGCATGTTATTTAACTGACAGTCTGTGCTGCTGATATTTACAAAAGTAAGAATGTTATGTATTCTAATATGTTTGTTATTGAATTTCATGCTAGATCTCCTGGTGTCCTCTGCAACTTGTCAGAAGTGAGTATGGTTGCAGACATATTGCAGCACGGAAATGCTCTCAATTTAAGAAATTGAGGTTGATGGAGGTTTGTTAATCTGAGGAAGTCTGCACCTAAGTTAGGCTCTTATGTATTCATTTTCTTTCTCTCCCCATTTTTTTGATCTGTAGCACATCTGGATTCTAAAATAATTTACCTATTAATTAATTAGGTCTGAATTTTCAAGTTGATAGATACTTAGATTCTGGTTCATAGAACTGTAGTTGGGAAATGCAATTGTATCCTTACAGCTCCTGATATGTAATAATACAAATTGTTTCTAGAACACCCATGAGATGGGAAATTGTGATAAGGATCTGCAGGTAAAAAGCACAAAACTCATAGGTTATGAAGTGACTGTATTTACTTACATGTACAAAGCTTCACTTGTAAGGATTGGAGGCGAATATTATAAATGCATTTTTTACATCAATCACTTAAAATCTGGACATTTTCGGCATTTAAAAACATAACATTTAAAATAACTATTATCTCAATACTTTTCAAATTTGTTTTTTCCTTCTGATTCTTGCTGCTTTTACCTGGAAACATACATGGCTTTGAAAATTGTGACATTAAACTTGGAAACCATCAATACATTTTGCAATTTTTTGGAATTTTTTAGGCACGACAGTAAAGGCTAAACTGAAAGAACACAGTGCTCACCAGTTCTTACAATAAAAGCATCCCTATGCCTGTGTCTCACATCAGTGCAACATGAGATGGATGAGATGAGATGACATTCATCCTGGGGGAACACATCAGCTGGCAGAGACCTTCACCCACATATAGGTCAGCTCTCTTTTGAGCAGACGTGAGATAATTGCAAGAGGTGTGAGAGCCTACATAGCTGGGTCAGAGGGTGAATCTGCTCGCCTACCAACACAACTCTCACCCAGAGTAATATTTACATATATGGGAAAACAATTTAACCTGATGGCTTCACAGATGAACAAAAGGGATGGATTTGGCCCGGTGTCTTTGCTCCTCAACTGCCTATGAGCCTAATTGAATTTTAGCATAATTAAACTCACCATGTACTGACAGATTGCATTTCACACTGCCTCCCATACTGTGGCAGGGGAAAGGAGTTTTTTTCAGGTGCTATTGCCTTTTCCCAAGGGCCTGAATAAATAGAAACAGGAGGGGGAGCTGTGGGAACATGAAAAATAAAGGGAATTATTACTTTGCTTTCAATAGAGAAGGAAGAGGAAAAATTTCCATTTGTTTTAACCCTAACTCTGCTCACCTGAAAGACAACATTGTTTGATCTAACAGAACAGGGATTAAGAAGGTATAGGGTGGCCAAATATAAATATGCTGGGCAGTGAATGAGACACTATTGACACATGAACAGCTGAGTGTAAATAGCAGACAGGAAAAAAATACAGACTGGAAATATGAAAGTTTCTAGCTCATTAGAGCAACAATTTCTGCTTCCTAGTAGAGTAAGTAAAAATTTAAACGTTGTTAAGGTAGAAATTGACAGGTTACTAAGAAGTTTGGTGACTGATCAGCAGGGAATTGGATTCAGAATTCCAAAGTTCTCCTGGGCTTTTGTGGGTTTGATGAAGGAAAAATAAATCTAGCTTGGTGTTGTAAACAGTCCTTTAGGATACCTTACTTTCTATAAGAAAGAGCAGATTCTCAAGAAGAACATGGAAAAATCCCCAAGGTATTAATACAATACTTATGGAGGGGTGAGTCCTTCTTTGAATCTGTGTTCTGGCAAGGAGGAAGGTGGGGACGTGTGCCTTGCACATGGGCTATAATTGCTCTCTGTATGCTGGCCTCTGAGAAGGGAAGAGGGCAGCATTGCTGTAACAAACACCTAAAATACCCTTGCTGTCAGCTTGTAAAGGAGGATGCACAGCTGTGAATCCTCAGAGGAGAAAGGTGCTTCTTTCTGGCACGCTTTGCTACCTAATTGTGCTGGGAGAGCAGTTTAAGAACTTGCCCAATTGTTCTTAGCTGTCCCTACTGCCCAGCTTAGGTGGCTGCCTTGGTTTTGCTGTGCATGCAATGTGCCCATGTTTAAGGCTTTAACTATGACTTCCCAAAGTCTCCATGGAAACTACTTCAGCTACCAAAGCTAGCACACCTGTCTTGAGTGTGTCATCATCAACACCTGTCATTCCCTGGAGAAGGGAATTACCAGCCTCACTGGCTGCTACCCAGAATATGTAGATTGTGCTGAATTCCAGCATTGAATTCATTTCTACATTTCATCGGAGCAGCAAAAACTTCAGTACTACAAAGAAAATCTGCTCCAGTCATACAGTAGATAAAAAAAGGCAAGTAATTTCTCACCTGGTGAAGGACAGAAAGAAATATGAGTTTCTTCTAAAATTACTAAGGTATTCATATCCTACTGTGCTAGCAGTGATATTAAACCTTCCCCCAAATAGAATACATGGAAAGCCAGTATAGTGTTCCTTACATTCACTTAACAGCATGAAAGGGTAAAATTCAATAAATGAAAAATGCACTGCAGACTTATATTCTGTTTTTGTGATATGTTTATTTCCTTATGGTCCTTCATCAGATCTTCAGTCACAGTTATTTTTCTGGCATTTAGCAAACATTTCCCCTTTTAATAACTGGTCACATATCTTGTTAATCAAATTCAGTGAGGGCTATGTTGAAATGACATAGTAAGTGTATTAAGCAATATAAAATTGCACATAAAGTTAAAACAATAGTTCCGATGTTAAAAATAGTTCAGTAATCAGTGTTAACATTTTTAATGATGTTAGCATTGTTACAATGATAAGAAACTATGCACATGTCAAAGTGAAATTCCTTTTTCTTTTTTTTAGATCTCTTGCAATATTTTATTCTATACAATTTAGACACAAAGAATGTACCCATGAAAGATGGGATTTTACAGAATAATAGTGGAACAGTAATTGAAAGTGTTATTTCTACTGCATCATAAAATTTGATCTGCTTTTGTTTAATTCACACCATAGCTAAATAATTTCCTCCTTCTAAGAATAACATTTCAAAATATTCTTATTCTAGTTGCCCTATGTAATTTATCAGTAATTTTGTGGCTTCCTGAAGTGAGATTTTGAGCTAAAATCCCTGTTGTTTCTAATTAATGGGGTAATTTTATTCATTATTTGTGGTTGGAATGAATAATTTTAATGCTTAAATGGGACGTTTTAAACAGCCACACAGTTAACCTGGTTTTTACCTATAGAAAAATGAGTAATAACTGAAAACCATAACACAACCTACCTTTGCCACTTTCTCAACTGAGGCTATAAGTCTGCTTGACAATGGGATTCGAAACCAGCTACCTCTTGCACACAAGCTCAAAACTCGCTTTTCCTCAGTGATCAGTGATTGTGTTGACAAAGCCAAACTCCTCATGCTGTCCCACACTTACCCACTTTGTCCTGGACTGTGAGTGCCAGGGCAAGACAAGCTACATAAAACCTGTGCATATGTGGAGTGGATGCAATGAAATGGAAGAAGCAGGTGCATATGTTGTACTTTCACAGCAGGGGAAATGCAGGCTTCAGGCTGAAGACGTGCTCATAATTAAGTTTTTTGTAACTTTCTGTGCTCTCTCTCAACAGTTGTTGTTGCCAGTGTACCCTGATGACTGAGGCTGGTGAAGGTGTTAATGGGAAAAAGCACAGCTTTTCTTATATATTTGAGTAACAGAGACACAGACCCTTGCATCATAAAATCTGCAATAATAAATGTTCACTTTTTCAGGTGATTTTCCAATGGTATGACTTTCTTAAGAAAAGAACCTTTTTATTTTTAAATTTTAAGTGATAGGACAGAAGTAGTGGCAGATTTGCCATACCATAGGGTTTCTCTGTTTGCAGGATATTTGTGAAAGGACTTCATTCTGGGCCAAGTGGGATACTTCAGTATTACTAAAACTGAGTTTGCAAGAGAGAGAATGAGGTGGCTTTCCAACAGCTACTGCACCAGTTCTGTGAGAGGCTGGAGGATGGTGCTGGAGGGGTCCTCATGTGATTACACATTAGTATAGTTTTAACAGTCTTCTAAAATAGACTGTGAGAAGTCTCCTCTATGAGAGAATGAAGTATTTAGGAATTGTGCAGGACAGCTGTTAAGAGGTGGATCATGCTATTTAAATGTCTTCATCTAATGATGAAGAAATTCTGTCAGAAGAAAACCATCAAGGATTAGAAGATGCTGAACTACTAACATGCTAACTACTATTTCTAAGGACAAATATAGGCATCTAAACAAGAAAGAACTAAAAAAAATATTCTCCCTGAAAAGAGGAAACTTATCTTGGATTAAAGAACTACTGTGAACTTTTTATACAGTCCATTTTTCTAATTTAATGCCTAGGCCTTATAAATTTATTTTAATGCGAGCCATACTTAATCCTAATGCTAAACTCTGGCTATTAAAATGACTGGACAATGAATAAACATATATGTACTATAATTTTTAAATTAACAGTGACAGGGCCCATCTGAAGATGAGATGAACCCCTTATGAAGAAAACAGGTATAATGAAAGTCTTCAAAAGAGTTCAATGTCTTCTTTTAGTAGCACTTCAGAAAATGCCTACTTGCAAAAGTACTAGCATTATTCCTTGTACTGTGTGCTCTGATAATGCATCAGATTCCATGGAAGTGATTTCTGACTGTAATTCTTTAAGAATTTTTTATCAAGTTTCTTGTCACATGTCTTTCCTTGTGACCAAAGTTTCCATGAGATAAACTTATAAATGAACCCATCCAGCAAGAATAAAAGATTGTTCAAGACTCTAATAGGCCACAAATTGGATTGCTGAACAATCCTCTAATCTGTTGTCTCTGTTCTTCTTTCTCTACAACTAAGACTTGGGGGAAAAAAAAGCTATGAGCTGCTGTCAGTTGTAATTATTCCCAACTCAGATAAAATGTCCTGATCTGTGAGAGGTAGGTCAAATGTCAGAGAAGGCTTATGGGAAACACTAGAAGGGTGAAGGATTCTAAGTAAGCTTTGCAAGTATTTACCCCTTTTGTAGAAAATAGCTGAGAATTTCTAAACCAGAAAAAATATAGAAAATGTCATGACATATCTGCAGTGACCCTGTCTATAATAATCTCTTGTCAAGCATATTGATGAGTTAAGTGGCTTAATAATTATTTTGCTATCAGAGATGACACACATTGATGCCTCTTCAACAGACACAAATTTTATATATTTTAATTCTGGATTAGAACAGCTTAAGTCACAATGTTTAATGTTGTCTGTGTATATGCATTTATGATAAAACTTGAACCAACATGTTTTAATTTGGATAAATTTGCTAATCATTCAGGTCTACCACGTAATTCATTTTACAGGCAACAAAGTAATAGAATCCCAAATTAAAAAAAAAATTAAAGTACAAAAAAATTAGTAATTCTCAGAACTACATTGTTTCTATGTTTATAGGTTGTGAGGGTGTGATGGTGACTATACTATTTTTTTTTTTTGTTGGAGTAATCTGGAATTTATTTTTTGTTTAATATTAGAGTTCAAGTCACTCACTTGAAGTGAGAGACTAGAAGTGACTTGAACTAGCCACTTGCTTATGGAAGGAGATGATTGGATAAAATGATTGCTATCAACTGAGAACTAAAGCATCAGATCTGTAAATTTGTGAATATAGCCTGAAATTTTTTGTTCATGCTGGACTAGTCACTCTTATGGATGATAAAACCATTTTTCACTATTAGCCCCCCCTGCATTTAGTACATAAATACAGCTGAAGCAGTGTGCCTAGCTTGAAGTGAAGCAGGTTAAATGTGGAGAATAGGGAGCATGATCAGCACTTACAAATGCTTCAGACTGAAGTAATTATCTTTTATGTATCATTCAATAGGATGTAAAGTCAGGGATATGTGTCAAGTAGTGAGAACCAGGATATTCAGTCCAACCTGTAGTACCCTTTATCTTGTACATTAATATGATTTCTTTGCTTATTTATAAATCATTAAATGCACACTGAATGTCTTTAAAGGTGAATGGGTTGCTGGTTTGCAAACATAAAAGAATCTTGTTGACTTACAGAATGATTACTCCTCTCCCAGTTCTTATACTGCTTCTGTAGCCAATACAAAATATCCTTTCCTTGGGCATTCTAATAAAGAGGACACTTTGGCTGAATTTCTCTCCTCTTTCTTCTGAACTGAATGGTTGTCCCTATAGTGTGTATCCTGTCTGAGAGAAGTGCCTATTAGTTCCCATCTGGAATCATTAAAAGATATTGAGTTACTTGATCAATTCACCTTAGTCTGATTCCACTGAAGTTTTAAGCAAAATGTATGATATACTGAGATTATGAGGAGAGCAGAATGTATTGCAAATAAACAATTGCTGATTATTTCTCCCAGAATATTAAAATATAAACCAGTTATCTGTTGAGTCATACCAAGATTGTTTTAATTTTGCTGCTGCTTCAAATCCATTGTAAGTGACCTCACCATTCTTCCTGTAATGCATAATAAATTGAATCACTAATTCTTTTAGAAAAGTATGTAAAAATCTTCAATTTTAAATAAAAATTCTTTTAGAAAAGTATGTAAAAAAAAAATCTTCAATTTTAAATGAACATAATCTGTATAGACATTAGTTTAAGTAAATGGTAATGCATCCCACAGTATTTTTCTCCTAGCACTAACCACCAGGACACCTGTGTGTCATTAGTTTTTCTTCAATGGCCTTTTGTCTTTAATGTTTTAGCTGAATGTTTTAGATTAAAACAGTATATTAATGCTTAAAGAGCAAAAGTCAGGTTTATGTAGAAATTTTATAGACTTTTATACTATGTAAAGGTGCTCTTTGGAAACCTGTAACTTGTGGGCCATGGTTAGATGTCTATTCAGACAAGAAAAACATGATGATGATTTTCAGAACTCTAGTACATTACCATGTACTACATGGGCAGCAAGAAGGGCAGGGTTTGCCTTCTGCTGCTTGATTCTCTGCCTTTGATCAAAGCACCAGAGTACAAATGATGTGGATTCTTTGCTTCTTTTTGCCAAGGTCGGGATTAAATGCACGAGATGGTATTTCTTGTTCGGACTCAGATGTTTATTAGTTCTGCTCTATATTACAGTCTCACAAACTGTGAGTTCTACAGCACTTCACTCAAGCAAACTAAAAATGGAGCCATCTCTCTCTCTCTACAAGGTCTTTTAAGGATAAACTGTTCAATTAAGAAATGACACCTAAATTATTTTTATTTTTAACCCAATAACTAATCACTCGTGCCTCACAATGTGAACTTTTTTATCCAGTTACACAATGCAACCCAAACCCATGAGGAAGAAGGTGAAGAAGAAGGTTAAGAAGAAGGACCACCCTCTGTACTAAAACCTCCATCTTGCTTTATATATATATTACTATTTTCTTAAATCTTAAACTCTTAAGTTTTCTACCATGTGATATTACACACTTTTATTCAGACTACACATCCATAATCCCAATTCTATAATTCAATTTTGGAAGCCTTCTCCACAGCCTCAGATCAAATGCATTGCTCTCTTGGGGGTCAGTGCCTGTCAGCACAGAAAGTCTAAAATTCTCACAAGCCAGGGTTCCAACACCTATAGCCATAGTTTCAATATGACTGTAGGTCATATTGGAATAAAAGATGGCTTGCCATATTAGAGTGGATAATAGATAATATATTTTTTGCACACTGTCAACTGGCACACATTTATGCAGGAGTTTAAGCTACAATGTAATAAAATAAAGTATTGTCCTTGCATGCCTTTCAATTTTCCAAACTGTGCTCTTCACACTTAAAGTGACTAGCTGGGGAAAGAAATTAATGCACTTTTAAGACTGCTGCTTCTGATATATAAGGGAAAGAAGTACAATTGAAATTTGATGACAAAAATTGTCATCAAATTTTTAATGCAGAGCTTCGATTTGTTCTTTTTTTTGCTTAGCACTCAGAAGTCAAAGTATAAGAAATTAAAGTTATCTTATGTCTTCTGCATCTTCACCAGCAGTTAAGTAGGTTTCTCTGAATATCTATATATTGATTTCAAATAATGATATGAAAATGTTTAATTTCTGGTTTGCATGTACCCTTATTATTATTTATATGATATAACTCAGAAAACATAAAGTTTATTGGAAAGAGTCTGTACAGAGATGTCATCTCTTCTACCACTGTCCGTATCTCAGGGCTTGCCTCTCACTCTAAAAGGTAATCTGTACAACCTTGAAATCAAAGTTTGATATTATATGAAGTACACAGCTATAAAAAGAAACAGACCTACTTTGTCATTATATATTATAAAATAGTAAAATAAACTCAGCAAAATTCATTCACAAGGAAAAAAAAGGAATTGAAGTGCTCTTTTTAATAGCTATCTTGTAAAGAGATCGATGATTGAAAATTTATGAAACATTTCAATGATCAGTGTAACAACTGTTGTTTATGTTGCGTATCGATTTTTGAAGTATTTTTCCTGTTGGTTTGAATCCAAACCTACTAAAAATAGAAAACCTTGAGATAAAATCTTATGGTAGTGTCAGTTATTGTTTCCACTATAAAACTTTTTTTATCATATAGAACATGCAAATGTCTTTTCACAGAGGAAAGAAAAAACCCCAAGCCCAAAAGACATTGCAAAACGTGTAGAGGTTTAAATATCTGTGATGGATTTTAGGATTTATTGAAAAAAAAAGAAAGAATTACTTCTGCCTTGCAATTTGTGAAGTCACTTTTAGTTTTGACTTCTGTACTTAGCTATTTCTGATCTGTCATTTTTCTTGATGACAAGTAAAAGATCTAATGACCTGAAAGATCTCCAGAAGCACAACACAAACCTGTTATTGATATGTAATGGTTTTCATTCACTAATAAATAAGGGCCCAGATATTTTGCTGCAGTTCAATATTTCTTGTTCTGTTTAATGAATAGCATTTTTCTGAATTAAAATAAATATTCCAAACTATAAACAAAAAAAAGAATATAATTTAAATATATATAATATCTATATGATACACTAGGCAGTAAATACATTAAATAATACATTATTTTGCAAAAAATATTGTAACTTATTCTGTAACCAATTTAAAATTCTCTGTGTGGTTAGGAGATTTGACAGGATAAATATGTATTAGGCTGGAGCAAAATATGTACTCATGGTCCTAGCTAGTCAGTGCTGGCATTATGTTTCCCTCTAAGTTCTGAAAAACTCAGGTGAGATGACAATTTAGTTGTAACAGCAAATTAAAAAAGAAATGGTAGAGTGAGACTTTCTTCAAACCAGTATGTCAAAAACTTGTTATCACTTTTTAAAGAGGACTTTCTCCTAGGGTGATCTTATGATTGCAATTCTTGTTTCATATCTCCATCTTTTCTTCATCCTATTCTCCCTCTGCATGGTAAAAATTTCCCACAAGTGCACAAACGGAATAACACCTTAGCTGATGATTATCTGTTGCCTATCAGGATGGGCAGAGATGAACTGCTCACAGCAATAGCTGGCAGCAGTAAGGGCCACTCTGTGCAGTTACAGTGTAGAACATGTGCTTTTGCCAACCACATGCTGGCCAGGCTGTTAAAGAACAGAAGAGGCCAAAAAAACCATCAAACCCTCCCCTCCCCATCCAAGGAATCAGAATAAAATTTCAGTTCCCATCCCTTCAAAATGCATCCCAGAGCATTCCATAGTTTGTCACAGGGTCGTTACTTGTATGACAACATAATCTCTTTGTTTTTATAATCTGTCGTCCCCTGGCTGAAGGGTTTGACTCTGAGGGTGAGTACTGATAAGGATGTGGAAGCTGCTGGGAAATTCCATGCAGAATGAGGGGATCTGTTTTAAGCTTGAAGCAGCTGCATAGTCTCACTTACACCTGTCTGCCAAAAAAAGGATTTGGAGAGGCACCTCACCACAAAGGCTTCCTTACTCTCGTTCTCATCTAGATGGATAATTCCAATGGGAGATGCAAGTTCCCATGTACTCCATACCAAAAACTGAACAGGGAATGGCCTGACCTTAGTATCCTGTATCCTGTATCCTGTATACTTCATTAGTATACAGAATAAATTGATTAAATTAAAGGAAATAATAATTAATGAAAAAAGCATTATAAACCTCCTAAAACAACCATGCCCAATTTTTGTGTCTGACTTCCCAGCAACATTTGATTTATTTTTCTATTAGTAAGGAAAAAAGATAACTCTGATGATAACTATCATTTATTGAATGGTTATTAAGTATTTAGTTGATTATTTTCTGCTTTGTAATGGCTGTAATTCTGATTCTTGTAATTAAGATTATATTATTGGGTTTCACAAAAGTCCCCTTATTTTAAATCTTTGTGTTTTTAAGCTTTCTGTTTAGATTTGCTGTTGAGTTTAATCCAGAAGGATGAAACCAAAGGGAGGAGAAGGGAGGGAATTGATTCCTTTGCAGGCTTTAAGAAATATTTAAAAAAATCTTTAATGACTGAATTTTCTTTTCCCCAAATTTTATATTTTATATTTTAGCTCTAATACTAAAATTGTTCATCACTGTAAGCTAATATCAGAATGGGAAAAAGTCCACTGTGCGATATGCTTTTTGCTTCCCCACTGAGGTTTTGTGATTTGACGTATGCATACATAAATCAAAAAATGTATACTTTTTTCTTCTTTATTTTTCTTTTTTTTTTTTTTTCTTAGAATAATGGGTTAAAATTGTGGCATGAAGTCTGGTGTATACTCATCTATAAAATCCAGATTAAGGTATCTAGATTAAGATCATATAATAACAAGGCTCTGCTTCTTTTTACCATATACTGTTAGCTATACCAGCGATTGCTTCCTCTGATTAACTGCTACAGATTTTTAAACCTATACTCTCCTAGTCCCAGCAGATCTGGGAAAATACTTTTCAGCAAGTTATTTATTTCTAAGAAGTTCAGATTGAGATTGACCAAAAATATACTTTCAGGGCTAATTTACCATATAGTATATTTTAGCCATCCTGAAATCACACACACACACACACATACACACACACACACGCACACGCACATGCACATACATATCCACCCATACTTTTTCCAAAAGTGCATAAGAAAATGCTGATTTCTTTTAGAACATGAAGAAGATAATCCTTCCATGATTTTTTTTCCCAACAAAAACCCACTGTATAAAATGCTTAAAGTGGCTAGAGTTTGGATAGAAACTCTTTTGAAATAGCTTTTCCATCTCAAATAAATGAGAGTGTATTTAAGTCAGTGTATTTCAGTCTATACTACCTTCTACTTTCTATAAAAACTCAAAATAATAGTAAGATTAGGAATCAAATTCTTTATTTCCCTTTTGGTTTTCCTTAACCTCCAATCTCCAGGGTCATGCCCAGCCTCTCGTTCACTGAACAAATTTGGTTATTATATAATATCCTACTCTATATGTAGAGTAGTATTTCATGTACTGTTGTAGTCTGGAGTGGATCCTGGAAAGAACAGAGTGAGTGGTGAAGTAAATGAAAGTTTTGTTATAAAGGGCTCAAAAATCTCAAAATGAAACTGTTAGTTAAGCCTGGTCCTCATTTTTAGTATCTTTTGGAGTGTTTCACTTTGCAGTATTAACAAAGTTGTTCCAATTCACATATTTTGATATAATCAATACTCAAATCACTGCTTTTATTGGATACAATTCCCATCTTCATTGCAAGAAAATTTTAGGGCACAGTAAAACTCGTTGTAACATAAACAACCATGCTGTTGGAGTATTAAAAATATGAGGTGGATGGAACTAATATTCTGCAGAGATTTTTTTCATAGGCTTCATTTTTGTTTGTGTTTTACTTATAGCCTGCTACTCCCAAATCCTCCTAATGGCCATATGGTCACTTTTGTCAGTCTTGCACCTGGATACAACAACTGGCATTAGGTTAGGGAAATTTCAGAGTAAAGGAAAATTTGAAAAACTGTGGGAGATCAGCCAGAGTTAGTATGATCTGTGTAAGCTGAGAAAGAGTGCAATAACAGGAACAACACATGTTGTAATTGGCACAAGTCTGTTCTCTTCACAAAGGTCCATTGGATAAGTCCTGCCCCCTCATTCATCCTGGACTAGTGATGGGCAGCATGATGTTTGTACAACAATTAGGTAATTTAATCTGACTTGTGCTATGCAGAACAAAACTTCCAAATGCAGGGGGTTTTGTGTGTTTTGATTGGTATTTGAAAGGAGAGAGACAGGGAAGGGATTAAAAACAAGGAAAGAGAAGAAAGGGAGAGGAAGAAGAGTATTGATTGGGCAACCTTTTTTCTTTGTACAGGTGCTGACAAAATGGATTTTATTCTGGTAAATATTCGTGCAAAAAGCATGATAATATATACTCATAGACATGCTTTTCTATTTGCAAACAAGTATCTTTCCAAGAGAAAACAGAGCAGCAGAGGAGAGAACAAGCAGGCCACTAAAAAGAGGCAAGTAAGAGTCAGGAAGAGAAGAATGAAAAGGAAGTGAGTTTGGCAACAGTTTGGATGAGTTGGGAAGCTCTGTTCTGTGTTTTGTCATAAAAAATTTGGGAGTAGAGATTATGTAGAGGAGAAAGGAAAAACAAAGACCTGTTATAAGCAGGTCAGACAAGTATGCCTTAGACTTTAGAGACAATGATGGCATAAAGACATGTTCATACCTCCTCCCTCCTAGTTCCAGGAAAGCCACTATTTGAGTAAGAAAATTTTGAAACCTATAATTTCTCCTGCAATTGAGCATTGGAAATCCTGGTAACAGCTAGCGTTGGTATTGCAAAGATGATAAGGCACGGAGATCTGTATTTTTTTAGCATGCAGCCTTGGGCAAAATTGTTTCTGGTTCATTGTAGAAGCCCCTCTTTTTTAAAAAAAAGAGGCAGGAAGAACTTGTCATCTGTGTTCTCTCCTTTGTCCTAGAAAGATCCCTTAACACCCCTCATGTCCTATTCTTGTAAACCTGTTCTGCAATTTCCTTCCCATTTTCTGTCCTGATGTTAAATTTCAGAATAGTCCCACTCCCTGGCTGGTCAATCAAGGATTTCCTCAATAATTTCCTACAAGTGCCTTTATTCAGTGTTCATCTTATTTGCCCTACCATGGTTACTCTTTTTGTCTCTGACCCCTCCTCAGCCTCATTCACTTTCCACTACTTTGCCTTTTTCCACTACAGCAAGTCCTGATTATGTCTCCCATACCTGGCCCTGTTTTGAAGCTTACTGAGAGTTGTTTTCATCGTTGTTGCATTCCCTTTACCTCTCTGGTTTTCAGACTCTATCTTCCTTAGCCAGCTTTATTTTTCTAATTCTCTTCATGAAACTTCATGGCTTACTGGTTACTTTCCATATTTACAGTCAGAAAAAGTCTTGCTCACACTTATGAATAAGGAGCTCATTTTTGTATGACTTAAAGGGAAGGAACTGTCTGTGACATCAAAGACTACAATGGGCTCCCATTTGTTAGTACCCTTTAAGTATTCTTAGACCATAAATTAAACTTTTATTTTTATTATAATAACAACAATAGTTACAGACTAGCTAATGGCATAAATAACAGTCACCTTATTCTGGGCATTAAATTAATCATTAAGGGAACAAGTCCTGGAGTGTAAAGGGCTTTCCTGGAAATCATTGTACAATCTCCTGGAAACTGTAAGATCTCATCCAGTTAATACTTTCTGTGCAGTGCAGAATGCCTATTAAATGCATGAAAATAGCATTTTTTTTCCACTAAATTTGAATTTGGGGTCTCTTGGACTTAAATTATCCTTACAAGGAGAAGACATGCATTAATATATATGTAATTACTTTGAATAAAATATCTTCTAGGCTTTCTACTTGTAATAGAATAGAAATCTTGATTTTTATAGTAGAACAATAGCATTCTTAATGATGTTAATAGTTTCTTGATAATACTAATTACATTCAAGTACAGATAACTCTCAATTACTTTTTTATTAACATGCAAAATAATATATTCTAACAGTCAGTTTATTAATATATTTTATAAATGTCTTGATAACAAACTATAACATACAGTTACTGAATATACTATTACATGTGTGCTTCATTTAATTTGTAAGTCAGATGACCTTAATGGAACAATCAAGCTCTTTAAAAATAGAGACCGAATTCTTTGCAGAATCATGATGTAGTTAATTCACTAATTATAACAGCAGCAATATTTATAATATTTGAAGACAAAAATAGTTATTATCCTTTAATAATAGTTATTATCCTTTTCTCATAGAGGTTACCCCACCCCTGGAAGTGTTCAAGGCCAACCTAGATGGGGCCTTGAGCAACCTGATCTAATAGTTACTAGCGGGTGGCAGCCCTACCCATGGCATGGGATTGGAACTAGATGGTCTTTAAGGTCACTTCCAAGCAAAATTTTCCATGATTATATAATGTCATCATAAGGGCAATACTATATTTTCTTCTATCTTTAGAATACATCTGCTGTCAAATAGTGGTTTATTGCTAAGATAATATTCCTTTTTTTTTTTTTTTTGTTTTGGTTTATCTCATGCTTCATTGTCAGTAAGGCAAGAAGTTAAATAGATATTACTGCCTCAGGAGATCTCTGCCTTCTAGTCAGTAATTAACTTAAAAATTATAAAAGCAGTCCTTAATTACAGTTTTTCTGTATTTTTGTTTTTGATAATTTCAAAACTAGAAAACAGTGTAGTTATTGAAAATGGAAGACAAACACACCAGAGAACTGGCATCTCTTGAAAAACAAAATACTCAGTGCAAACGGAAGAAAAGATCCAAGAAATTTTCTTGTAATTCAGACCATTCTGTTTTTTGTTGGTTTGGATATTTATCATGGAAAGTACTAATACCTTGTCTAGTTCTATAGCTGTTCCTATTTTTTCACAGCAGAGGTATGATGTGGAATGCTGTCCAGATGTTGCAGATAAGATGTGCAAAGGGGCAGATGCAGCTATGAAGATCATTGAGAACTTCCTAGAAGCTTCACACTGCCTTATTTTCTTTTGCTACATTTGCGGGAAAGTAAATAAGTTAACAAGTTGGAACTTTGGATTGAAAGAAAAGGTTTCCTGCACTATTTTCTAAGTACCACTTCTTAATGGTAAGATCAGCAGATATACAGTAGCCTAGAGATCCTAAGGCAAATGATTTTTTTTTTAGGAACTAAGTTTGAAAACTAAAGAGAACTGAGTTCTCTAAATGAGAACTATAGCTCCCTCATTCAGATGTTTATTTTGGGTTTTATAGTTTTTTGTTTCTGATTTTTACATAGTAGGTTAGATGTTTTATCAAGTCTGTATAATTCTGATAACTCCTGAAATCCAGCAATATTTTTGTATGTACTTATATACATGTAGTCATATCTATGTCAGGAAGTATTATGTTTCTTTCCAGTTCTTTAAAATTTTGGTAATTTTGATTTTTCTAATTCCACAAGGTAAATAAAGGTGGCTACCATATGAAATATGAATTGCAACTAATTATTAATATACATAATTAAAGCTATAACTTTGTCCACCTCAAATTGATAGTTATTATCTTGGGGGAGCCCAATTTAATTTTATAAAGGCAATTTTCTTAACTGGTTTACTTTTAAGCAATATTAATTATAGTTTATGATTGAAATCTTTGGCAGAGGAAGCACTGAATTATCCAAAAGCAAAAGCATTGGCTCTTTTTTGCAAGGTAAAACTTTTTTCCCCAACCAAGGAACTATAAGAAAGTATAAATTAGTGTTACTTGGGCAATTCAAGTCTGAGAACCCCAGTGATGTAAGGATCACAGGTGTGAAGTTTTGTTCTTCCCTCATGTGCACAAACAGGATGCTTTTTCAAACAGTGAAATAATAATTAATAAGAGATGTTCTTTGATCCTTCATAAAGTCTTTTAAATTATAAAATATTTTTTAAGAAAAGTTTAAGCAGCTTTTAAAAACCTGGTGTCAAAAACAAATCATGCTTTTAGAGATAGTCCCCAGTAGAATGACTTGTAGCTGAATAATGTTTTGTCTTTTTATTGACAGGTCTTAGCTTCTTTATGTCTTTCTGTTTGCTCAAATCAACCTTGTTATTTCTACTTTACAAGAAAGCAAGAAGCCTGCAAATCTTTTCTGCAGACAAGTCAATACATTTTTAGACTTTCTGGTGTTTTATTTTCAGGAAAGTTCACATGGAGAGGTTGGACATTAAGCCAGATGTCCTGAAGATAATTCCTAGAGCTTCAGCAAACTGTACGCTTACTATCAACAGCCTTGAACAAACACTTCCAAATGGCAAGTTCACTGATGCTTGTCTGTCAGCCTGAGCCCAAGGGAGAGAAGGCTCATGATCTGTTGCTGCCTTCGACCATGATGGGAGAATGGAAGAAAGTTTGAGGAAGGTGAGAGTGGGGAAAGATCTTGGTATTTTGAAAGTCTGAATGTATATTATATTTAGCAGGGATGAGCAATTTGAGTGATATGGTGATATGCTGTAATGAAAATTATTAAAAGGCAACAGTGATTAATTAAAAATACTGAAATAATTTTGCTTCCTATTTCAAAATTTTCTGTATCAGTATGAATCACCTTAGAATCTTATTGCATTGGTAAGGTGAACAAAAACCTTATTCTGAAAATATTTCTGCATAAATCTCTGTGGCCATATTATGGAACAAGCCAGAGATTTCAGCCAACAGGGGGAACTGCAGAAACAACCAAAGCAAGAATTACTGTGCTGAAAAGACTAGGAATAAAATTGCCCTGTATGTGTGTTTGAAGACATCTTCATCCATATCTCTGCCCAAAATCACCCTCATAAGAGCACTCATAAGATGTTTCCTTCTATCAGCATCACCTGACAGAAAAAGGACATTTGGAACATATTGAAAGCATCTACATATAAGACTGTGAGCTATTGCAAGAATGTTCTGGCTTTCATGTTTCTATGGATGATTAAAGCTGGATTTTATCTCCTTAGCTCACCTGTGGTAATGTAATAAGATGAGCTGTCAGAAACTCCACAAAAATTAAGATATATCATAACCATTAATTTCCCATCATTCACCAGCAAGTTACACCATCAAAAACAAAAAAACAAACTGCTCTCTGTTCATAATAGTTGAGTCTTTTCATTAATTATCTTATTTCCCAGATGTTTCCAAACTGGTTTTTAAGCCACAGTACTGTAGGATGAATTTTCTCGTATCTGAATTTGAACCTCACTTAAAAAACTTGTTCTTTCCTCTTTTTTTTGGCTTCTACACTACTGGTTTCTTAAAAATATTTTTGCTAAATATGTAATTGCAACTATCTTCTTGTGTGTTTTTTAATTTCCATGATATTTTTACCAAAGCATTAAAGTTCAAGCTATTTTTAAGGTCAAGATCAATTACTTAGAAATCACAGCAGCAGTTGAGTTTGATACAAATACTCAGTGCTACCAGGGGAAGTTCCTATGGATTGAGACAGCTAAGTGTTATTTTGGGCTTGAAGAAGAAGGATTTGGAGAGCTTTATGTATCTTAGACTTACCTTGATCCTTGGGAAGGTGATGGAGCTAATAATGAAAACTCCAAACCGTGAAGGACAAGCTAATGGCTAGAAATAGTCAGCAGGGCTTTAGGAAGTAGTAATGACTGATGGCCTGATAACCTTCCATGACAAAATCACCAGTTCACTGGAAACAGGAGAAACATGGCAAATCATTCAACTTGACTTCAACAAGACTTTGTACACTGTCCTCCATAATATCCTCATAGACAAACTGATGAAGTACAGACTCTGTAAGAGGAGGGCAAGGCAGGCTGAAAACTGTCTGAACTGCTGGCTTAAAGGATTATGAGTGGTGATAAAAAGACCAGCTGGCTGCTGGTCACTAGAGGTAGAGCCCAGGGTTTGGTACTGGGCCACTGAAATCAGGAAGCAAGTGAACTACACATGGAGTGTTTCATTAGGAACACTAAATTGAAGAATACAGTTCCTAAGCCAGGGCAGTATTCAGAATAACATTTTATTTCTAAGCCATCCTTTAAAATGAAGGATGAAATGAAATAGATTTCAGTGTGATAATTCCTGACAAAACCTACTATTTTTCAAATAACAGAAACATAACTTTTGATTTATTAATCTCTATGTTTTTATGTGCATGTGAACATTGAGATATGCCAAATCTTTGGAACTTCTACTTTTTACTCGCTCTCTGGCAATGTGATGATAAGCTAGTTATGTCAAAACAGGAATTATTTCATTCTAACATTATTAAAAGGAAGTGCAGAGCACTAAGCCATTAGTACTCAAAAACATCATGATACATGAATAACACATGTATAACACATGTGGTAGCATGACTTCAGAAGTGGTGCCAGCAAATGAATTCAGTTATTCACTTCCTTCAAAGAAGTCCAGTGCCAGGGAAAGAATCCACTGCAATCCTTGCTGACCCCTGTGTAGTGGGAGACCCCATGCTGCAGCCCTCGCAGCCCTGGACCTGAACTTGAAGGGCTGAAGCACCAACTTATTGGTGCTACCACAAGCCTGTCTTGCACAGGTGGGCACCAGAAACTGAAATGTCCCCTTGACTGCATGGGCAGTGACTGCTTGGGTTGCTGCTAGGACTATGCCAATGTCCAGAATCATGTTTAAATTACTGTGAAACATATTGGTCACCTGAACAGTGCATTAACTTTTGTCCTGAATTAAGAAATGTTTTTTGCTGGTTGAAGAGACCAATGTACACACCTGAAAACCTCTTCTTATTGGCAGAAATAAAATTTCACCACAACTTTGAAAGAAATATAGGCTATAGTTATGGAGTATGTTAATCGTACCTATAATGCTGAACTAATTATACATCCATTTGCTTTTACTGCATCTAATGACAGACTGTGAATTATGAATTTAGAAAGCTACACAGCTTGGATCTGTCTGTGCTCCTTAGAACACCATGAATGATTTCATTCCGGTCTTACCTTACAATCGTACTGGACAAAGAAATTATGCAACAGGCATCACTAAGGCAATGGTAAGAGGGCTCCAAATCTTGGTACTCTTGTCTTCACAGACACTTTTGAGCCTACAGGACACCACATGAACACCCATAATTTTCCCAGATCTCTGGCATCTACCTTTGTAGATATTTCCTGTCTTCAAAGTTTATTTATATATATCTTGGACATCCTTGTCTAATTGTAGGTTTAATTGTAAGGAAGAAAACCTGTAAGGAGGATTCTGTGCTCAACTCATTACACAGGCATGATAACACCAGAAGTTCAAGAGACAATAATCTCCAACAGAAGATTATAAAAAATATGTCAGATGCAAGGATCCTTATTCACTGGAAGTATACTGAAATGTCTGAGATATTGTATGTACTCTTAAACAAATCTGTCAGGAAAGATATTACTGCTCAACTTCATTTTCCACTGTTGTGTGTAAAAACCTCAAGAGGCCTCTGTTTATGATGCAAACATAAAATATTCTGAAAATGGTCTTTTGTAGAACATGGCCCAGTGTGGCTAGTTCAAAGTCAAACATTTTATGTATTCTTTTGGTATTACTCTGTCAGTGGGTTTTAAAATAGGGTCCGACTTTAAATGGGATTTTGAAGCCATAATTTTTACTTGAAACAAGAATCACACAGAAGATATTACCTATACTGTCTGTCAAGGTAGCTCAGGTCTGCTCTTTCCTCAGCACTCATTTGACTATAACATCTTTATTTGCTACATAGAAAGCAGCCTAGAAAGTTTATGTCCAAAGAATTGCTGTGCATCTCCTTGCATCCCTGATTACTGCTTTCTAGAGCAGGTATTTCCACTTACTGTGGCCCTTTTTTGGAGCTGGAATTTCAGAAAAGGCAAAGTGGAGTTTGCTGTTCTTTAGACAAGACAAAGACATGTCAATCACCATGAGGTTTTCTAAGCTCCAGTGTCTCAGGTGTAGAAGACAATATCTTAGGTATTTTTTCTGCTAGATAAAGACTTTACTAACCACTGTATGTTAGAATCCTTCTTTCTCCAGGGGCTTGAAATGAGCTTGAAATGGCAGACATTTCTATAGTTTGGTGGGACAAACATTGGCATGTCAGAGGGACACAGCATAAAGGGTAATGTAATTGGAATCAGGAACATCACTCCCAGAGAGGATGTGTCTGCTGCTGTTAGCAGAGGAAGAGAGAAAAGCTACTCTCTAAGATGCAGGGGCAGAAAAGGCAAGATTAGGAAAGCTTAAATGAAGGCAACTAGTGTTTCATAACTCCTGTTTCTGGAAAAATAGCCCTTGTCACCTGGGCAGTCAGTCTAAATCTTGGTAATTCCCAGGTTCCCTCACCCGAGCCTCAATCTAGCTAGCAATAAACTGAGCAATCTCAGACACATCCTGTGAAGAGGTGTGTACCTCTGGGCAATTCCAGTGGTCTCAGGGCTTGTTATGGTGTGGTGGTTGTCAGAGCACTGTGTCCCCTCCCTGGAGTAGCTGGAAAATGCTGCAATTGCTAAATTGGCATCCCAGGAGGGCTGCAACTCTTCTAGCAGGACCCTGCTGCTCAGAAGCAGTGAGGAAGCTACTGAAAATGGCATCTGGGTGTACACCTGTACTTTGGCATATAGCATGGGTTATATAGCATGGATTATGTAGCACAGAAGCAGCCCTCTTCATGTGAAACCAGTCCTGAGTCTGTTCCCAAACTGCTTTGGCCAAGTACCCAGGAGACTCTTCTGTCCTGACCCCCTGATGTTCACTCTCTTGCATAACAAATTTTTTGATATCCCCATCTCATTTTTCATTGGGAATGAACTTTGTATTGATTGTGGCAAACAGCCAAAGTTCTCTGAGGTGACAGGCACTTGGTGAGAATGAAGAATAGTGCTGAGAATTGTATGGATATTAGTGGGAGAAATACAGAGGAGAAAATGGATGGGGAGCTAGCACTTTTTACTTAGGTACAACCACTCCTGTAGTTGTTCAGCCTCTATAAGTGGGTGACTGCTTTCACATGTATCAGAGAGCAGAGCTGTGACACTGATGGATCTCATCTTTTCAGCTGATGGGAGAGGGCAACAAGGACTGAGCAGGTAGAGGATCCATTGGGATATGGAGGCAGGTTGCAGTCAAGCTGATGGCTGAGTAGGCTTGTGGCAGGTGGCAGAGTCCCTGGTGTAACTGGTTAGTGTTGCCCTGGGCTCACATGTGATACATGGAACTGATTGTTGCATCCCATATTTGAGTTACTGCTCTGAATGGCCACGGAGACACTTTCTGGGGGTGCAAGCTGTCCCTGTAAACCAAAGGTGGACAGGAGGTACATGTGGATATTTGGCCTGAGTGGCTGTTGTGGATAATTGGCCTGAGTGGCTATCACACCAGCACCATCACTGGTGGTTGTGCAACCATCAGTGGCTGTCAAAGAAAGCCTGGCTCTCCCAAAGGAGGAGGCACACCGGAGATTCCTCTGTGGTGTGAGCACACAGGGAGTGAGGCCTCATGTTTTTGCTGCGGCTGCTTCTGAAGGAAGAGCCCTGACCTTTCTGTTGCTTTGTTAGTAATTTCATCCAAAACCATTGCAATGGTTTAGGAGTTAAGTAGTACGTGGATCTAAATAGGAATGGGGTGTTTGAATTAGGGATGAAATCAGGCCTAAAATTGAAATTTGATACAAAATTTCTACCTACTCTTTTTGGTATCTTAACGATAAAATTCTTTGGATGTAATTTTCAACTTGTCAGACTGGAGCCAAAAAGCAGTGACTTGTTTTGAATCTGATAAGAAGATGGTATAGTTCCAGGCTGTTGTGACCCATATCTGTCCTGTGACAAAAGCACATCTGGAAAGGACCTCCACAGATACAGACTAGTGGAAAAAGTCCTTACCATGCTATCAACATCACAGAATGCTTCTTTCCATCTTCAAATGTTGTCATACTTGGACAATACCACTGAGAAAGCAGTGTTAATTTGATAATTTTTAACAAAAAATTTTTAAAAAGTTAAATGAGGTAGATGACACCATAATAAATGATGGCATGACTACTAAAGCTGAACTTTTTATCTTATATAACTTATCATTAAATGTGCAAGAAAAAAATTACAAACACTTTCAATCCCACTGTGAGTTCATTAGTGAAATGAGAAAGCACTTGTAATTTTTAATAGGAATTTTTGTATACAATCATAGGCCTGGAGCTGTAAACTTTAAACCCTTAATTTAAGTAATTTAATGGCTGCTGTAGCCAGTAGGCTGGCATATAATCTCAGAAAAATACTCAAGTAATTAGTTTTCCTCCCAGCATTTCTGAAGCAAAGAGTTACAGTATCACAGAAAAAGTGAGCAGTATGTTGCAAAAGAAACAGTTTATACTGCTTTACAGTGATTATTTCAGTTAATTTTCTTACTAGGATTAAATGGTTTATCTGAAAACCAGAAAGTTAAAATATCACATGTATGAAAGTCTTTTCATATGCAGATAAAACAAGGATAAAGATGTGAAAATCATTATTTTCTTATGCATGCTGTATGTATGATGAATACGCTGAGGTTCTGCAGCCTGTATTTTTTTTTTAAAGTAAGAGCAGGTAATCAAAATAGCTCCTTCTGGCCTTATGATGAGTAAGGGTGTTTGTGCATGTGTGTTCAGTGGATAGAAATTAAGATAGACTAGATAGTATTTATTTACTTATTTATTCGCACGTATTTAGAACAGCTATAAAATGAACACTTTTTCAGGCTCAGAACACATTTGCAGTTAGCACATTTCCACTGCTGTGTTGCTGCACTTTAACTGTATGAATTTCTTTCCTCACACAGATTTGGTATCACACCATCTTACTGATTATCTGTTTTGCAAAGTTATATTTCTTTACATCTTGACATTTTAATGTTAGTTGTTAAAGCCTTAAAATGACACAAATTTCACTTGTTTTACTTTCTGTGTATAATTTTCTTTTCATAGTATTTTCTTCCATACTTTTATAAAATCTCATATATTTATGAGAGGTAAAATGAACACATTTTCTTTGCAAAATGTCAGTGATGCTCTAGAGATGGTGATGATCAGTTGAATTTAAAACAAAAGTGAATACTTGTGATTTTTTAGTTGTTCTATGAGAGAACAGGTGCACGCATTTTAAGCAATTAAATATATTGCATTTCACTTGGATAACACTAGATGGCCTTCCAAATATTTTTTTGGGCATCTGGATATATGGAGTAGTATGGCATATATAAACTTCAGACCCAGAGGATTGCCTACTGACCTGCATTTTGCTCCTTACTTGTTGTGCTTGGGTACATAACTCTTCTAAAGTAGTTTTCAGAATAACACAGAACTGCACTGCACTTTCTGTTGTCTCCTATAGTAGTCATTTATTGGTGTAGATGGGTTTCTTCCTTTCAGTTTTGAGACAGGAAAAGTAAAATATTAGTGCTTAAACTGTGTTGGCTAGAGAGAAAATTTTAAATAAAATTAATCCATTTAAAACCATGTAATTGTGAATTATATTAATCAAAAATGTAAATAAAATGAGGTTTTGTCAACATTTTTCTAAAGATGACTTATTTATTGTCAAAATAACATTTGAGAATTAAAGCCACATAAAAATTAATCTTCCACTTCCAACCACAATTATTGTTCCTGTTAACTGTTTCAGTGTTGAAAAACCCCAGTTGTTCCAATTTAGCTCAATCCAAAGCACACCCCTGCTCCTTTCTAGTTGGACAAAATCAATTTTAGCATTAAAACTGGTATGTGAATAAAAATCACGCTGAAACTACATGATAATAAGGTGAAAGTACTATCAAACTGGAACAGACAAGATTCATCTAACCTAAAGGAATAAATTAAAGTTTTTGGTGCAACAAGTAACATGTTTTACTTTGTAAATTTCAATCCCTATGTCTACAATTTACCAAATGAGGCTTGCAGTTTGTTGATATTCATTTCACTCTGTTACTGTCTTGTCAGCATGCTTGTAGGACATCTTATACCCATTTCCCCTTATAGATTCTAATCCTCTAATAATTTTTCTTATGGAGAATTTCTGCTCTGTGCAGTATGTTTCTCATTGGGGATGTGGGCCAACTGCTACTGAAGAAAGTGGAAAGATTCCCACTGACTTGAGTTGAAATTGGATCAAGCCCATGGGAAGCTAATCAGCACAGGAAATATGCACATACTTCTCCCATTACTGTGTATTTGTGTCCAAGTAAACAGAGTACCACCAAACATGCAAATTCAGCTACATTAAAAGTTTTCCTGCTTCTCATATATTGCCAGCATAGATTGACAGCACATAAAAGTAAATCAGTGGTGACATCAGACATGTGCAGTCAGTGTATGAAGCTCCACACTTAATTTGGCCTCATGCTGTTTGCCCTTTCATGTGAACTAACAAGACTGATGACCTCATGGGTAGCAATTTGTGCCAGGTTACCATGTCTGGGCTCTATCTGAAATAAGGAGTTTAAACATTAATATTGTACTAGAATAGCAAGAAAATGACTGAGACAGGGACACAACTACAATTATTCAAGTGTTACTTCTGATTATATTATTAATTTTCTTTCCTTTTTTAAAATAAAATTTATGAAACATAAAGTGATAGTGGATTAACAGGATTGACCCTATGATTTATCTATTAGTGTGCTGTTCTGGCTCAGGATGGGCAATCATCTCTGTGGCTGAGAAGAGAAAGGAGAATAACATTAGAGCCCAAGCCACAGTGTGCTCTTTGCCTGCAGGCCAAACAGTGTGCTCTAGATGATTGTATTTAGTAACAGAGTGCTTGAGGGGCTCAGAAAAAATCCAGGTTTCTCACTCAGTTAATTAACATCTAGCATGAATTCTTATGTGATACTTTCAGAAACTGTAACTTAAGTCATCTGTTTCTGTCAACATATTTTCAACGGTTTGCACTTGACAAATAAGTAAAAGCTATCTAAAGACACGTGGTTATTGTCTCATAGTTTTGAAGAAAGTTGAAGATGGCTAAAAGACAGTCTAAATCAATACGAACCTGGAAGTACCTTTAATTTCATAACAGAGGAGTGAAGTACTGCAAAGAGTATGTCAATATATACAACACAATACATTATTATTTAAAAACAATAATATTATAGTGAGATTTAAAGGGCTTTCTTGATGTTACAAATACATATAATGTGGCATAAAGCAGCAGCTATCTCCCAGGAATGAGCCCTGGTCAGAGCTTAAGACTAATCAAGTTGATTTTTAAGCTGTTCTTTTTTTCCCAGCCTTAATTGATAGATAAGTTGTGGCAACACTGTCTGCAAATAATGGCATATTGTATTGGTTTTGCACAGCCTGGTTTTTGGTAGCGGGGGGCCACACCATGAGGAGCTGCTGGAAGCTTCCACCATGTTCAGGAGAGACAATCCTCAATGGCTCTGAAGATGGACGTGCTGCTGGCCAAAACTGGGCCAATGAGAGAGGTTGGTAATGTCTCTGTGATGACATATTGAAGATGAAAATCAAAACAAAGTCTCACAGCTTTTCTTCTAGTCAGAGAAGAGGAGGAGTTGAGGGAAATCAACATGGAGACACCAAGGTCAGTGCAGAAGGAGGGGCAGGAGGTGCTCCAGGTGCTGGAGCTGAGATTCCTCTGCAGGCTGTGGTGAGACCATGGTGAAGCAGCCGTGCCTCTGTGGCCCAAGGGAATCCACAGGGGATGCAGAGATCCACCCACAGCCCATGGGAGAGGTGCCCACACTGGAGCAGGTGGATGCCTGGAGGAGGCTGTGATCCAGTGGAAGACCCATGGAGAGAGGGCCCTTGCTTCCAGGCTGGAGCAGCCTGTCCCTGGAGGACTGCACCCTGTGTAAGAGTGACCCACATCACAGTGGTTTTGGGAGGACTGTCTGCCCATGGGAGGGAGTTAATGTTGCAGCAGGTGTGGTTTGGCTGCTGCTTGTGAACTGCACTGGAGAAGTTCACAGAGAAGTCTGCCATGGGAGGGACCCCACGGTCTCAAAGAGGGACTGCTCTCCCTGAGCAGTGGAAGAAAATCTCAGTGATGAATTGACCAAAACCCCCACACTCTGTGTCCCTACACTATTGGTGGGAAGGAGGGAGGAGCTGGGGGGAAAAAGGTGTTTTAAGGGCTTATATTAATTCTCATTATCCCTCTCTGATTCTACTAGCAAAAAAATTAATTTTGTGACTTTACGTTGAGCCTGTTTTACCCTTGGAATGTTTTGTCCTGGTCCTTATCTCAACTCATGAACCCTTTGTTAATTTGCTTTCCCTTTCCCCTGCCCACTTGTGACAGGGGAGGATCAGTGAGTGACTCTTGTGGGTGTCTGGCATTGGGTCAGTGTCAAACCATGACACATATAAACTTTGTTACACCATATTTCAATTCCAGGAGAAAAAGGCTAAGGCCCTCTTCATTACAGTACTGTTTTCAGAACAAGCTCTTAGTTCAAACATGGGTCCTTTTTTTATAAAGAGCTTTGATTTTGAAGCATGCCTCTCTATGGACTATGACATGTTGTAAACAAAGATTGAGTAAAATATCCAACATTATAAATTATGCTTAAAGTAGCATCCAGATAAATAAAGATCAGGTTTCAATTCCTGTGCTTAAGAGAACAGGGATTGCGTGGAGATTATGTTTGGACCAAATGACTTCTCAGCTACCATCTCTGACTCTTCTGAATCACTGTCACTGCTAGTCTATCTGTTATGTTTTATTTTATTTAAACTGCAAGTCATTTAGAATAGCAGTTTATTTATATTTTCATAGTGTCCAATGTAAATAGTTTGTGGTCTATGACTAGGAAATGAACTAAGCAGCTACTAAAATAATAATGCATCATCTACATCATAAGTCTCATAGTATGGCCTTATCTTTGAACAAACCATCCTTCTCAGTCCAAAGCTGATGGAACACATTAAAGATGGAGTTTTATTTAAACAATGAAAAGTACGTCTTAAGCCAAACACTCTGCTTATGCCCTACAATAACTTCTGAGCATATCCTTTAACTCTCAAAGACACCTTAGTCTTTTTAGGAAACAACACTTGTCCTTTTCCTTCCTCTTTCCTCACTCCTCTTTCAAAGGAACATCATTTTTCCATGGAGTGAATGAATTTACTGAAGAACATTCCTTCTCATTTTTCTTGTGCTCCTTGATTGAACTGGGAAATCCAGATTAGGTCCCAAGTCCTGGCTCTGTCTCAGAATTTTATTTTCTTTGTCTTTCCATAAATGTCATTTTAGCCTAGTGCTAGAGCTTGAAGTCATCAGCAGTGTTTTCAATAAATATCAGAGGAAAGAGAATTGATTATCTTGTGGGCTCTGAAAATTCTGCAGCACGAACCATGTTCCTACACTCAGAAATCAGAATAAAATACATAAATTATGAAAAGGGAAGAAGGGGACAAAAGAGATGTTCTTGTGAGTGTTGCCAGTCATCATCATCAGTAGAACAGTAAAGTTTGACTGCCATAGGACATCTGTAAGCAGAATATAACCACAGAAAGCATTCTGATGACAGAAACTGCATTTCAGGGTAGTTGTAGACTGTTTGCAGAAACAGGACAGCCTCCTTCCAGTGGCTAATGATTGCTAATAATCCCTATATGGATTATCAAGATAAAGTCAGGTTTCTTACTGACTTCTATCACTCTAAATACAGAACATATACAAATGATTTGAGGCTGCTGCACTCTGTAGACTCAAGATAGAGTTGCCTTTTGTGAACTTCCATGTCTTTTTAATATTAAATTCATACTGGGACAAGATTTTTTAAATCAACATTTTAAATCTTGAATTTAAGCATCTTATTTTAAAATTATTTTTTAAGAAGTCCATTGAGACATTTACCATGCAATTCCATTCTTTACAGTGACTACAATTTTCATGTCATAGCAAAAAAAAAGCAGTGACACTTTAAATTCTACTTGATTGCTTCTAAACATGTCTCTTTCAGTGGAGGTTTTTCTGTGTTGTCTCCCCTTTGAGCCAAAGAAAGTGTCCAACTCACTCCTGAGGTATTATCAGTGTGCTATTCTGCAGGCAGATACCAGCTTGTTTTCCCCATAGTTCACACCACCAGCAGAGACTGGTTTTGTGCAGTGACCCAGCTGATCTTAAGCCTGAGAGTAAGCTGGGCCTCAGGTGTGCAGGAGAGCAGCTACACAGTTCTAGGCATGGACAGTGGGAGCCTGTATCTGCTCCATGTATGCACACAGTGACATTTGTTTGCCTGCAAAATGCGCGTAGCTTTGCTCGTGCTGCCCGCCCCATCTGTTGTCCCTCTAGGCCTGTGTGCCTAGTGCACTTGCAAATCCTTTTCTTCTAGAAGACCTCTACAGTGCCTGATAAAAGTAATTCCAAGCTAAAATGTTAAAATAAACATTAATTATTCATCCAACATGTTCTGTAACAGAGCAAAAGGATAAAAATTCACGATGGGTTTACCTTTATAAGAGTCTCTTTTTTCTTTCTCTCTTTATTCTTTCTTTTTTTTTTTTTTAATTGCCCTGAAAAATGCTGTTAATTTGGATCAGTGCCATCAGATGCATTCTTGGCTGGGGAAATCCTTGTGCAGTTCATAAAGGACTGTAGCTCAGGAAGGACTTTTGGAGGAGTTAATGGAGGACTGTTTCCCTTGGGCAAAAGGAAAAGGGGAAGGGCTCCTCTCCCTGAGAAGGAAGCAGTGGCAGAAACATGTGATGAACTCCCTGTAGCCTTAATTTGCTATCTCCCTCCATCACTGGGGAAGAGGCAGAGAATCTGGAATAAAGTTAAGGCCAGGAAGGAGGGAGCACAGGGTGGTATTAAGATTTGTTTTATTTCTCAGTATCCTACTCTTATTTGAATGGTAATAAATTCAAATAATTTCTTCAAGCTGGGTCTGATTTACTGTGATGGTAAGTACTTCTACTGTGATGTGTGAGTGACTATTATTGTCCTTATCACAATTAATGAACTTTTCTTATATTTTCTCTTCCCTGCACTGTTTTAGGGAGCGGGGGAGTGATAGAGTAGCTTTGGTGGGTACCTGGCCTACAACCAGGGTCAACCCAACAAAGGAAGACAGCCTTCCTTTTATAGTTGACATGTCTTTGTCAAAGACTCATCTCCAGTTACTGCTGAAGCTGTATGGAAACTGCTTTTTTCTCAAGAGCCTCTTTACAGGTTTTAGGTTTTGTTGCTATTATTTGTTCATGATACTTTTGTTACTGGCTTCAGAGATGAGAACTGTCCACTTTTTGGCCAGTGAAGCAGCAGCATCCAATTGTCCTGCACTGTCAATAACCTCCTTCCTTTGAACTTTCACAGTTCAAAAGTAAGCAGTGGCGGAAATTATTAAATTCCAGAGCTGAAGAACAGCTGCAGAGAACAGAGGTTGACCCTGTAATGCTTGAATAAATATTGCCTAGATCTTGGTATGGAATACTCCTGTTTATTTCACCACACATATCAGAGCTTTTCCCTGGCTTGGTTCTGTCTTCTGCAGTGGGAGGGACAGGGACCAAAAGGTCAGTTCTCTCTTTCCCATTGTCTTTTTTTTCAGTAGAGATTTTTATAACAAAGATATCTTGGTTTGTGTGACTGTTTACCTGCTCTCCTCAGCAGCCATGAATGTTTAAGTGTTTTTACACAGGAGAATACCAGCAGCATCAGAATTCTTTTAGATGCATTTGAAGCAAGATGATGATTTTCATAATGCTCCATCCAACTGGACCATGCAGAGTAGCATTATCCTAAAATAGTGGTCTGAAGCAATGGAAATACCTGTTCTCTCAACATATTGCAGCTTTTATATGTTGCCTGCATGTCCTTTTGTACAGTGGTTATGCTTAGATTGGCAACCAGAGACCTTGGCACCAGGAAGGACAGCAGAAAATTGATGAATGAAGCTGCATTTATCAGCCATAGCCAAAGCTTCAGGAAACCTTTCCTTTCACAGTGAGGCTACTTGTTCTCTCTTGATGGACTGCTAAAAGCAGTAAGACTGTGGCTCACCTAGTGGATAGTGTGGGGCAGAGGTTGCTCTCTGCCCATAAGATTAAGTGCTATGGTCAAATTTACACCTATGTGGTTAAAATATTTTTCCCCCTGAACAACATTAATGAACCTATTTTGCCTGTTGTGAATGGTCCCCTTATAAACCCTGTGCTCCTGCTCTTTCACAAGCTATTCCTCAGTGCCTGGCATGTCATATGCCACATCAGTGTGGAGAAACCTGATAGCAATTGAGCAGTATGGATGATGGCAAAATAAAGCTCAAATCCATGCACTGGTCATTGTACTACAAATGTCCTAGAGATCTTCAACATCAAACTCCCTTGAATTAGAGATCTGGAGCTGTCAGGAAGGGGCCCTGCTCTCATGCTTGCTAACCTGTGTGCTGTGCATTATCCCAGCACCCTGAAGCTGAGCTGGGCAACTGACATGGGAAGTTTGGTGTGTTCTGCTGGCTATGCAATTGAATGGGGTTGTATCACTTCCAAGCAGAGTCTTAACAACAGTGTAGTGTCTTCTCCAGCCCAAACACTAACTCTACCATGGGAAATTGTCTGTACATTGAATAAAACCTTTGGTGAAGGTAAAATAAAAAACAACTGAAAAGAATTACGATATTGCCACTGGTACAGTATAGTTTTAACAGAGAACATATTTTTGTATATGAGGAAAAGTTATTAACTTCTAACTACAACCTCTAAATATATTTGAAAATAATAGAACTTTAGCTTCAGTGTATGTCTTAAATAACTAAAAGAGCAGACACAAAGGGAAGAAAATCAACAGATGAAACCTAATCCATAACATCAAAATGATTATTAAATCTGTTGCTGGTTACACTACATCCATTTGAGTTTTCAGGGTGTTGATTCAGGTTTTAAACACACTGGGTACTTAACATCCCCTTAGCATAAGTAAAGTGCAATTAATAGTTTGAAAATCTTATATTTCTTTGTCATTTCATGTAAATGCACACACATATCTTTGGTCTTATATCTGTATCAATATTTCTTGCAGATATGTCACTTATATTGGATTAATTTCTATAAAAATGTAGCAATTTCTTATTGAGTCTCTTTCTGAGTTCTCCATTACTTGTGTCTATATATTTATTTTTCTTTTAACTTTAGAGAACAGCAATTTCTGTGCAGTTCAGATGTTACCCTGAACGGTTCCCTCTGTGTCTCAAAGATATTATATTTGACACTCACTCAAGCTTATTTATTGTCTAATTGTCTAATTAGCAAAAGCTAATTAGAAACAATGAAACAAAGCTTTTCATTGTCAACACCCTCCAAGTATGGCAGAGCACAGTGGTCCTAGCTGTAGCACCATGCTAAAATGATTTAGAGTCTTGAATCCTGTTAGCATGAGTGTCCCTTTACCACTAAGGAAAAGATGCTGGTAAAAAAAAGTCATAGAAAAGTCTGTGTCCACAATGTTAAAATCTCTGTAGCTCCAAAGAAGGTTTCTTGCATCCAGACTATCTTTTGAGAATGGTCCCTGGCTGGGGATATCCCTAGCCCTCACTATCAAAATATGTCCAAGAACTGTTTCGCTATGTGCATATAAACATGGGCCAAAATTCTGGTGGCAGCAGTTTAACAGCAAAGAAAATCAGTGGCTGGGATAGCTCTCCAATACTGTTTAATTTCTTGGTATGGATGCAATCAGAAGCTATCATTCCTTTCCACATGGTCATACAATGACAGCAAACAGGGTGTCAGTAGTTTTATCATGTTAAAACAAGGTAAAAATTTTGACAGGTCATTTTTTTGTCTCCTTGATCAAAAGAAAAGATGTGGCATCACACTTGCACACAAGTAGTCATCTGGGCTGAAATAAATTCATCAATGGGGCTCTTTTAACATCACGTTTCTGTGCTCTGGAGGCCACCATGATCTAATTGTCATTCTTCTTGATAGATATTGCCAATACATGCTGTAATTTTTCATGCCTTCTTAAAAACTATATCTATTTTCTGCTATGTGAAGGACCTGTGTTTCATAAAGGTCTGATTCCTCATTTTCTGCATGCTCTTTGATACTTTATTTCAAGAATATTTAATTTTTTATAATGTTCTTTCTGAAATCCTTGTACTGTATTTTGTTTCTGAAACACGCTGCTGAGATTGTATTTGTTTTGTTTGTGTAGTCGATGCTGGCAGTTTTTGATCTTTCAGCCTTTTGTAGATTTAATAAATATGTTATTGTATAAGATTTGGAAAGGTTCAGGGAGAAGTGCTCCTATGCTACCTAGACTGAAATTCCTTCTATCTTGATTTTCTTGAAAAATGTTCTTTAATATAAACTGCAAAATTTTTAGGTAGGTTTTCCTGGGGAGTGCTGATCCCTGTAGTTCTCACCACTGGTTCTCCAAAGGCGTGACAGAACTCACCAGCTCTGCCACTAAAACAGCATGCTAACATGATTAGAGACTCTATATAATTTTAGCATAGTCTTATAGCCAGGACTGCTGTGCTCCGCCATACCAAGAGGGTTCTATTAATAACATCAGCAAACAGAAAATTCATGGCATCTCTTGAGGTTTGGTTCCATTCCTTAACCACCTTCATTGCTAAAAGATGCATCTTGTTTCTAATTTAAATTAATTTGCTTTGATTTTCAGTCACTACCATGTTTTACTTTGCTCAAGTATTTCAATGTCTGAAATTCTTCCTGTACTTCAATGCTGTAATCAGATCTTCTTCCAGTGTTTTTCTTTTTTGTTTGTTTGCTTGTTTTTTTTCTACTTATGTACAGTAATGATTAATGTTAACAATGTACAATAACAATAACAACAATTAATTTTGTAATTCCATTTTTATAAGGTAAATTCTTAAAATAATTTTGAAGCCATTTGAGAAACATTTCTAAAATCTTTTATACATGAGAACTGGAAAGATTTAGAGACAAAACATAACTTATTTTATTATCTATTTTCTTGTTTATAAATAGATTAAATTTGTTTTAGAGGAAACACTTATTTTGGAGATGACTACAGTACTCATCATCAGTAGTCAAGGTCAGATTATCAGAAGAAAAATTCCTTGTATTTTACATAACTGATTTAGAGCCATACTTCTGTGTCTAGGACTAGATGGCCTTTAGACTAGAGCACTGAAGATGTTTGCATGTAAAATTGCTTATTTATGTCAAGAATATCTATTATAGTATCTGTAGAATTGGAAATGGTCTCTATGAGTGGAAAAAAATGTAGCGTGTATATGTGTTTACATTAAAGAAAACTAAAAAAGAATATTGACTTCCTAGCTACTACTGACTTCCTACAGACTTGGCAATATATTCTTAATAACACAGAACATTTTAGAACAGTTACAGAAGTGAAGAAGAGCTTGAGATGAGGAAGTAAATAAAAGATGAGGTAAGATACAACATGGTTTTAACAAATACAGAAGGAATGAGGCTAATGTGATACTTTCCTAAGAGAAGATAAACTTTTATCTGATTTTCCAGACAAGTGAACTGCAGCAGATCTCATCTATCTAGAATACAATGCAGCCTTTGAATGTAGTGCCTTATAAGAGGTTATTAGTTCAACAGCAGTTCAATGCATGTACATATCTGGGTAAAAAAAGACTACATTAGATGAAGTTGAAAGAGAAACTGTTGGGTTGGAAGGAAGTCATTATACTGAGATTTCTCTAAGATCCATCTTCAGACAATTTTCTTTAATATTGTCATGAATAAAGTGGACAGAAGTAGACACATGCTAGAAAAATTACTAAGGTTACAATATAACCTTTAAAAAAAAGTAAGAGGAGAATATAATTTGGTAGGAAAACTGAATGACCTCAAGAACTGAGCACAATAGTTTTATTAGGAAAGAGTATTAATAGACAGAGAATGTAAACATAAGTTAGGGACTGGAAGCTGTTAAGGTAATGGTTCTTTTTCTATACAAGACAGAATAAAAAATATGGACATAAGTGGACATGAAAAGAGCAAATGCTACTTGAGCAGATTTTGAGCAAAGCATTTCTAGTGGTAGTAGACAGGTACTTGTCTCATAAGACCTCTGAGTCTTGATACTCATGACTGAGAAAAATACATTTACAAAATTAGGAACAGGTGGAAAGAAAGATTGTCAAATGCCAGGAAGCTTTTCCTTCAGGAGAGGAAGGAAAGGAGGCTTGCTTTCTTAGTCTTGCAAAATGGAGATTGAAAAAGGTGTGATGAATCACCAGTGGGCAGAAGAGCGAAGATGTATTTGAGTTAAATTAGAGTTGGCACAAAGACATAAATTAATTTAAATATGAAATTAAGAGAAACCTGGGGTTTTTGTGAACTGTAAATGCTGTGAAAATTTGAAATAGTCTTCTAGAAGAAAGAAGGCAAAATCTTGTTTTGTTTCTGTGGAACAGTAACAGTGTATAAAAAAGATTGTGTTGTAGGTTGTGTTCATTAACAGATGACTAGAGTCGATGATCCAGGGGGTATCTTGAGCATGGTGTCGTGCCCATCACCTTTCATTTTGGTGCTTATTTTTTGACCTCATTTGCAGAAGAACACAACATCCATCAGGTGTTGCTGCCTGTTTTCTGGGGAAGTAATGCAGCTCTGATAATGACTAATAAAGCTAGGTTCAAAGTGGGCAACCCAGGCTCACACAAGATGCATGCTGCAGAGCTAGGTTTTACATGTCAACTTTGAAAGTCCTAGAGTCATGTCTCAAGCATACAAATATTCTTTTGCTTACATCTTTGCACTTATGTTTCAGGCTTAATTTATCTGTCATAGGTATTTTCTGGCAATAATCTAAGAGGAAGATCAAGGGAGTCTGTGTTTTCTCTGTGCTTGAGCTGTAATAAAATCCATAGTAAAAATACAACACAAAATTCATATCCAGTTAGGACAAGCAAGGAATTAATTCACCACTTACCCATGGGCAGACAAATGTTCAGCCATCTTGAGGAAAGCAGGGTTCCATCACAAATAATGGTGACTTGGGAAGACAAATACCATCACTCTGAACATCTTTCCTTCCTCCATCTTTTCCCAGTTTTATGTGCTGAGCATGAGGCTAGATGATATGGAATGCTTTTAGGGTCAGCTGGAGTCAGTTGTCCCAGCTGTGTCCCCTTCCAACACCTTGTGCATCCCCAGTCCCCTCACTATTCAGGCAGTATTAAAAGCAGAAAAAGCCTTGGTGCTGTGCAAGTGCTGCTCAGCAATAACAAAATCATCTTTGAATTACTGACACTTTTTCAGCACTAATCCAAAACACAGCCTCATACCAGCTGCTGTGAAGGAAATTAACTTTACCCCAACAAAAACTAGCACAGCTCATGTATATATGTTGGTGTTTTAAAACATATTAACTTCAAAATACCTTTAAGAAGGATGAGTTCATTATTTTCAAAATCTTTATCTCCTCGGGGCTTGGAAAATTCAGATAAATACCTTGCATATTATGATTATTATTAGTTGTAGTTCTCTGCAGGATTTCTATGACATATACATAAACTGTCTTTTTCTTTGGTTGAATAGTAGAGGATATTTCTAGTAGGGGCAGCATTGCTTTGGCAAGCAACTTTGACAAAAAAACTGTTTTTTTGTGGAAATCTCTTCTGAAGAAATGTTTTTCAATTTTATGCTGTGCAAGTTTGTTCTAGTGTAAAGCAGGGAAATGAAAACTGAAGATATTTCTGAAAGTCTTTTACAGCAGTGTACTGAGTACCTACTGTGCTTGCAGAGCAATTTTGACAATTTAGATAAGGTGATAAGTGATGACAGAATAAATGTACTCATAAACAGCATTAGGAGCATCAATTCCATATTTTAAAATATTTTACAAATTTTGTCTGCAAGTAGGCAATCCAAAATATTAACTTGCAAGAATTTTCATAAATTTAGGAGATTTTACCATAAACTGAGATGTTTTAAAATAAATATTGGATTTTTAAAGCCAAGTGATGAAAGAAGCTGGCTCTCAAAAAGTATTGCTGTAAAATTAAATTATTTTTCTTATAAGGTGGACGGCAACAATATTCAAGACCCAATTTGCTTGAAAGATGAAAGCAAAAAAAAAGGCTTCAGATTTGAATCTATAAAGATATGAAATTCCTACTCCTTATATCAAGTTTGATTTGGAAATTTTAAACTATTAAATGCTATTAAAATATTTTAGTTTATTTTTGAGGTAATTTTGAATGACTGCTTCTCAGTGAAAGAGATGACTTTTCAGAGCTGCCATTTTCTTCTTTGGGCACATACCACATGGCACATAAATATCAAGAATTTGCTTTGGCTAAAAAAAATTACCACAAAACCAAGCTGTCATTCAGTATTTTAAAATTTTTATTACTTTTGTGTGTTTGACTTTTCTTGACTGCAAAGATGCAGAATTATCCCCCCAAAAACCCTCTAAGTTGAATCTCATTACCAATTTCATATGGTTATAGCTATGTAAGGTAGGGTAAGTTTCTAATGCCATTCAGACTTCATAGATTTCTGCACAAGGTTGACAGGCCTATGTCCCATTTTTAGTGTGGCAGCTGAAGATCAGGAATGATACCACAAACAGGTTAAAATTGTTTGCGAACATAACTGATGAAAACATTTGCATATGAGAACACCAGGTTTCTAAAGTTTAGTTTTCAACCTTACATTTATAAATTATTAATTATTACATTTACAAAACAATACATTATTGGGGCTGCTCAAGTCTATTAATTTCAAATAAACACAGATTTAATTTTTGCTTGACAGTCCCTCTAAGTTTTGCTACACATTGCCACATATAGAAAACTGAATGTCTTCTTCTGAAGGAGAAGAGTAAAACAACTGACAAAATATGCATTTTCCACAACTATCTTTACTCTGAGAGATAGTGAACAAATTTCATTGATAGCTTTGAAACAACAACAAAAAAAAATTGACCAGGTCTATGATTTGCAATAATTCATAACCAATTGTGTGCATTTAGCACTCATATTCTGAGCCCTATAAAATGCTGGCTTCTTTCAAAGCACATTGATATTGGAAAGGAAGCACAAGTGTCCACTAATGCACTATCTACTAAAATTTCACTAATTTATGTTTGTAAATGACTATAGTACTTTTTAATTTTATACATATTGCCCACAGAGAAATGATTAATATCTCATAACACTATACTGCTAGTTGAAGTGCAATTTTCTTGCAAATCTGGAAGAATTTATTTTCTCAGGGACATCTAGAAGAATCCTCATGCTTAGATTACAGTGAAATTTCTGTTTGACAGCCTCTGTGTCTCTCTGTAAGGTTTCAAAGGATGAAATGTCAAGTCTTCATATAGTGGAATAAGAGCCTAACAACTATCCTAGATTATTAAGTCTCTGAGTTCCACTAAATCCATTTACTCCTGATGAAGAACAAGGCAGATGTCGGGCTGCTGTATGCAGGTGAGTTGGATATTTACTGCTTTCAGACCTAAATTCCTGGGACTGCATCCATTAGATCCCAGGCTCTCCCTCAAGGAACTGAGACAAGAAATTGTAAGATTTATGCCTTCATTGCTAGCAAAAGTATATCACAAAGAAACCCAAACAGACCCAAAACTTTCATGTTGTATGTCACTTCTTAGCATAAAAAAACCCAAAAAACCCCCACAAATAACAGTAATTTTTTTTTTTTTTTTTTTTTTTGATCTATAATGGAAGCAAAAACAAGGCTAGGACTTGTTTTCTGGCCAGGAGTCTGATGGGCACAGATGGGCTTGTTTCTATCCAACTAAATACTACTCCCATTCTTCCTTCCCAAACCATTAGAATCCCTAAATCAGCAGCAGTGGGAATGGTCTCTCACTTATGTGGCCCTAAACTTCCCCTAACCTGTGTGTATCCACTGTCTGGGGCACACCAGTGCTATTTGGCCTGAGCCAAAATCAGTCCTGGGTACAGCTCTAGTGATTCAGCAGCAGGGACAGATGTGAGCCATGGTCACACCAGAGCACTGACTATGTTTATTTTGCTTTAAGGAAAACTAGGGCAGGGTCAGAGAAGGGTAGCTTGTTCTGGAAGCGCCTGCGGTTTCCTCTTTCAACTTTGAGCTGTGTGTGGAGCTTATCTTGTCCAGATCTGCTGTGTGAGCAGCTCAGACCCTGATCTTTTGTCCTCACCTACGCTACTGTGCCCACAGCCCTTGCTGGCGCAGATGCCTGTGCCTGGACTTGGACCTCCCTGATCCCAGCCAAGGCTTAACTCATTGACTGGACTTGGACTTTCCTCATCACCATAAACCTATTTGGAGATCACTGGGCTCCTGGTTGACTAGGGTGACCATTGTTGACCTGCTCTGCTCACCTTATTTGGAGCCCGGTGCGTGTAGCAAGTTTCAAATGTGGGATATTGTTGCTGCCTGGTCCAGCCCCAGGAGTAGCAATGGATCCTTGACAGCAGGGTGACAAGGATGTAGCCCGCCTGTGGGAGCGTCTGCTAACGTCGGTGATGAAGAAGCAGGAACAACGAAATAAACCTGGAAAGCAAAACTAATAATGTTCAAATAAAAGGATAAGCCACATACAATATATGGTTACTTCAAAGATCTTGAAATGGGTAAAACATGACAATGTATACAGTGCTAGCTGAGGGCAGGGAAACAATGAACAAGAGCTATAAACATTCTCCTTATGTGGAGAACATAATTAACCAATCACAAACAAGAAGTCAGAACATCACTTTATTTGGCATGAACATATTAACATAACCTTTCCCATGATTGCATGCACCTCTCCATAATTTAGCTAGATGTTGCCCTCCTTAGTTTCCTGTTTCCCATGGTCTCAGATTGATGTCTCCTGTGTACTCAGTTGAGGCCAAGACACTGTCCATCCCAGCTTGTCTGACTCCCACAGGATACCAAATCTGAAAAGGGAAAACTACAGTCTTATTCTCACAGGTGTCAACATTTACAGAGTAGTCATATGCACTCTGCAGACCATCCCAATTTTTGTGCTACAGGTGTAACATTGCAGTGTGCCAGAGGTGCATTTCAAGCCACAACTTGGGTGATTTGCGTGCACAAATGATCAAAAATAGCATTTCCTAAAGCCTTAATCCTATAATTTCATCTGCTTAGTAAATCTTTGTATTGTTACAAGGTAATGCTTAGGGCCACATGACCTAAAACCATTAATTGAAACACTGATCTTGTATATTCCCATTTGCCAGCCTCCTACTGCTTATACACTTGAAATTTCAACAACTGCTTAGAGCATGTGCATACTCTGCAATATAACCTCCTCTAATTTTTACTCTGTCCCCTTTTTATGTATTTCAGGTAAAATAAGGCTGTGGATCTGCATCCCTACAAACTGAGAATATAGGTTCTCTTTTCTCACAAAATTAAGGAATGGCCATCCTGCCACTGGAATGGTATTCTCAGGAAATTCCCTATTTATCTTCTCCAGATCTGAAACACAGCTCAAACACTTCCATAATTTGTGTAAAAAAGTAACAATGGCTGTAATGCATCATAGTCATTTTTGGGTAAGATGAGAATCTTTCAGATAAGGAGTGGTCAAATTACAGTGTGTCTTGAATACTAAGTCCATTATTATAAACTTCTCTTGAATATGTACAGACAGTAATCTCAGTGAACAGGTTGCAGGAGTCATGCTGCAGTATTGTAATGCTGAATATATTTGTAACAGGCATGTAGGCATAGAAAGCACTATCATATACATCATGATGTTTTGTGGTTGGTTCAGCCCAGCCTGTTCTTCTAAGAATATTTAGGCAGAATCTAAATACTTACCATAATAATACCTCTTTTAAAGTAATGTTTTAAGTTTAGAGATAAACCATGAGATTCTGCTTGAATAGAATTAATATTTGTACAGGTATACTTACACAGGAAAAAGTATATTTATCATATGCCTTACTATGCCTAAATTTAATTCTGTAGCATGAAGTCCCACAAAATAAAAACCAAAACCAAATCCACCCAAACATATATTATTTGTAGTCTTAAGGCATTTTATTTCTAAGTGTATTACTTGAAAATCAGGACAGGTACACATTTCATACAACTGTGTTTTCAGGAAAAATATAAAGGGAGAGGACAGAAAGAAAGCTTTAATGTGACTCCATCCAGTAACTGTTTCAGCAATCAATGACAAAAGTCAAAGGTTGTTTTATTTGCCTTTAAAGTCAATGGAGGAACGAAACTACTATAAAAGTATCTTGAGTTGAGAAGTCAAATATTTATTAACACTGAAGGAAAGACTGAGCTGATTACAGGACTTACAATAGGATTTAAAGGCTCCTCTTTCAAATAAAATTTGATCAATATAACCCATCTGAGCGGTCCACAGTTTATTAGATTCTTCTACTTAGGAGGTCTTTGCAGAGTTTAATTTGTCTTATTGGTTTTTGTTGCAGTACTAAGGGCAGAATCTTCTAGAAGTGTATTACTTAAAGATTGATTCCTGTTTTTTTTTTTTTTTTTCACTTCAAATATCAATCCTTAGTTAAATAAATAGATGGTTTTAGGAGTTTTTTAAAACAGACTTCTATAGTTCAGTTCTGGACTTCTAAAAAAGATTGCTAGTCTGTGTACTTGATGATAAAACATTGAGAGGGAGGGCTAAGGTAGGAAATGTTAAACTGTGTTTATAGTTTTTCTCTTATGTCTTTTTCCCATAGATGACATTAAGCATAATTCCATTAACACTGCAACTACATTTTCTAATAAAGTATTGCAATTTTGTAAATATATGTGCTCTAATTATGTAATTAGACTAACAGTAATTATGTATATGCATTGCCAATTATAAGTTAAAATTACATTTAAAAAATGTTGCTCAGAACACAAAAAATAAAATTAGAGATGTGGAAATGTAAAATATGGAAATGAATGCCAAAGGTTATTGCAAGACATTCACTTATATAAATGAACATTGCTCTACCTTGACCTTATCCACTTCCTTCTTCTATTTTCCGACCATTCTCATAACTAGGACTACTTCTGTTGTAATCTTTTTTCACCTGTTCAAAAATATTGACGTTGAAGTGATGCAAGGTAAGGCCGTAGAACCATATGTCTCCCAAGAATTCTGTTAAAATTTCTGCCTTAAAGAAAACCAAACTCCCTTCTGCTTTGTATTGCAACGTGATTTAAAAATGCACTGTTGGTAATGAATAGGCTAGAAGTGCTCTCAAGGCTAAAGCTGACTTGGTTACTGAGGGTTGTGAGAGTCAGATCTTGCTGGCTAGAACAGAGCATAGCAAATTACAGTGATTGGCTTATTGCCATCAACATTGAACATGGATTAAAGACATTTTTTCACCTGTTCACAGAGTTGATTTGCTTCTTATTGACAAATTTCTCTGATACAAAATATTTTCCAAGCAGAATACATAGGAGTTTGACTATTTCCCAACACATGCCTGTTTTAAGTGCCATGAACTTACGAACTCTGATTGTAAAGGACTATATATGCCTTGCCAGCTTGTCTCCTGAAAGCATGAGAGGACTCTTGATTTATATAGATACTCACTTTATTTAACTAAATGAGATAGTATTATTTATTTTTGATCTATAACCACACAAAAATCTTTGAAGCAATATATCTTGCTTTTCAAGGAGTCATGACATGTAGACAGAGGTAGCTTAAGCGGTTCATTCAGATTTAGAAGCTGTAATTTATCAAGTGCAATGTACATAGAGAAATTTGCTTGGTGCAGCTAATGCAGTGAACTGAATGTTATCCTCTCCCATTCAGGATCCTTTTAACTAAGGGCATATACAGCTGCACATTTGCAATATTTGGGAGCATCAGCAATTTTTGCATCTGTAATTTATCACTTTTAGGTGAAAAGAGAAACTAGCACATCCCCAGAGTATTTTCCTATTTAAGACACTGCAGTAGGCACAGCAGAGGAAGAAGTTAATTTTCTTTATAAACATGATCTTACTCTGCAAAGTTGTAATGCCAGGTTGTGGATGAAGAAATATTAGCCACATATAAAAGTCTTTTTCACAGTTTATTAAGCCTGATAATAAAGCATTATTTTTATTTTCTGTGAGCAATCAATTGGACCAAATGCAATTCATTATGTTTTGTTCTGCATAACCTTTGTGTAACAAATCTGATTGTAGGAGATTATTTCAATATGGAAATCATGCATATATAACCAAATTTATTGTTTTGTATCTTCGTTCATGCTGGGTGTGATAACGATTCAGAAGCCTGCAGAGGAGAGTACGTATAATTTTGATAGATAATTACTCTTTGGAATGGAGATATTCTACAGATTTAAGATAAGAATATGCTCTGGTGATTGTGGTGCAGAAAGAAACAATAACATGGTGTGGAAGGAAGTTTGATGTTGGCTAAGGTTAACATAATATTATTTTTTAACTCACTTTTTTAGTGAATTGAATCTTATTTAAAGCTCTCAGGCTGAATGTGATGATGTGAAGAAGCCCATTTTTGCTCACAGAAGGAAACACTGAGCTCAGAGGTATGTGCAAGACAGAAAGTAAATGAACATGGTCCAGATAGACACTGAAATGTAAGGCTGAAAAAGACTAAAATAGGTCTTTTGGGGAAAAAATGTTTTAAAATGTAGTAATAGTCAGAAGGAAGTAAAGAGAAATAAACTCTTTAAAGATGTCTTGAAAAGTTTATACAGATTTCACAAATAATGGCATATTTACATATTTTATTAATTCTTAGGGAAAAAACCATCGTAGAATAACCAAGAATGATCTGCCGTGTAAAATGAAACTATTGATTATAAGAACATTCACACAGAATTGATAAAATTTTTCTAGATAATTTATATAATTTTAAATTTATCACTGTATAAGAATGTTATGTCTGTTTGTATATAAGTAGTTTCTAAATATATTTTATGGATTGATATGAAGTAGAATTTTGATATATGAAATCTACAGCTTCTGTTAGAAGAAAGCATCATCTTATTTGGATGGTGCTTGAGGGGTCAGAAACATGAGGCTACATTTCATGTGTCTTTTAACTAGGCTGCTTACCAGTCGACATTATTGTTTGATAAATTACCTATATCCATCATTATTAAGCTCTGCCTTAAATTTGGAGGTCAGTAGCCCTTTGCATCATGTTTCACAAGACCTGACATCCCCTCACTGCTTGCGGAAATTTCCATTGTTATTTTGCTGATCCAATCCCTGCTTCCAGTTCTGCTTGCAGTTCTGCCTTACTCTATTGTTTTTGCTGATCGATCTCCGTTTCTCCTTGGAATGTCCCTGAAATATTTCAGCTTGCTCTCCTTGATGTTCTGGGAGCAGTAATAGTTCTTTCTGCACTGCTGCAATGTATGCTCATTTGTCTTCCCTGCTGCTCTGATGTCTTCAATGTATATTAGCCACACAGAATATCAAAGGACTCTGATAACTTCACATTTGCTGCCTTGAGGATCCAGCATTCACAGCTATACCTAGCCATAGATCAAATTGTCAGTGATTACACAAGCTTGACCTTTATGAACAGGTATCTCACCTGCCTTTTCTCTCAGAATACTGAGTCTGCTGAATATGGCACAGCCAATCTTACCCTGAAGACTCCATGTTTAGATGTTGCTCTGTTTATGCATAATGAAGACTAGGTAGTTCCTGTACTTTTCCCCTTCCCTCATACTTTGTTTTAATATAAATCATCCAATGTCTTTTCTTCTTATTCTTTATTTTTCTCTCTGTGCTTCAGTGAAAGAGTCACACCCACATTTTTCATAAATTTATTTCTGTGGCTATATTCTATAATTATTGCAAATTCAACTTTTATTTAAAATCGATGACAATGCTGAACTGAAATTGAAAACTCTTCACTGATTTTTTTCCCAGTATATTTCTGAAGTCTCTGGTTTGAGAGATCAGAAAATTAAACTCATTATGTTATTTTTTATCATTTGGGAATTCCCAAATTTTTAGTAAATTACTTACATTTACTTTTAGAAACAGATTTTATTTCCAGAAAAATTAATGAATAATTAAAAATAATATTTCAGTACAGTCTATTGGTTAATGGATCATATTTTTTCTGGAGACTGATAAAAAGTGGAGTCCACAGTGATGAGTGCAGGAATTTTTCTTTATACAATATGTCTATCCAAAACTTGGATGAGTGGATGGACTGCTTGCTCCTCGAGTTTAGAGATGGCACCAAATCACAGGGGGGCAGCTGATGTACTGCCTACCTTCAGAGAGTTGTGGAGAGGCTGGAGGAATGGGCTGACAGGAACCTCACACAGTTCAATAGGGACAAAATCCAAACTGTGCATCTTGGAAGGAAGACTCCTGACAATGGTGCAGGTGGGAGCCTGTCTGTACAGGGTGTAGATGTGTTGAAGAAGACCTGGGGGTTCTGGTGGGCTGTGAACAGGCTGTGGGCCTGAGACAGCATTAAGACCTGGTAACAAGACAAGCCAAAATTTTCCTGGATTATGTTAGTAGGAGCATAGCCAGGAGATCAGGACCAGGTGATTAGCTCCCTCTACCCAGTACTTGTTGAACCATATCTAGGAAACTACATAAAATATTGGACTCCCACTTCAATAAATTCCTCAATAAACTGCAGAGGGTTGCAGATGGTCAAGGGGAACTGGAGCACTGAGAAGAGACTGAGGGAGTTGGGTTTATGCAGCTGGGAGCAGAGGGCTCTGGGGAAGCCCAGCAACAGCCTCAGCATCTGTGGGAGGTGACAGAACAGATGGAGGCTGTTCACACTGCCATACGTGGCAGCATAGAGGAGACATCAGGCCTAGGATGAAACAAGAGAGGTTCAGGCTGAAGATAAGGAGAAGCTTTCACTATGAGAACAGCCAAACAATGGGCAGGTTGCCTAAAGTCGTTGTGCAGTTTCCATCCTTGGAGATTTTCCAAGACATACTTGGATAAAGCTCTGAGCAACCAAGTCTGATTGCAAAGCTGACTTTGCTTTCAGCATGAGGTTGGGCTAGAGACATTCATAGATCCCATCCAAAGAGAAGCATTCTGCAATTCAGTGATGTTTGTAATTTCAACCCACTGTCATAGATGGCACTTTCTGGTACTTCAGAAGATTAGGAAAAGGAAAGATTTGAAAAGACTTACTAAAAATTATGTGAGCAGAGCTCTGAGCTGGCAGGCAATGTGAACACTGCATCAGCACATCCAGCTACAATATGTAGATCACTTCTCAAGATATTGCTTGTTGTGATCTTTCTCTACTTCTTCATTTCTGGCATCTGTCCCCTAAGAGATACTGTTCCTCTGAGACTGCTTTTTGTATATTTTAAGATCACAGTCACACATTCATAGAATACAATTTGGAATTATTTGAAAATAATCATCTTGTAGGTTTTTTTGGACTGGTTTTGTACTTTCTAAGGAATATTTGCAGATCTTTATTAATTATTGTGCAAATGTATTTATTAATTATTATGTAATTATAATTTCTAAGTATATAATTTTTTTCTAGTGTTTGTAAAAGCTTGTATTCCTTATTTTTGTATCTTACTGTCTCATGCAATGTTCTCTTCCACTCTTTTCCTGTGCTTGCACAGCACTTCCTGACTGCTTGAGGAAGATATATACAGCAGCTTTATCTGCTTAGGCTCAAGAAGCCAAGCTCTTTTAGTCCATCTTCTATGACAGACATTATATTCTGTGCTTTTCTCAGCAGCCCTCTTTTACATTACTTTTATTGTAAAAAGGGTTCTTCAATATTAGTATCAAATGTGTACAACAATACTTGCTAGAGTACTTTTTATCCATTCATTGTAGACTAACACTATTACTTTCTTGGTATGACAAAAAAGAAATCAGTTGATGCAACATAGCAAAAAGTGTAATTTTTCATGAGTGCTTTCAGTGATTAATTGTTGTACTCAAGTCTGCTATTTCTTTGCCTTTACACCTGACTGAATTCCCTACTTTACACAAAAGTTATATCTGTGTTCCCTAATGCACAAGAGTGCATTTCTCATGTTTTTATTATATTAGTTCTCAACATCAGATTTATCTCTGGATGATACTTAACTATCTTCTCTAATTGCATTGTAGATTATCAATGCATTTCATAAGTACATTTTCCTTTTTCTGCAAAGACAAATAATGATAAAACTAAAGATGTTAAGTCCTAAAAATAGTTCCTTAATACTTTAACTGACAAGTGTTTCATTTCAATTCTTATAAATAGTTTTTCACTTTAAAATTTTTTCACAGAAGTTCCTTTAACCTCTTCATTAAATTTTTGTTTTCTGCACTTTTATATTTAATTGATGTCTTTTGGGTTCCATATGATGTTTTATGAAAATCCAAACCTGTGAGAGCTACCATTTGAAATCTAAATTTGTATAACAATCAACCATATTCTCAGAGAAGGATATACACCTGCCCAACATTTTCTCCTGGAAATGAATATAACCTCACATGCAAAAAAATAGACCTTGTTTAAGATAACTTTCAATGTGGGAAAGCTTTTTCCAGATATCAAAAGCTAATTTAATTTATTAAACTGTTTGCAAATTCTCATTAAAATGATTAATAAAGGGCTTGCAGGATAAAAAAGATCTGCAGAAAACCAGATCTATCACAGCAGAAATTAAGAGGTTAAGAGATGCCACATTCCTTCTGAGAGCAACTGTGTAATGCTTACTGTTTGCATTCAGTGTCTGCTTAACACTTGACTCATCATTCATCCCCCTGACTCACTTTTTTCAGCTATTTACTTTGATATGGCAATAATGGAGCCCTTTGTGGTACTGATGTGCACTCACCCATACATACCAAATTAACAGAGGATCTTTCTTCTGCCAGTTAAGCTCAAGTAGCCCACTTAGAGCCTTGGAATGACTGTCCTTCCTGACCTTCAGGCCAGCTTATTTCTAGAAAATGATTTAACCAGACTGGACACTAGACTAAGATGGCAGAGTCTTGTTTACTGTCCAGCTGGTAGACTAAACCTATGATAATTAGGAAAAAAAAAAAAAAAAACAGTCCTAATTGGTGACTCATAGCCCATTGAACCAGTAATAATATATTACATGTTTAAGCCTTTTCTTCCTTTCTCAAAGGGCAATTTAGCCCAAATCTCTAATACTATCAAATGCTTCAAACAATATAAATAAATTTATGAACAGAAGGTTTTATTGCAAAAATTCAGCTGTTTCTGTATACTTTATTTTTTCTTTCAATTTGAGGATAAAGAAAGAAAATAAACAGAAAAAAAATTTAATGGAGGTATTCTGACTATTCAAATTAAGAGTGTATAAACAAAATACATCTCAATATTTTAAACACTAAGTACTTTTTCTTAAGCATGTGTTTTAACAACTGTTTAAAATACTATTTATGAAACATAACAATATTTAACATATTATTTGAACCCACTGATCTACTTTTATTTTTCAAAAGTAGCTTAGAAGTAAAAACAACAAGATATACTTTGCTGAACTGCAGATATTCTACACAGAATCAGTTAATTAACTGAAGGATTTAATGTGTTTCCATTTGTAACTGATAGTATATTTTGAAAGTTAACCAAGGAAATAATATTTTCTTTATCCGAAGTATTTTTAAAAAGATTAATTAAAACCCAGTCAGTTGAAAAGGATGTTGGGATAGTCAAAGCTATGTGGTATTTTATAACACTACGGAACAGATAATGTATTGATGTCAATGTTTGTACAATGTACTTTTCTGAATCAACACCACTTCATATTGGGAACTGCATTTGTCTAACAGTCTGTAATGTGATAATTATAGGAAAGATTGAATTAACAAATATAAACAAGATGAGATAACACAGATTTGTGTCTCTCTAATTTCAGCCACAGTCCTTAATAATTATACCATAGGTTGCCATTCACTATCAAAGTAACAAATATCTGATTTCTGTTTAGCAGTCTAGAGTGAATCAAAAAGGACATTTTCACCAAACCCATTGTCAAATTTTTCATTTGTGATTGTACATTGTATGCACTTAATGGCAGTGAAAAATTCTCTCCCAAAATCTACAGTTTCCTACTTCATTTGCATAAATCAGTGGTAGTAATCATCCTAATATTTTAGACATTCAGCACAATTTCCTGTCCATATGGGACCTGTCTCTCTTCACAGGTGATAGATGAAGTCAAATGGATTTCTTAGTCTAATATTCTCAAGTTAGATGAGGTGAAATTCACATTTCAATGCTGTGTCTGCCATTTCACTATTCTCTGAACTGAACTATGGTCCTTCAAGGGGACATAAATAATTTTAGACTTCACAAAATGAAAATGAGAGTTTAGTTTGTGTTTGAGCATGGAGGTGGACGTGTAACACAGTATAGACATCAGGTTGCATAAGGAAAATTGAAAGTTAATGATATGAAGATATGTGAAATTGAAAAAACTACATAAATAAAGTGGATGAATCAATTAAAGAATAAACCTAACAGCATTGAGTAGTTTCTTAATAATGATGTGCCTAAACCCTATCAAGATCCACAACCTTGTCTTTCTACTACCTATATATACAAGTGGTTAGTTTAAGAATTACCTGAGCTTGGAACTGGACTCTGCTCAAACAAAATCACACATAAAGCTGTTGCCCTTCAGAGACATATGTAAGAAGGAACCTGATCTAATAGTTTCTTTTTCTCGCAGACTTTCAGCCTAGTTATTATAATCAGTACCAGTAACAGGAGATGTAGTGTCATCTGCATTTATCCCTTGTTGGACATGCACAGAGAGAAAATTCTGATTTCTGCCACATGCTGTGTGTCTCCTCAAAGAAGAAGCAATGAACAGAGCTTGTTGTAGGCAGTATTTAACAGTAGTACAGAAGCCATAATATCAAGCTTTATTGAACTGGGCTATTCTGCTTTGCCCAAAGGAATGGTCAACACTGTAGAAATCATACTCTGCTGTTACTGCTTGAGGCAATATGCACAGACAATCTATTCCAGAACTTCACCATCCTCACTTGCAGGATTTTTCTTCCACCAGGGTCCATCTTGCAATTTGCATGTTCATTTAAGTATATACACAAAAGAGACATCTGCATTTGAGCAGCTGTAATACTTAGTGAAAATCTAGTCAATAGAGTCAGTGGAGTACAGGGACTAGTCAGCTAAGCATGAGTAAATGTCAAGTTTTGGCTAAAGTGAAGAGGTCTCTAAGTTCCACTGAATGTGATGGTAGGAAAGCCACCCAGCTGAGGTGTGGATGCCTGTTTCTCATCACTGAAATATAAGTATGTGAAGCAGAAGCTGATTCTTATCCCTTCATATCTTACCTAAGTCTGCATTTCTGAAAATTTCTGGACCACATTCTATCCAAAGTAACCACAGGGAATAATTTCTTTCCAATATTTCTCACATTATTTTTAGACACTTGCAATTTTTAGGTTTTTGGTTTGTTTTTTTTCAATAACCTGAATAACTTCAGATTGCTTAGCATCTCCATATATTTTCTAGAATTCTAATTCTTCTTATTGCTCTCTTCTGGAGTGTATCCAACATCTTTCCACCTTTCTTGAAGTGCATTTACTAAACCAGATAAAGTACTCCATCTGAGGTTTGACTGTGGAAAGAATTTTAAGTGGATGTGAGTCCTCTTTATTTAACCTAGTATGACAAATTAAATGCTTTGAAATTAGTTCCATTAATACTTTATTCCCCATGAAGCAAAATTACTTCAGGTGAAGTATCTTACTTGCTGACATGCATTTCAATATAGTGCATAATTTCATTTCATTACTTTCCTTTGGGAATGGTGATTCAAGTTGTAAGTCCTTGAGTGTGGCCAGAAATTTGAGCTAGATCTCTAAAGGTGTTGAACAATTGGACAGGAGAAGAACAAGCTTATTTTCTGGCCATGTTGAAATAGGAAGGGTAAGCTTTTGCTCCTACAATTTGAGCTGACTACCTCGACCAGAGGGAGAATTTGCCATTCAGCTACATAAGACACTTAATCTGAAGAAACATGAAAATGAGAACCTGCTCCCAACATGTCCTATCATCTATCCTAACATAATTCCTAACGTTTCCTATCATCTTAGGCACCTCCCTGTACAGTCTGGGTAATGTGAACTTCACTGTTGCTTAAAAAAATGAACTAAAGTGAGAAATATCAATATATATTAATCTAAATTGCATGTCTGAGTCTTGTGGCTCTTACTGAACCAAATATTTGCCTTTAATATTATACACTTTTTAGGTATTTTAGTAGTCAAGGGAAAATTCAGTTAAAAAAGGCTGGCCTGCTGTCATGCTGGCAGTTTTCTGTCTGGTAACTAAGACTGCTACCAAATCTGTTTTCAGCAGCTGACATGTAGATAGATGTAAAGACCATGCTCTTGGGGTATTTCTAATCAAATTCTTCAGGCTGTAGCACTGACTTCTATCAAACTAGAAGTAAACATTTGGCATTTGTTTTGGTTCTATTTGGTGTCCCATGATGCCTTTGCATGTATAGAAATATGAAAGGAATAACGAGGCAAAACCAGAAGCTATATGCACAGTCAGCATTAGAATGAGAAACATGCAGTAAACCAAACAATCTGAATGCATTGCTCTGCCTATACATCAGCTTTCTTATTTCAAATATAGTAAGTGGTTTTCTCTTGGATATCTTGTATCCCTTGTGAAATAGGTACCCATAAGGTTTACTTTGAAAAGTGAATACTTTTATCAGAGAAGAAGTTCCATTGGAAAGTCTTTCATGGTTATAATGGAATTGAGAATGTATTTAGTGTAACCAATGACAAGCAATTTAGCAATTAAAATATAGCTTCAACAAATGGAATGATACATTGCTAACAAGATTAAAAGGCCTGAGCGATTTTTCATATGCATAAACATGAAAAATAATTTCTAATCTACAAAATGCATGAAGGCTGTATTTATAGAAAAATGAGGAATGATGGGTGTGTATTTGCAAATATGTATCTAATCTCTTACAGACCAGACTCCGCAGTCTTGCTTTAAAAAACCTCCACTTTTTTGGTCCTGAATACGAAGAAGTTTTCTTCATATTCATTATTGTAAGAATATGTGCATTCCTATAATTGTCCATAACAGATACAAAGAAAGTTATCTACACCCATTTTCAATCTTGTGGCCAACATGCATTTGATTTCTATGTTTTGGGTTTTCACTCTTTGTGGTTTAAATTCCATATTCATTAGTACACAAATAACCAGGACTAAACTTCTATTCTTCTTGAGACTTGCATGAGGGGGCAGAAATTTTAACTGTTAAAGAGGTTTTACTGATTTTTTTAAAGAAAATTATGTCAGAAGAGGTGGATCATGAAAGTGGATTCTGCTGACCCATGGTACAAATGTCAAGAGAACTCCCCACCCCCATCCATGTTGTTTCTGTGGGATTGCAGTTGTAAGGAAAAATGGAATTGGCATCTAAAAGGAAGAATATAAGAAAGGTGGATGGAATTTCATCGGTACTATTATTTGCAATATTTAAGCTACTGAACAACCACCATGTTATTATCTTCTCCATCTCATTAGGGGCTCAGAGTGACCTGGTCTAGTGGAAGATTCCCTGCCCATGGCAGGTGGCTTGAAGCTACAAGGCCTCTTTGAACGGTAATCATTCCATGATTTTAACATTCTACTGTTTCAGCACCATGCCTAGAGATCTTCCCCACCAAGGAAAATATAAGAAGAAAAATTAATAACATGTGTTGGCAATAGCTTGTCATCATAAAAATTAGATTCCTGTTGAATATTTCTGCTTCATGCACATTAGTATTAAATATTGCTTAAATATTTAGAAAATGAAAAACATTTCCTTCTGTTTCAATAGGTTAGAGAATTGAAGTTAGCTTGTTCTTAAGATATATTTCTTGTATGAGAACTTTGGTGAATAGTCTTTTCCTGTGGTCTGTTTTAATTATTTCAAACCATTAAAAGTTGTGTTTGTTAATTTCAAGTTTCTCAAGAGAAAAAAAATCAATGGCTGCCTTGAAATGCATTTAAATTTAGTATTTTTGCTGAAATTCATAGATCAGATATGAATCAGCATAAAGGTTGTTAATTACAAAGTTTGATAGCTGATTTTAATTGATGGTGTCTCTGTCTTCGCATAGTCAGATGTCACTTCTAGGAAAGGGAAAGTGTCTGAAAACAGAGCTGAGTGCTAAAGGACTAAAGACTGTCATATAAATAAGGACGGGTAATTTACAAATTATTTATTTCTAACCTTCCTGATTCTAGGAACTAGTAGCAGAACTCCCAGTTTAATCTCATGGGTTTATAAAAAATAGTTGCTTCTGTAACACACGTCCATCATTTACATTTTTGCCTATAACAACAACTTCTATTTGCAGCTATCTCTGGATACAACTAGACTTCACAGCACATCAGATTCTCACTTGTATGCTGATTCTGGCTCTCCAGATGTGAGACTGGGCTTCACCACAGCTTCCTTCCAATATTTAATTCCTATGGAAATAAGTGCATAGAGCAATGAAGAATGTGTGACTGGGCCTGTGTATTTTAGATTTTTTCCTGTTACAGTTTGGGATGAAGCTAACCTGCACACTGGGATTCAGACATAAAGTCTCATCATTTTAGTAGGTTACAAGCAACTCTTCCCACATGCTCGGGTCCTGTAACTTTTGTCTTTTTTTTGTTTTATGATTAAAATCCACCCTCATCAGTATTAGATTAGTTTTTAAACTCTCCCACCCTCACTTGGAAATGTTTTATTATTTGTATAAAGCAAAAGTTTTACAGCCCTTGTGTCTGAAGACCTTTTCTTATTATTAAGCAGCAATTTTATCAGTATTATTGTAGTTCCAGCATAAATTTACTTCCTTCACTATCACTGGGCAACATTTTGCATATTTATTGAATCATGGGCAAAATGAAACTAAACATGCTTAAAAAAAGATTGTAAAACCAACTAGGAACCAAGATTTCTAATAGTGAAATGGAGTGTATTCAATGAATTAGAAAATTAAAAGGATCTTATGCTTCAAAACCCACCAGAAGCATATTATGGCTCTAATCCAACAAATATTTGTGCACATATCTAACTTTTCTCTTGTGAATAAGATTAATAACATATCTAATTAGGATTTGCAATTCAGGAATCTCTGGGAAAGAACTCTTAAGAGACAAGGCAGACAAAGATGACAGGAATGTTTCCCGGGATATCACAATCTCTGTCTCCTTTATACTTATATTCATCTAAGCAGATACGCAGTGAAGATTATATTTTGCTTAAAATTCTGCTGGAAGATTGTCTTGGCTCAATAATACAACTTCTTTCTTCCTTGGAGTTTCTGTTTTTAGATCCCTGTTTTCTGTTTTTGTCATAGACAGCACTCATTCTAAGATCTGTGCATAATACTTGCAAAATTTAATTATATGTTGATTTTTCACTATGTTTGATAAATCCCACAAAGGGAAATTCTGTGTTCTTATTTAAAGTATTTCAGAGGAAAACATACTAGAAATTATGGTGTTACAGTTCAAAGATCATATTAATGTTTTATAATCCTTAATTCAAACTAAATACTAAAACCCTTTTGGAATATGTACTTCTGCAAATAGAAAGTAATAGGCAAGAATTACCTGATAAAATTCAATCTTTATGCTATATAAAAGAGTCAGACTATATAACTGAACAGTCCATTAAGTTTTAAAAATTTGCATTTACTTATTTATTTATTCACAAATATCTGTATTTTTGTTCTAGTTGGTCAAAGCTGATAAGTGACTTATGTTCCTCTCTTCATAAAGCACCTCAGTACAATTTGAAAGGAAGAAACTTGACTGTTTCTTTGAAGAGTACCATAGAATGAACATAATGGTATATTTTCAGCTAGCTTTATGTCATTCAAGTAGTTGAAAATTATGACTGGTTTCTGAGGTCTCAGCTAATGCTGTTGCAAAGGCATTTCAGCTCAGAGATCACAGCTGAAATTCTCTCTTAAAGGATTCTGGTAATGAAGCTTATCCATAATAAATAATTGCAGCAATGGAGTTACACAAATCAATAACAAATTGTACATATGACCTATACAAATATGTAGGGATTTCTTCTCAACATGGATATAGATGTTTTTCATGTACACATCAAGAATCCTTTCTAGGAAAATTTAGCATGTTTTGTATTAAATATATGGCCATGAATAATCAGAGTACAATCTCCAGAAAAAGCCTAAGATCAAAAAAAACAAAGAAAGAAATGTTTCTAAAGTCAGACCCATGAGGTGGCAATCCAACATGCCAGGCAACTGACCAGGGACTGTGCCAGCTGAACTTTTGACTGCCACTATGTATGTGCAATTTTTGCTTGCTTTGTGTGAATATCTCCGTCATCTTTAGACTTTTCCTGACACATCCTCTCATGAAAAGCTAGCCAAAAAGGACTCTCCTCAAGGTATAGATTAACTGAGTTGTTCTAGGGATCAATTGCTAACAAAGCATCATGGAACACAAATGGCCGATGCTAAAGTCTTCACTTTTGCAGATTGTTTGGAAATATAACCTGATATGATTTTGGAGTAACCTTGACTATCAAGCATTTTTATGGACACGAAAACTTGTATTTGTGTGGAAGAAACTGTCTGTATTCAGAAAAGATAATGGGTATGCACTGAAAAGAGGAACGGGGTGGCATAAGAACAGAAAAGGTGCATCAGTTCTGGAAGCTAGCTTGTTCTTCATCTCAGCTTAGAAAGGGAAATATTCTTTTTGCTTAAAATTTCCTATTGTCTGCATTTAGTTTGTAGCTTATAAAACTATATAAATAATTTCAAATCCTGTTTAACAACATGGAACTATATCAAACCTATTCAGCTGAGAATCTGGCTGCCCTGTGCTTATCTGTGTATGAAAGGTGGTGTGACATGGCCTTCACCCACAGGGTTTAAATGTCTGGCTGCATTTGTTGGGTTCCTCTAACATACATGGGCCTTAAAATAACCTCCCTTTCCTAATGAATTATGTTGCACTCTCCTTTGAGCTCTTTCAAAGTTTTTTGAATAAAAAAATCATACTCAAAAATAATTTTGAAATAAAATTTGAAAATCTTGATTTCAGGTTCAAGATATTTATTACAGTGTCCTTATAAGCTCAGCCATCTATGAAGACAAAAAAGGGACAAGAATTTTGTATAATAATCTTGGGTTTATGTACTATTAGTGATACATTATATTTATTGCCAGGTCAGCTAACAGAAGACTGAAGATGCAACATATCTAATTTAAAGAAATGTCTAGCATGAAATACAATGCTGTGTTACTGAACATTATGTTCAGCTGACTGATTAAGGTGCAGCTTGATAATTTGCCAGTGCAACTTTAATTTCTGTATCAGTGTACTTTTGAATAATTTTTAGCCAGTACAATGCATTTATTCTGTGTTTAGTAGGATCATTACTATTTTTCAGCAGATACAATTTTAAATTATGGACATTCACAGGAGGACCAAATCACAACACATCCTCTGTCTTTCTTCATATATGAGAATTTCAGTAGAAATATTCAGTGTGATGATCAGATATTTTATGGTAAAAAATGACAGCACTGGTTACCGTAAATTTGACATCAATAAAAATCTTTAATTCATATAGTTTGCATTATTATTATATTGTTTTGCAATGTAAATAATTTGATTTTCACTTACATTAAGATGTGAGATGATTTAAAGAAGCATACAGAAATGTCCTAGCATCACACTTTATCCATTTGTCACCTAAAGAACATAATTTTTTTCTGTTACTTTTAGTAATGACATGCCAGCAGTTAATTCGAATATGTGGTAGCTAATGTATTCCTAGATAATTTATGTAAAACTGATGTGTACCTATAGGCATTTATTTTATTTTAGGAAGGATACTAAAATAAACAAAGAAAGCATCAATTCAGGAAATATTCTAATGTAGGTTTTCTGAAAGGAGTTCATTATTCTTCCTGTATGTTTGCTATAAGACATAATTTTAAATTATGCAATAATTAGTGATTGATAAGAATTCTTCATTATACTCAAGTTTCATGAGGAAAAAAAGAAATTTGTCATAAATCTGTTAGCAGTTTATACCCTATCATCTGGTGCAATACAAAATATTTTTCCTTCAAAGATACATGTACACAAAAATATCTAATTTGTATATACATGCAGAATTGTGCAATATAAAATTCAGATTACAAGAGTCTGTTAGGAAAATATGGTTGTAATTATAAAATCAAGAAAGACGTATAAAATACCTTTGTTTGATATGCTGTGGAGGAAAAAAAGAAATAATAATGATTTTAAGCAAGTGCAATCAGCCCTTTAATTTGATGAAAAATCTAGGGCTGAGCAGCTACTGTGTTACCTCACCAGTGATTTGTAAAACCATCTTCCAATAGTTATTTGAGTACAACATACTGAAAATGGCAACATTTCACTATTTTAAATTGTTTTATAATAACTGAGAAGAAAACTCAAAAAAATGCCTCCTGGTAATAAAAAGATACATTTGTCTCACTTTTATCTCAACAAAATGGCAATACTTCTTTGCAGAATGGCTTTCTGGTTCTATTTCCTGAATATTGGGTCACATACTAACATATGTGCTTAAAAAAGCAAACTGCATTTTTTTCCACCTTTTTTTTTTTTTTTTGGCCATCATTTCATAAAAGGAATTTTATTTTCAAATGGAACTGTGGAACTGTGGAATCAATCACAAAAATTTGTCTCATGTGCTATGAAACAACAGGTTTTTGTAAATTTAAATAATGCTAATAATGATTTGGTAATATACATTGCTAGGTATTAAAGACCCAGTTCAGGGTCCCCAACCCAAGAATCATGTGGATTTGTTGGAGTGAGACCAGAGGTGGCCACACAGATTCTCAGAGGAGCACCTCTCCTCCTATGAAGACAGGCTGAGAGAGTTAGGATTGTTCATCCTGGAGAAGGCTCAAGGGAGACCTTTAAGTATCCAAAGAGGTACAAGAGAGTTGGAGAGGGATTATTTACAGGGGGGTGTAGAGTTAAGGCAAGGCAGAATGGCTTAAAACTGAAAGAGGATGGGTTTAGATTATATGTGAGGGAGGAATTCCTCACTATGGAGTTGGTGGCACACTAGAACAAGTTGTCCAGAGAAGCTGTGGATGCCCCTTCCCTCAAAGCCAGACTTTGAGGTTGGAGGAGACCTTGAGCAGCCTGGTCTACTGAAGCAGGGAGTTTGGAACCAGATGATCTTTCAGATGCTTTCTGATCTAAAACATTCAATGATTCAATTAAAATCACTTTGTTTATTGTGAAACTGGAGTAAATATATAGATTTCAGAAAAGTTTATTCATATTTATGAAAGTAAAAGTGAAAATATTTTCCCTAGACTTCTGAAAGCCTTTGGAGACTGACTTGAAACTTAATGATGGTAGGATTTGGTCAACTCTGTGACAAAAATATTTTGCAATTCAGACACTTGTAATGGAAGAGGAAGGAGGTATAATACATGATAATAAATTTGGAGGAGGTACCAAATAAGATAGCTAGTGTATTCTATTGATAAAAAAGGAACAATTCTGCAGAAATATCATATTGAGATCATGTGACCCTTTTAATATCAGAATTTTTGTGAACTTGGCACATTATAAATAATTAAATGTGGTAATCTTTGCTTCTATGTGTACCTCAGTGCTGTAGTAGTGCCATCTAATGTTCTAATTAATCTGCAATATCTCCCAAGTCAGATTTTCAACAGCAACAAAAAAAAAAATGCTTCCAGGAATGATGAGGTTGGCCTTACTCCAGCTGATACTGAGTCTGCTACTCAGATAATCTCTTGTCTTTTATGGCAACATAATCAAGTTAAGAAAATCTGGACAAGATATTTGGAGTCAATCAAGTACTTTATTTTACTTTAAAATGCTGAACAGGTGCAAGTGGGATACATTCAAAATGGTCATTAGGCAAAACTTGCTTTGAGGGAGGTGGAGCCAACATCTGTGCTTATTTTCACAGATACAAAAGAGCAGGCCTCCCAAAGAAATGTGAGCAGGATCCAAATGGATGAAGCAGCAGGACTGAATAAAGCATTCTGATTTAAGACTTTCTCTGCTTATCCTAATTAGCATTTGAAAAAAACAATCAATCTTTTTCTTCTCTGAGGGTAGAGAAGGAGGAGTCTGATTTAATTAAGAAGGACATTAACTCCAAGCACCTACCTAATAAAATATTAACTATATTCAGAACAAGCACATTATAGTAGTTTTGCAATGATTTAAATGTTTCCCTCTATAGTTGCATGGATCTTTTTCACAGTGCATTTTATTTTTACTAAAACCCCTGGTTTTATTTTACCCTTCAGATGTTCTGTGTTTTAATGGCTGGCTGATAGGACCCTCCTGCAATAGATATCTTTATTACATAATTTTATATTTAATATCCTAGAAATGAAAGAGGATTTTCTGTAGCTGAAGTAGAAACATAATGTGACAATTTATACTACCAGTCAAATATCTAGAAGAAAGCTGGTTTATATTTTTGACTGTCTTGTTAACTCTAAGAATGCAATTACATTTCATGTGTTGCAATTGTGTTTTCTTCTTCATCTGACCTCAAATGACCTTTCTCAGTTTGTAGTTTGAAGGGTACTCTGTACTGAGTTTATCTATCATTGTTTTAAAACTGATTTATTTATTATGGTGTTGGTTTTGGTGTATTGCTAACATCTGCCCTTATGCTCCTGTCCTGGCACTGCTATGAATGGTGCAGTGATATGTGTGTGGTTATAAGGGAACACAGAGGAGAGCCAAGCATAGATGGAATTACATTAATATTGGAAAATCTGGTAAGGACCACCTCTAGTCCTGCTTCTATTAGTGTTCTGTATGCAATATAAAAGCAAGGCAATTATTTCTAGCTGATATTGTATTTTCATCTTGCAGAAATAGTAATCAAAAAGCTCTTTTTCATGTTCTTAGTAGGCCTGCACAGGACAGTGGTCTATTTGGAACTTCCCAATCAAAAAATCCATCCTTTCAGCATTCTGGAGACTATGTGAAATAGAGTCCAAGATTTTCAGCACTTCAAGTCACTAAATTACATCATAGTCTTGAAAAGGTGTTGTCAAATTGTTCCTTCATGCTGCCAAGATTTTACTTGAATTGTACTTATTATCAGTAAGTTTTATTCTAGGTTTAACACAGTATCCTAGTTTTGAGAGCATTTTTTGGCTTGGTTCTTTAGCACTGATGTATGTAAAAATCCTTCTCCAAGTGTCTCCATGTTAGTAACTGAGGACAATCTTAGCATTATTAAATTTTTGTTTTGTGCAATTTTTACACCATAGAACATTCCTAAACATTTATGCCACTTCCCTTTCAGATTACGTATACCCTCATTCTTATAGTTTTGGTAAAAGAAATAAAATATATATTTAACACTTGTGTCTGGGAATAATGCATATTGTCACTGGTACAAATACAAGAGGAATTTCAGCAGAATTCTTTCCTCTTACAATTCTTTAGTCCAAAAATGTATTTTTTCAAGTAGCCAAACTAGCCCAGACATGACATTTGGGATGGGCTACAAAATTCATCTTGCATTTTGATAAGAAAAAATATGTTGGAGGCTGTAATTTCAGAACAACCATTTGCTATTTTTGTTTTTTAAACTCTAGACATACCAAATAACAACATTTCCATTGTGGTAGGCAAATAAAGTAAGGGGTCTTAACATTCAAATAGGCAAAGGATATAAGGTAAGAAAATTAAATTTTATTCACCTCACATTATTAGAGAGGAACTGAGGAAAAAACTTGCAGGGTGAGATGTTTGTGTCACATTATACTTCCTCATGCTTTAGAAGTTATATTGACTTATATGTCAGGAGCAATCTGACATATCTGCTTGAAGATATATGTGACCTTTTGTGCATCTTTGCAGGTAGAACTCAATGAAGACAAGAATAAAAATACATGCTCTATTTTTTCCCCAATTTTAACCATTTTCACAAGTTTTCTAATGAATGGTACAGCTTAATAATCACTTCTGAAGTTAAAGCACAATTTTCTCTGTGGTTTATTTCCTTGTTTTTACAGGGTTTCTAGATTTGCAATGGAACAAAATGGTGACAAGCCCAGCTTTGGAGCATGCAGGTGTATCTGGATGCTCTGGATTTTTAGGGGGAGTTGCAGATGTTTAAAAACTGTGAAAATCAAACATAAAACCAACCTGGAATAATTTTCCTTTCTTTCTTCTCAGTTCTTTGGGCACAGAATTGAGTCCTGGTTTTGTAAGGACAGAAGGAGATTGTCTTTACTGGTTAGAAACCAGTACTGTTTTCTTTACACAAAAGTATATCTTCATTCTGTGACTTGTCCCCAAATAAACTCTTTCTAAATCCTTTCCTTACTGGAAGGTCATCTTCTCACTTTTTGTGAGATGGAAGAGTTAGTTAATCCCAGGTTTCTTTAGAGGGATAAGTCTTCACCCTTATCTATATTGGAGAAATGGACTGACAAAATCCTCATGCACTTCAAAGTTGTGTAAGTGGGGTGAAACAATCCTGGGCACCATTATATGCTGGGAACCACCCAGCTAGAAATCAGCTTTGCAAAATGATGACCTGGTGAGCCAGGCTCTTTCCATTGGTGCACAGTGACAGGAGCAGTGGCAATGGGCACAGACCTAAACACAGAAGCTGATGTCTGAACTTCAGGAAACATTTCATTACTGTGAGGGTGTCCCAGCACTGGCAGGGGTTGCCCAGGAAGGCTGTGGAGTCTCCAGAAAAACATGCCTTGACATGGTCCCAGACAAACAGTTCTGTGTGGTTGTGCTTGATACGGGGGGACTTGAACCAGATGACCTCCAGAGATCCCTGATAACATCCATACTGTGATCATGCTATGGATGTCTCTGAAGCCAATCTTGCAGAAAATAAAGGCATTTGCTTGTTGACACATATGTCAGTGCAAGCTTAGGGCATCAGTGCTAGGTCTATTTTTAAATAATCACATTTGAAAATATTAGTACTGGGACCAGTCTCTTGAAAACAGTGTAAATGCTGTATTTTTATGAAGAATGCACAAGCCCCAGGAAAAATCTATTAGTTAGTCAATTTAATTTATATTTTTTTCACTCAACCCAATATTCTTTGCAAATAGAGTAATGTATGTTCTTAATTTAATGCCTTTAAATACATTAATTTCCTCTTGAAATATAATTGTTTTTTTCCTGAATAAGAATTGCTCAAAAATATAATTTTTCACTGCAACTGGAAAAGCACTAGTCTAAAAGGTTCTTTGAGTGTGTATTTATGTACTGCAGACTAAACTGGATGTTTAAGACTGTGGATGTTTAAGAAGCCAGTGTGCCACTACTCAGTTAAATGTAATTATCTCTCTTCAAAGCTAGTTTCACCCTCTCAGTCATATATGTGTTTGTTTTCTCTGCTCCTGTGATTGATTGCCCAGAAGAATGAACCTCTTTATCCACAGGCCACCTATGCTGCTTGTCTCTTTTTGACTTTTGTTCTTCCCTATCTAAACCTTGACCCAGCTAGATAACAGCCAGCTGAAGCCTTCTCTTTAGACTTGCATACATTCATCACTGAAATGTACCAGTTTGTGTTCAGTCTAAGAGGAGATTGTATATCTTCTGTGTGATAGTGAGAATGCAACTTGATATGAAGGAATGCAAACATGCTCTTACAGTTAACTTTTTTCTGTACTTCAGCAACATCAGAACTATCATTGACAGTCTGATCTTTTGAAACCTTAATTTAGTAACTTGTTAATAAGGGTGTGAAGGATATAACTGTTGCTATTTCACTTTGCTTCCTCAAAAGCTTCTGAATTATATCTATCAGCATTAAAAACCATTGAAAATTTAATTTTCTAGGAAGAGTGATTTAAGTGTGTGAAGTTATATTTGTGTGTACTGGAGAATGTTTGTACAGTTATATGTGTGTATATATAAAGATAGACATATATCTGTGGATTTTCAGAAATGAGAGTGATTGTGATATTTCTGAATTTGTCCTCTTGAAGCCAGTTTTTGTAAAGTGTTTATACAGATTCTGAAACAAACCAGAGAGACTTCAGAGCTATGTAATTCTGCAAAAGGTAGTCTGTTACAGGGGGTTGAAACACAGCTCTAAAAGGATATACAAGTTACAGTTATACCAAGGAACCTGGGGATGTTGACATTTAGAATCATCACACATTGCACTGAAATATCTATACAGCTCCTCATCTAGGTTGTTCTGAGCCTAAAATGCAAATTATTTCTCTATATTCCATACCATTTCTAGACCATAGAGCAAGTTATGGATGTCCAAAGGTAATTTAGCCAGCATTTGAAAAAGGTGGCAGTGGCAAAGCTATGCTTAAACTGCCCAAAGGTGGTGCCAGAAAGTGACTGGAACCCTTCTCTCTGAGACTTGCACTAGGATTTGCACCCTGGAAAACCCTCTTGTAATTACATGCCTATAACATCCTGACAAATGAAGTAGTCATTTTGAATCCAAACTCCGGGCTCTAGTCCTCCTTCACAGTCAGAGACGCAGATCTCTAGTTTGTACTCTTGAGCAATGCATCTGCACTTTTAACTTTTCCTACTAAGTCTCTGTATATGAACAGAAAATAATTCAAGAAACAGAAGTCAGAGTAAGAAAAAGCAAGAGCAGCAGTAATTCTAGAATTTTCCACTGTCAAACTCCGAAACAATCAGTGTTCATATTATGGGCCTGAGTTACTTCTGCTAGACTCCATTGTTGCATCAATATGATCCCATCATCCGACATGAGTTTTGAAAAACTTTTCTATTCTGAAATGGTTAAGGCTGCAATTTAAAATTACTGTAGTCATAGTGAAACAGCAGTTATGACAGCCATTTCTTTCTTTTTCATATGAGGACTAGGAACGACGACCTAATCTAGGAAGACACATTTTTTCCTGTTAAATACAGACTGATAGACATCAACTGGATGAGATCTTAATGAAACACAGCACAAAGGAACTCTTCCATTGCTTTTTTCTCTCAACTTCACAACTGTAAAAAATGAAAGGCAAAATTAATGGTGCTTGCAGAGTGGAAAATGAACATATCACTGATTAGATGCTTGGCTTTGTTGTTAACAATTTAAATAATACAATAAGTAGGTGCTCCTCATGAACCAATTACAACATACTGATGTTTCTGAGGCCCAGTAGGCATGGATATTATTATTACAGTATTTTTATATAATTTTACAAAAGTTTCTCTCTCGATCTTGTTTTTACAACAGTCATGCAATACCTGTATTTTTGCATAACAAATGTGAATTCTATGTCATTAAAACCAGGCCACTTACTACAGTAAAGTGAATACTAGATTGTATGTACAAGCTATCAATTGTAGGAACCTATCAATTGTAGGAGCAAAGAGCTGCAACTGATGTACCCACAAACATAAAGGCACTTTCATGGAACTAAGTGAGTAAAAACCATGTAAGACTTGAGTGAACATCAGCCTCAAGTAAAGAACTGAAGGTGGTTTGACATTCATTTGCAGTGCATTTGTATACAACTTGTCTCAACAAATAAGATTTATGACCCCAGCCTTCAATATAGTACCTGAGAATACTTTTGAGAAGGATAGTTTAAAATATTGTTCCACACACTAAATACATATTTAAATGTTAGGAACTTAGTTGAAAGAGCTATACAAGGCAAAGTAATTTTATTTATATGTAAACCTTTTAGATCTACAGTTTTGATGGCTTTGCATTTAGATTGTGTGTAATAAAGTTTGTTTTCTCATACTACAGGTGGATAAAGGAATTCTAACAGTATAATTAAAGTATGGCAACAACCATGTTGCTATCAGATTCTGATGGCTATCGAGAGAGGAAAATACAAAGAGTGGAAATTAATTCACACACTAATGAATTTTTTAATTAGTATTTAAAAACCCAAACTTCAGCACTATATTTCCCTGTAGGGAACAGTATAGAATCATCCAGGTAATTAGACCAAGTGAAGATAATAAAACAAACTTATGGATGTATTGTGATAAAAGATGTTTGAAGGTCAACAGCAGCAATCAAATCAAGGACAGAAATTCATTAAAAGAGAATAAGGTCTCAGTACCACTATGCTCTTTCCCTTCCTTTTCCTAAAAGTCCTGCAAATATTCTGAATTCAAGTGAAATAATTGAAAATCTAAATCTGTGGTGGTTAGCATTTAAAATCAGTGTTCAAACTCTTCTGGGATTTTGCAATTATTTTTAATTTTCTTCTTATTATCATTGGTCAACAAAGAAAATTCTTCAAATACTCTGAACCACACGTTCCTTTGTTTCCCAATCATGATGTTTGTGTTGGGTTTTTCCCACTGAGTGTACAGTGCCCACCCAGCATATGCCATCATATGCTGGCATTCTATGGTTGTGCTGCAAGTGGGGAAAGTAAAAAAAAAGTGAAATGGCCTCAGGGTGCCTTTGCCTCTGTTTCCCACTATGACAGTTTTGGTAGTACTTGTTCTTGCATCTTGAAGCTCTAAATGTCTTTCTTACTACTGTCAAGATGGATAGGAAGAGGCAGAGGAAAATGGGATAATCCTTTTTTCTATCCAGAGCCTCCTGTCCCCTGGCCAAAGGAGTAGGTTGGCTTTTGGTCTTTGAAGTGCAAATAGTAACTTATTGCCTCCCTGGAGAGGAATAAAAGCAAGGAAGGAGTGAGCCTCAGATTTTGTGCCACCCTTCGCTCTCCAGGCATGCATTAAATGAAACCAAATTAGTCAGAATTAATTTTTTCTGACACTAAATTAACCTTTATTTGAAGAGCTTAAAGTTTTTAGGCCTAAAGCACGTCTCCCTGGTTGCTTTGAATTTGGTCACGTTAGATTTCATCCTAGTTTACAGCTATGATAGTGAGTTTATATAAAGGAGTTTTAGGGAAATTCCAGGGGGCTACAGTGATAAAATACAATGTGTTTACAGCACTGAACCTACTCCTCAGTATATATATAGACTAAGAAAGGATGAGAGACAAAGAAAAGCTTGACAATAAATGTTTATGGCTATGTAAAGCAAAGCCATTCTGTTGAATTGCAGCCCTGAAATTCACCCAGGCCCCTGGCCCCAGTCTGACAGTTCACTGCCTGTGAATCAACCCCTAAAGACAGTGAGTTTTAGGATGACAAGCCTTTGTCTTCAAACAGAAATATGTTATTGTACTGTGATCTCATCTGTGATATCTACAGCTTGTCCTGGTTTCAGAAGCAGACTGAGCAGAAAACTCCCCCAGAAGCTAAAATGAAATGCACACTATTTTGGCTACCCCATCTGGGGTTTTGACAAGATTTAAAGCAAATGTTCCTCTCAAACTACTTGGACTATTTCTTTTCCCTAGAGAAACAGTTCTAGAATTGTCTTGTGAATTTTCTTGGCACCCAGTATTATTCTTGTCACATATTCATTACGCCTTACATCAGTACATTGTTTTATCCCAAGAGTATCTCTAGTTGCCATCTGTCTAGAAAACATGGGTAGATGGCAGGATAGTGACCTCAGCTACCAAGTCAATCACCAACAATTTAGGAAGAAAGAAATTACATCCTTGATTTCCAAATACTGGAACTTCTTCTTTATGCTAATAAATGGTTTTCTAATAAATCTATACAGAAGTATGTTTAGAGGATTTGGAGTGTTACTACAAATAGAAGAATTTATTTTTCACATTTTACAAATTAATATGTTTGGACAAATATATTAATTTGGTTTTATTTCTTTCACTAAACTTTATGTGCACATTTAGTTTCTTATGTAAGTAGCTGCTTCTTATCTGAATACATCATTCCTAAATATGACCAATTTTAACTACAAAACAGAAATAGCTTTTCACAAGAAAAAAAACCCCTCTGACCTTCATATTTCAGAAATATTTCAGAAAACTAATCTTAAATAGAGAACTGCAAACACTTTCTTACTAAAACCTTTTTTTTTTTTCTTTTTTAGTTTGACAACTATCAAAATTTTAAGCTAATTTAAATAGAAGATAATTCTGGGGCACACAGTGTCACTTTTCACTTGAATGCAATTTTGTCCAGTCTTTAAAAGTTCAATCTAATGCTCACAATGAAACAAAAATGATCAATGCTTTCAATCTTTTATAATTAGAGACTGGCTTCTATCAGTTCATGATAAGCTATTATTTATGTACTTGTCTGCAGCCAGGTCACATGCAAAGAAAGCAAGCAAACAAGTATGTATTAATATGAAAATATAATTTATTTGCTCCATTGTGTTAATCTCCCCTTTTTCCTCCTGACAGCATTGCAGTTCTCTTGCAGATTATTCTATATTAATGTGAAATGCATCTTGTTAAGGAAGAGTGGGAAGGTTGCTTCTGAGGTGCTACTGTGATTTGGCACAAGCTGCTATAAAACTCAGGAATTCTCAGCACATGCTTCTCAGCCTGGAATAGACTTTTTAAAGATTTCTGCAAGAAACACAAATCTTGGATCTATTTTTATTCTGGATTTGGGAGAGTGCTAATTTGCCTCATAACATATTTGAAAGGACAACCTAGCTCAAATACTTAATTTGTGTTTGAAGCATGTTATATCTGGAAAGAGAAATCAGTGAAACACTTAAATCCTGCAATGCATCAGTAATGAATATTGACTTAATGACATGAAAAGAACAAACAAAAAGAGAAAGCAAAATGAGTTGTGAAGACCACTATTTGACAAGCTAGCTTTTAAAATCTGATGCATAGTGGTGTCTTGAAGCACCATGTGAAGTATCAAGTATAAGTCTGTGGCTTAGCCTTTGAGGCCAAGAGGTATCTCTGGCTACCTGTCTAAGGGAAATAGCAGCTCTGTGCCTTGTCTTCTGTGATTGCTCTGTGTCATCAAAACATACAGATGTGGAATGTATGATGAGTAACAGAATCTGCAAACTCATCAAAACCACTGTGGTTTTTGCTGGGCTCTAAACTAGCAGCTTCTGAGAGGCTGGGGCTGACCCCACAGAGCCCAGCCATGGCACTGGAGGAACTTCTACCCTGGGTGATCCATGGTCCAGCTCTTCAGTGGAGAAGTGTGTGGTTCCTGGGATGCAGGACAGCCTTGCTCCTTTTGCCACCTCTCTTTGGCTTTTTGTACTAGATGTCACCAGCTGGGGAGTGAGCAGTCGGTTGCTTCAGTCACAAGGGATAATGGGGCAGGAGGGAAGCATGGTGCAGCCAGCCATGGCAGGAGGCATATATCTGGGATGTGAAAGAGTGGGCTGACAGTCAAAGCTTCTTCCTGCTTATGTGCCGCTTAGCAGATCTCAGTTGACAGAAAAAGTAGCAGTTTTTTCAATGCATCTTATATGGGAATAAATGCAAAAAGGCAGTGGCTGAAGCCTCAGGTGAATGTGTATCCATAATTATAAGCCATAACAAATCACACTTTATATCTGTTGTAATTATCCTCCATTGATACTTAATAAAGGCATTAAAAAGGTGAAATTAATCTTGTAATTACACCATACCTTTCTATACTTGCAGTGCATATTTCCTACTAAAAATTTCAAAGTATATTTTATTGACCAAGGCAAATAGACTTTATAAACAAACATTCCTATTTTTTGGTGACAGATGCTGTCTTCATCCCTGTGGAAGATCTTTCTTCTGTCCTTCCTTGAAGTCACTCACTGGTGGAAAGTAGCCTAAAATATAGTATCATTAACCTACTATAGGCCGGGAAATTACAGGCAAATTTAGGCATATAAAAATTAAATTACTCATATTACAGTGGTCCAGGGTTAACTGTATACTTAATTGCATAGTCACCAGATTCTGCATTTCAAAAGATTTCTTTACATAATCACAAAATATTCTATGTGTTTTGCTACTGCTTAAAAGGTGTTTTGATATCAGGTATAATATTTCTGCCTTACAGAGTGATTTAAACTGTATAACTATCAAAGCACTCCTTTACCAACTTACTTTAGCACTTCACTTAACAGATTGCATTGGCTAAGTATTATTTAAGACTTTAATAGTAATAATGGTTCTTTTAGGAAATGCTATTAAGACTGGAATTAATCTTAAATCATGTTAACTGTCACTGAATAATAGTAACCCATCAGTGAGTAGTAGCAGCAATAAATACAGTAAAATTATTTTAAAGGCATAAGTTAAGGTCTTCATTTTATCTCATGCAATAGTCACGATATTCATGAATTAAATAAGATATGTGTTCCTACTGTCTGCAGGATTTTTCACTAGATGATGGCTCAGTGTATTTTGTGAATGGGTGGTTGGTGACCCATTGGCACAAAAATGAAAGTCAAAGCACTATTAGTGAAACTAACCTATTGAAATTATTATACTAAAATAGTGCTATTCCATAATTTTTGATGTGTTTAATCAGTTATATAATGTACTGTGCATTCTTACTTACCATAGGAACTTAGATAATGTTGAATCAAAGAAAGGAGACTATGAAGAAACCCTCTCTCTTAAAATGTGTATTTGCTTCCCTTCAGGTATGTCTCTTTCACTTTTTCCTTACTTTTTACATTTCTGTGTAAAACACTTTTTTTATTATTAGACATAATATGTTTTTATTAGATAGTTTATTGCCAATTAATCAGTCCAAGTGCTAGAGAAGTTGCATATTTCTGCCAAAATACCTATTTCTATATTCATTCTGTACTTTATAGTTCCCTTAAATTGTTAGTGTCTTTTAAAAAATCACTAGTTACTGGATAATGAGAAAATATAAAGCCAATTATAAGATTTGATGAAGGTAGAATTAGTTTGGGAGGGATTTTAAATTAATTTAGAACACTTGTTTAGAAAAGTAATAACATTTTACCTTTCCCTCAAGGACTCCGTATCTCAGATTACTGTCTTATACATAAATACAAATATTCCATTAAAGCCCACTGTATGTTCTCTGCCACATGATGGAATTAGTGGTGGGATACACAAATGCAGCCAGCAGATGTCAGCCAATTATGTCTTTCTCCGAACTGGTGTTTATTTGCCTAGAGTGCTGGAATCCATCTAGCTGCAGTAGTCATCTAAAAGACACTGCAGTCCTAGTCTATCATTCAGTCAATGAAAACCTGCCAAAATTTTAGTAAAGTATAATCCTTGTTTTATTGCTTACCATCCTCCATGTTGAGGGGAAACTGTACCAGAGAAATGCTGTGTGTGCTCTAAATTTTATGACTTTCTGCAAAATCTGTAGCAAGATCCATTCAGATTTAGAGGAAATATCAGCCAAGGGGATGTCCTTGTGCCAAAATACAAGCTCATACTGGAAGACGAATGGAATCACTTGAATATAATCCTTTGGGCATTTACCACCACAGCTAAAGTCAAGTAACCAGAGCTGCCTAATGTCTTTGGAGTCTGGTCTTGACTTCATCTTTGCTGCTTTACTTACCAGCCTCTCCTCTCATACTGCTATTGAGTAAAAACATAAGTAGAAAACCAACCAAGAAATCCAACAAAGTAAATACCTTGAGCAACATCATTTATTGCCCATTACCAGGTTTACCAGCCACCCGAAGAGCTGCAAATGGTCCAGAGGATGCTGCAGCTGTAAATAGCACAAATTTGTAGCACCCTGAACATACCCTGATTATGCTTATTCCTGGCTGACAAAAACCTCATTGGCATTTAGGACTGCAGCACTAGAAGGAATAGCAGATGCCCTGGTACCTGGTATTTCGGGTGCCATTATAATGCAGTAGCAGTCACAGAAGTCATCCCAACATCTGCATTGAACCAGCAACTGAAAACCCAAAAAGGTATAATTATAACCTGTCAGAGGAAGTGAACAGAGATTAGTGATCTTGCTGGGGTTTAGGTCCCTACATTAATGTACTTACAGTAAGTGTGGGAAGGATTTTGAAGAAAAATTATCCACCTTGTTGTTCACTCTGGAGTGAGGCTGACAACTGGACTTCATGGCCAATAGTGAGGCAAGGGATGAGGTAAACTTAAAGGAAAATCCTTTGAAATATTCATATTCTTAATTCTGGAAAAAAGTTATTGGGTGACTTATTCATGAATCTGTACCATTGTGGTACATTTTGAAAAAAGTCTATTCCAATCTATGACCACAAGTTTGTGCCTTTTAAAGAAATTGCTTCTGCCCAAATCTATTGTCAGCCTGCAGATATGCTAGAAGGACTTTGGGAAACCATTATGTTGTTTTCTGCAATTGCCATTTTGTATCTGTTGGCCAGGATTTTCCAGCTCTGGGGAATGTTTTAGGTTGTATAGAGAGATAGAGATGGTCCTAGGTCATTTGTCAAAATGTGATGTGTAACCAGTTGAACTTGGGTGACTCTTGGCTTCTAGAAATGCAAAAACCATCTACTGGTAGCAAAAGCAGCAATGACAGCTGTAGAGAATGATACTGTGTAAAGGAGTTCAGCATAATCTGCCAGCCCTTCTTCCAGCAGTGGGAAAGCTCTCTGCTTTTCTCTCTAGTAAGAGGCATTATTTTATTTAATGTTTGCAGTCTTCCTTAAGCATTGGTTCTGAGCTTGTAGCAAGAATTGCAGAGAAAAATGAGTGATAAAGGACAAATATTTACCTTTTTATGAGGAGCTCTTCTCAATGCCTTGGCCCACTAAACTCAGGGAGGCGATTTCAGCTTACTGGGGCAGGTTCAGCTGCTTGAAATTCACGATGGTGCCCTTCTCAGTAAGGCCCAAGAAGTAAAGTAAGCTCTAAAGTAAGCTCCAAAGTAATTCTAAAGTAAGCTCTACTATTTTTTTATTATGTGAAGTTAGTTTATTGGGATAGAGAGTAGGAGGAAAGAACTTTCATAATATGTATTCTTTGTGTCTTTACAAAGCTTTTCACTGCTTTCTTCCTAATTTAGTATTTTGTTTACTGTACAGGGGAAATGTGACAGAATTAGGTGTGGAAATGTTCATATAGGTAGAAAGCTGAAATGAATTCTACTAAGTTTTACAAACAAACTTCCCTCAAATGTTTTCCAATGTAGAAAACAATGCTTCATTATAAAATAGAAACAAGGAATGACAAGAGTACTGAAAGATTTACTCACACCCTGGCTGTGTCTTGCATGTCACATGCCAAGCTTCACATTTAAATCTGTTCCCTGAAAAATAACTATTTGTTATATTCCTTTCTTTTGAGTAGATTTGGAACTGAATATTGTCTACTATTTTAACATGGACTTTCAATTTTTCCAAGTATAGCTGCTGCAGATTAGTATTTTTATCTGCTGTGGTGGCCTTGTGAGATCAGGGCAGTGTGAAAGGGTGAGTCCCTGGCAGGCAGATTGGTTTGACACACACAGCTGGTATTCAGTTTGCTGTGACACTGGAGGGGGCCAACACACTGTTTTCTGGCAGGAACCTTCTGCCCCCTGAGCAGGCAGACAGCTCAGTGTCCATGAGTTACCCCAGCTCCCACATGCAGCTTCTCACTGCACATTAACACCAGGACACTATCGTGTTAGCAAATAACCCTGGTATTCAGTGTTTGATAAGCCAAATATTTGAACCAGGTGACATTTGAGCATTTTTACAAAGTAACACTTTGAATAAGGCAGCTCTCACCGTTGCTGGGTTGCTAGCAATTGATTTCTTGTCATGCAAGTGGAATGTTATCTACAGCTGTGAAAAATCAGATTTTGGGGATATCCTGAAAATTATTTTAGACTTAAAATAAATTTTGCACATATGTTGGAACATACATACCATTTGTCTCTACAAATAGGTGAAAATACTTAGACTTGGCCGTGGTAAATATATATGCTTTGCTTAAATGTGTTGTTTTACAGTCTGTGCTTTGAAAAGCTGGAATTATAATATACATTTCCGTGGTTTGAATTTCATGTTGCTAGTGTACTCTGAGATTATGCCTTCATCTTGACTCAGAGTAGATTGAGACCTAACTTCTTAATCTGCAGCTCATCTTCTTCTGCTCATTTCTGTCTTTTTTCCAGTTTCAGGTGTTTTTCTGTTTGCTCTGCTTTTAATTGAGTTTTGTCCTCTACCAGTGCCTAGTTATTTGCCTTTTTTGGGTCATCTTTTATAATTCTAAAACTGTAAGAACTGTTTCACACAGCTGCCAACCATTTGCTCTCATCTGTGGTTTCTTGCACAGTGTTACTTATAGATATTTTTAAGGAATGCTGTAAGTACCTATATATATCAGAAGTGAGCAATCTAATTATACAGCTATGTCACTTTAAAGATACAGTGATGTGTCTGAAACTGGTCAGATTTACTGCCACTTCATGAATTATCATCTGTTGGATGACTTACTATGTCCCTTGTCCTACACAGCTACAGAGTAGTGCTATGCTAAATTTATTGAGCTCTAACAGTTGGATCATTTTGAAATGCAAGGACTTAAACTTGTTTTAGTTAAACAGATATAACAATGTTATTGTTGCTATATTAGAGAGAAAGTGATATAATTATTCCCAGGCGGAAAACAAGAGAAATTATGCTCATATAACCTTACACAATTTCTTCTTTCCATTGTCTATACCAATTTGGTATTAATTGGTATTTTAATGTTTAATTGTTTTAATTCAAGTGGTCAAATTGATGATTAAAATATATATAAAGTTCTCAAAAAAAAACCCCAAAAAACCCCAAAAAACCCCAAAAAAAACCCAAAACAAAACAAAACAAAAAACCACAAATAAACAAACAAACAAACAAACAAAAAACCCCCCCCAAAAAAAAGCAAAAAACCTCTCTGTCTGTTCCTTGGCAGGGATGGGGACTCTCTGACTGTTTCTGTAACACCTAGTCCACCTCCTCTTTCAGGCATCTATCCCCTACAGACTTCACTCCCTTTGCCTATTGCACTTTAATTACTGTGAGCAAAGAGCTGATATCACATCAGCCTGTAATCCTAGAAGTACTCCCTCAGTTGCTCTCTGTTTTCTCTCCTTTCATTTAACATGAACAAACTAAGCCATCTAATTAAAAACTCCTATTCTCCTAAAAATTCAATATGTCCTTCTAGCAGAAAAGAAAGGACAGCAAAAAGATATTGGTCACATCTCTCTCTCCCCAGTCTAGCACAGAGATTCAGTCCCCCATGGTAAAGGATCATTTAATTTCAAAGCTTTAAAACATATTTAGCCTAACTCATGTGAATACATTAAAGAAATCAGAAATTTCAATGCTCTAGGCACTCTGCAGCATTGAACTTCAAGGTGGTCCCTTAATAAACATACCATTGACAGTCATTTCGTATGAAGGGACAGCTGATTATACACACTAAGGCAGACAAGAAGTCTGAAATGTCATGAATAGTGAAATAAAATAGTTCTGTAACTGACCTGACTAATGGGGAGACAAAGCATGGTATTTGGGAGTCGGTAATTTCAGTGCTCAATTCTATTGTGCCTGCATTCTCTGAGACAAGGTTTCAAGAGTACACTTTTTTAGTAGGAGAAGGTGTTTTCAAAAGAGCATTTCAAAAGCCTGTTAAAAATTATGAGAAGGATAAAGAGAAATATCATTTTCCCTGTTGTTTTCATCTGAAATGTAAATGAAAAAAAATCTTTTTAAGAAAGCTTACAATAAAACATTTCTGAAAATACCATTAGTTTTAGTAGATTAATTATCATCTAGACTTTTGTAATAGTATCTCAATTATATGACATTAATAAAAGTCTATCTGGTATTAAGAAGACAGGTTTGGAAAATAATCGGCAGGTGTTCCTGTGAGACTCTGATTTTGTTACCATACAGCTGTGATTTGCCTGCTGCCCTGGGTGCAATGTGTTTTGGTGTGGGGTTGCTGCCAGCTCCTCACGACACAAAGCAGGGTTCCTGCTTCGCTCAGTCCCCTCTGCTGGAGTTCACACACTTGTAGCTTGCAATGCAGGTGTCTGTTCACTGCCACCAGCTAATTTTCCCTGATGCCACTGTGTCGTGGTTTAACACTGGCCAAAGTCCAGACTCACTCGGCCTCCCCTGCCAGAGCTGGGCAGAGGAGAGAAAAATTAAATGAAATGTTCACGAGTTGAAATATGGACAGAGAAAACGCTCAAAGGGCAAAACAGACTCGGAGATACAAACTGAGGTTATTACTAACAGAATCAGAGGAGGAAAACGAGAAGTAAAATAAGCCCTTAAAACACCTTTTCTTGCCCCAGCCTCTCCCTTCTTCCCACCGACAGCACAGGGAGACAGAGCGTGCAGGTTTTGGTCAGGTCATCACTGAGATTTTCTTCCACTGCTCCAGGAGAGGAATCTTTCCCTGTGAGACCATGGGGTTCACTCCCACGAGAGACAGTTCCCTGGGAACTTCTCCAGCGTGGTTCCAATCTCACGAGCAGCAGCTCTCCCATAGCAACCCTGATGTAAATTCCTCCCTCGGGCACACAGTCCACCCAAAACTGCTGTGGCATGGGTCACTCTTCCACAAGGTGCAGTCTCCAAGGACAGGCTGCTCCAGCCTGAAAGAAGGGACCTTTGACAAATCCTCATGCTCTTCCCAGTACTTCTGGTGCTGTTTTCTGTTTAATGGAAAAAGGTATCTCCAAGTGTATTCATCCCATTTGTATCCTGAGAACTGACATTTAATTCATATTCATATAAGACAAAAAAAGGCATTTCACTCAGTGTCCTTATGTTCTGTGTTATAACAACTAAATTCAATACAATTAATTAGTGTACTGACTAAAAACATTTTTTTGTAAATGGTTTGAGGGTAGACAATGTCTCATCTTATAAATGGATCTTTATCTTAATGAAAGCTTTCAAAGTCAAAATGTCAATGACCTTATGGAACACCATGAGGTAAATCTTGTAGTCAACACTGCACACTGAATATGCTGATTTTTTCTTTTATTTTTTGTTTTTTCCAAGAAGACTGTAGTGGAGGAGTGATCCACTCATACTAGTTTTCATTTGGTTTTGGGTGTTCAAGTCATATTCCATTGGTACTGTATTTTTCCTAGATATAATTTGTATTTGTTAGGACACATTTGAGAAATCCTAACATTTTCACTTTCTCTCAAAAGAAAAAAATCCTGTTATTTTACCTGGCAGACTGAGTGTGAATATTTGATGGACAATATGGATCTGTCTCATTTTTATAGTAAAATGTCACTATTTTATTGCCAAAATCTTCACAACTTTATTATGTTAATTATCACTATTTCACATTTAAATAAACAGTGGTTTTTACCAATAATTTTGGAACAGCTCAGAAAATATGGACAAACAGAATCATGACAGAAGTATGACCAGTTTGCACTTATATGCCACTGCCATTTTTTCTGGAGACACAAGCAAAATTAATTCATCACCTATATATTGCCTTTAAGAAGAAATTAAACTGTATAACAAACAAAATCTTGTTTATTTACATAAATATAGTATCCTGTCACCCTGAAGAGGATCAAACTGGAAATGTTTTTTGTTTTCAGTGCTTTAATGCATTTTGGATCTTGAGCTCTCTACTGAAAGTTCTTTCCAGGTGTCTGCCATTGTTGTTTAGGAAAGGTTGAGCTTTCTCAAAAGGTTCTCATAACTTGTCACACAGAAACTTTCCCTGGTGCACTTTAACCATACTTTTTTTTTAATTTTCCGGTTAGTTTAACTTCCACACAAAAACAGTATGAACAGTATAAAGAAGAATCAACATTTTAATTTTAGGAGACTTTTGCTTTAGATTGAGAACAAGAGAAAGCAAAACCATTACACAATATTTGTGTTTTGTGTTTTCTCTGCTTGCATTGACACGGCTGGCTTTCCTTGCAGAGTATTTAGAGATCTAATTAGCAATGATCAAGAAAATGCTCAGTGTTTGTGTAATGGAATTACAAGTTAAGCACTTGGAAATCCATCATGTCATTCAGATTCTCCTATTTCTTTAAAGTGACCTTCATCTGTTGCAGTTCTTTTTAACACATGTACACCAAGTGAAACAAAATATATGCATTAAAAATTTTCCCCTAACTTCAGTAAATATGGACTATTGGAGGATTAGTGTATAAAGAAATCCACTGTATAGAAGAATGCAAGAATGTTGTCAGTGACTTGTTGTCCTTTCCTACAGACATAACTATGAGAGAAAAAAGGAATTTTTAACACTTTTTGTAAGAGTAAGAGGTATGAAACAATTTGGTACCACATTTCCTTGGCAAAAAAGCACTCACCTTTAGACAAGGGGTCAATTGTTCATCTGTGAGTGCAGGAAAACACTGAATGGTGACTTAGGTTCATTGGATGGAGTCAGTGAGTGGCTGTACCTCAAGTATGCAGCCAACTGTGAGAAAAGAAACAGGTTTTTTGTCTTCTGCCTTAGTGAAGCACCACAAAAAATTTTATGCTTGTCTGCTTTTTCTTATGATCTCTTTTATGTATTGTCATGGATCCAAACTATTTCATGTCTTAAAATAGACCCCAGTGATCTCCTTTACCTAGAGTTTTACATCTTCACACTTCTCATGCTAGCATCTGAAAGCACTGGATGTTTCAAATTAAGCACATACCTGTCAAAAATTTATAGAACAGGTGATTTTTCTCTGAATGAAACCCAACATACCCCCTCCTCACACACACACTTTAACTAAGAGAACTAGACTGAATTAGACCAAATATATGAGAGATGAAGTCAGGAAACATGGTTTTGATGGTGATATAGGAAAAAAAAAAATTAAAAGCCAATGAAAACTTCCCATGAAAATCAGAAATGCAGCTAAATCTCTGTGCATCTATAAGACAGCCATATATTTCAGTAACTGAATTTTTTTGTGCATCACTTCATCATTAAAGGGATTCCATGTAATTTAAATTCGTGACAGGAAACCACACATGGGAAAAGACTACACAGATACTTAAAAAAGGTTGTCTCTTATCTCTTTGCTTCATGATTATTTACTTAGTGCTGTTTTAAAGAAAAAGAACACAGAAAATTAGTTACGTCTGAATATCATCAGTCTTGCCTAAAGATACCGAAAATTAACCTTAGTTCCATAATAATTGTCAAAGCTCATTTAGTAGCCTTGTACAAAATATACATTGATGTGCATGTTCTGGGACCCATCAAATTGAATATACCACTTAAGCTGCCTAGCATACCCAGATATTTTTTCAGGATAAAGAAATATCATTAAAATTACCTACAATTAGTTGATTTTTTTAATGTTTAGTCTTGCTTTTAAACTCTTTAACTTCATTCTTCTTTTGTGTGATTTCATTTAATACATGGAAGACCTTTGAATGAAACATGTCTGTTCAGGAAATAGGACACTCAATTCTTCTCCTAATGTCATTAATAATTGTGTCCCTGCTTCCATCCTACTCTCAAACAAATGCTTTATGCTTTACACAAGTGCTCCTTCTGAACCAAGGGGTTTATTCAATACAACTGAATATTTCAATGTACTGTGTTTTGTTCTGAACTGGAGACCAGATTAATTAAGCTTTAGTTCTGTACTGTTTCACAATAAGACAGAAGTATTACCAAACCCAATCTTCTGGAGAACTTTTAGAAATTTTTGAAATTTTATAGGCCAAATATATATTTACTCATGTTTGCTGCACAAGACAATTTTAATTTGATTTCAAAAGGATTAGATAGAGACAAAATTAAACATTAGTCTATTACTAGGCATTATGTTTACATTTATCCATATAATATTACATTCAACTTTAATGTGTGGTAATGCATTCCGTACTAATTACCCTTCTGTTCACTTTTATGACCCTTGTCAGAGTTTTATCTGGACATCTTGTAATCATTAATGGGAATTTTCTTAGCACCTGAAAGGTAGAAACATAATGGGCTCTAGAACAATAAGAATGGAGACCATGACTTATAAAGTTAAATAACTTCTGTCACACAGCCATGAGCTGCAATTTGAAAGTATGTATCTAGAGTACAAGCCTCTAGTCTAGTCACTAATTTATACTTTGCTTATTTATTATTGATTGCTTTATCATTTGCTATATTACATTACATTACATTACATTATTATTATATTATATTATATTATATTATATTATATTATATTATATTATATTATATCATATTATATCATATTATATCATATCATATCATATTATATCATATTATATTATATTATATTATATTATATTATATTATATTATATTATATTAATTGTAAATTCTTATATTTTATTTTATGTCTATATTTTATTATATTTTATTTTTTTATTTGCTTTCTTACTGTTTGCTTATTTGATCAAAGAAATTATCAAATGACAAGATTTATTCTTTTGTTTAGTGATTAGTCTAGTTATTGGTTTTCATGCCAGTGCATTTTTGTCTCTTATAAGCAGATGATTCATTTTACTAGATGTTTCAGTTTGAAACTAGATGTTTCAGTTGAAACATTAAGAGAGTAATTGCCTGTATCTGGTTTGCATTCCTCAAACATCATTACTGAAATTTTCCCTAGAATCTCCTTTACCCCTCCCAAACTTTTTCAAAATAGTTTGTTGTAGTTTAATAAATTTTTAGTAATTCCTTAAAATTATAGGATGATAAGTGGACAGGTTTTCTTATGTGTATATGTTACATTTCCCAAAATACATTCTGTTTTCATGAAAAACTTTATATATTTATTGCATTTTACTCATGCTAGAAGACTGGTTATAGGTGAAAAATATTAAATATTCATATATTTTAACACCTTTCAGGAAAACAATGTAACTAAAGATCAGATTTCAACAACCCACTTTTGTCTTTCATAAAACTTGAATAACAATTAATTAAGAAAGTTATTGAAGTCTAAAGCACTCATTGGCTGCAAAAGACTTCTTAATACCATAGTGAAAATTAATCAAAATACTAAAACATGTTCTCCTTGAAGATGTGGTTATTTTTCTCTTTCGGGAGAGCCTACCATGCAATCACTATTTCAGGGCTAAATTCTGATGGAAATTAATTTTAAATAAACAAATGTGGGAGACAATAGAAAAAAAAATAAATTTTCAGACATATGTTTTGGACAGTGTGGGAAATTCACACCTCTACTCACTTTCTGGAAGATCCAACTGTGTCCTCCAAGCCTGAATATTCTCTGTGTTTTCTTTCCATTTCAGTTAGAAGCCCTTGTGAATTTTCCCACTCACACTTTACCAAGGAGTTTGGAACCACTGGATATCTGGAAAAGCACTTTAAGGACGTGGCAACTTCAACCACTGGCATTGGGGAATATATGTGTCTTTCTAAATTCTAAAGTGGTCAAAATTCTTCAGACTCTATTTCAGTATTTTGAGCATGATATTCATCTTTGACGGAATGATAAGTACATCTTTCACTCATTCAGCTAAGATTCATGACTGTTGGTTGGACAGACTTTCAGACACAATTTTTTTTTTTTGGAGCTGTGTTCTTTCGCATAATGGCCCCTTTCATTTCACGTGAAGAAGATCAATTTGAGGTCAACTTTTGTCTTGCAGAGTTAAGGTGCAAGCAAATTGTTTTGAATCACATATTAATTTTTCTCCTCTTTTTTACATGTTACATATCTCTTTTCAAATTCTAACATAAGCTATCATGTTGCATATAATTCAATACATGAACAATGGAATTTTAGTTTTTGAGGTGTTTCTTTCAAACTACAAATATCATCATGTTTAAACTTTAGATACAGTTTAAAGGAAGGAGTTATTGATCTAAACAAGACAAATACCATGGAGCTGGTAGCTTTTGCAAGCTGTATTGTCAACGCAAACCTATAAATGAAAAACACATAATCTATTTAATTTTGTATTTTTATGTAACAGTTGTGCTTGATTTGTGATACGCACAAACTACTTGCACAACTATGTAACACTGGGTGTCTCAGTCAGTAAAATAAAACATTTGAAAAAGATTTAGTAAATTGGATCTCTAAGAGTAATATATACATACCAATATCTTACATATATACATCATATATTATTATATATAATTATATGTAATATGTATATATGTATGTATATACATATATACATATTACATACCAATATCTACTGAGAATGATTTTGTCTCTAAATTGGAGAAGATGTTTCTCTGACAGGAGAATTCTGACTGAAGAAACAGATTTACACCAGGAGTTTAAACCAGGCTTTTAGTTTCATAGAAATATAAGGGAGGAAAAAAAAGATAATAAGAAGAATAAACTTAAAAAATAGGGTTGTATAAGCCTGGTATGGCTGGTGAAGATAAAACCAAGTTCACTGACATGTTTTATTTGCTACTATAAGATTATCAAACCTCGTGTTGGTCTGTAGTACTATGCAAGTTAATATGTGTGAATTTTAATGCTTTTCTTTACTGCCGAATAAAATCCTAGACTCATAGAATATGTTGAGGTGGCAGACCCTCACAAGAATCACCAAAGTCCAACTCCTTGCCCTGCACAGGGCAGCCCCAAAATCACATGTGCCTGAGAGTGTCCAAGCACCTCCTGAGCTCTGTCAGGCTGTGCTGTGACCACTTCCCTGGGGAGCCTCTTCCAGTGCCCAGCCACCCTCTGGGGGGAAAATCTTTCCCTGATAGACTACCTAAACTTCCCTTAACACCGCTGCAGGTCTCCAGTTCTGTGTAGGTCACCTCTCAGTAGTATAAACATTGGGAATAAATCAAACAATATCTCACTGTGGGAAATTCTTTCAAACAAACAGATTAGAGAATACCAAGGTATGTTATACAAGCAGTGGTGACACTAGAGAGCTCATAGGTCATGAGATAAAGTTAAGATAAAATAGCACAGGAAAATCTCAGTGTCCTCAGCTCTTCTCCAGTTTAATCTTCACAACTGCTTCAGAAGGAAGGCAGGAATATAAATTTCAGTTACTGTAGTTTTAGAGTTGTTCTGCAAGTCAGCCTTTCTGACCATAAGAAATGTCACTAAAAGTGCTATTTCTATTCAAAGTAGTTGTGTTGGACACTTCCTTGCCTATGTGGCATACAGAGGCACAATTCTTCAAGCAGAAGAATTCTCATTCTCCTGCTCAGTCTTCACAGCTAGGTATACAATTGTTTTAGTGAAGTTATCATTATTCAATGCTTTTCTATGTTTTAGTACATTTAGAAAGACATTTTAAATATAGTTCTGTAAGGAAAATTGTTACATTTTCTTTATAACCAAAAATTTATCTTCAACTTTTTCCTTGTTGGAGGTTTTCCACATTACATCCTGCTATTGGCTTGCATCCAAATTACATACAGGTCACAGAAAAGTCAATATAATTAGTTAAATAGAATACATTTTATTAACATTTTATTAGCATTTTATTAGCAAAATTTGAAACTGGAAAAAAGGAACTAAATAAGGTTCCTTCCAAAAGAAAATGTCAAAAATCTCTTGATATTTCATCAACCCAAGCAAAACATTCTGTATGGAATCCATAGGCGAACAGTGATGTTCTGCATTATTATAACCTTCCTATAACCTTATGGTGATCATTATGATGAAACTATAATTAAATTTTTCTATTCTAGACAAAACTCTTATAATGAAAATAATCTTTATTCTTGAAACAATAGCTTATTATGGGAGAGTATGTCAGATATTTTCAAAAGAGATAGAAACAATATACTTGAAAAAATAAGAAGGTTTAAAGAAGACAATTTCAAAATATTTACAGCAAAATACAGCATTTTATTCTCCTTTTATCTTCTGTTGATTATTGATATTTATTATTCTTATGAAACTACAAAATGTTAATATCTGCTTTTTAGTCAATGGGTTCAAAGGGATGCTATCTACTGCTTTGCCTAAAATCAAGTGGTAAGGTGTTTAAATTCTTTAAACGTAATGCATAAGACAAAAAAAAATATATATAAACATACAAGTCATTTGGTTAAATTAGAGCATTACAAAGGTTACTCCAAATCAGGCTGATTAATGAAGGATTCAAAAGAGCTCTTGTGACAACTCTGAGGCTGTAAATGGTTTCCTAACCTGACAGTATCTTTTTAAGGTCAGTTATACAAATCAGGGCCCAGAATATTTTAGCAGCATAGAGCAAAGCAACCTCTAAGTATCCAAAATCTGCCCTGGAGCCTTAAAGAAACATATGCATTCTCTTCTGTTTGTCAGGATTTAGTTATAAAACAAATTGATTTGATTTACTTTTATTTAGTTTTATTGAAAATATTATTGAGTTTTTTTAGCAGATTTGTTTAGGAAGCTAAATATGAACTATATGGGGAAACAAAATACATTTGTAACTCTTCTGTATGACTTTCCTATTTTTTGCCCATGTAATGCAGCTTGATTGCTTCCTTGCTTACTCTTTTTCTCTCTCCCCATCTCCACCCTCTCACTGTGCCTTTAGTGGAAAATCATGTCAACTAAATCCTGTTAATCTGGCCCTGGAATAAAAGTACAATGAAAACTCAAGAGACTAATTCTGAACTGAATTTGATAGGAGCCTTGTAAGGATTTTTGAGAAGTTCATAAATATTTCCAACAATATTGTCAAATTTATGAGAATGTATATTTACAAGGCAGCCTTATTTCGCATATTTTTTTATTTCTTTATGTATTTATATAATTATTCTGCTTGTTTGGGATATTAAAAAAACATAAATTGGCAGATGTTGCAGGAAGAAAACTTAATTTTCTTATGCTATATATGTATTCCAGGTTTTTAATATTTTTTTTTTCACTTCTACACTTTCTCTGATATTAAGAAGTAAAAAAAAATCACACAAAGACCATTTTGCACTGTTTTGCTGCATTATTACTTCATACATCAGTAAACTATGCAGAACCAAGTTTATTTACCTTTCCCATCACTGATTAGAGAGCTCAAGGTTTTAGTAAATCTCTCACTGTACAAAGCTTAACTGAATGCTAACTTGGCATTCACATTCCCTACTCGCCACCAGTTAAATATTAGAGACTTAGAAAACATATTTAAAGAAAAATAGGAACCAGGCAAAGATAACTGCATAATAGCTCCCTCAGAGTCCCAGTGTTTGTCAGTTAACATAAGGTGATCTTGCTGCTACATCCTGTATACAAAATTTTGACATTTCAGAAATTTCCATTAGCAAGGGAAGAAAGATCCCATAACTTAGGTTATTGTTCCTTCTTTTAAGCATTTCGTTCCAAAAGCCTAGTGGAATGTGAGATCCAACCCAAATATGTGAGATGCAACCCAAATATTTTACTGAGATTGTTTCATAAACAAGTTTGTTATTATTTTCCATCTTTGGTTTTCAAACCTTTACTGGGGGAAAAGGTGTTGAACAGATTAGACACTGAAGTTCCTTGAGATATTGTTACATGTTGTTGGACTGTGAAAAAAATTGAAGGACTGGTTAATGTAGCGGCATGAGAATAGAAATTCAGATTTCATTCTCTTCTCTGATTTCAAGTCCTGCAAGTTTTCCTCTCAAAATATGAGCGAGAGCTAAAAGTTTCTGAGAAAACAAATACAGTGTGGCTGTCACTGGTGAGTCACTATCACACAGTTCTCTCTCTTCTGCCAGGGTAATTCATTCCTTTGCATACAGAATGGGGGTGGGAGGTGGAGCAAAAACCCAAATGACATCATATTTGCTAATGCTAGGCAGTTATGTAATTTATGCAGGGACAAATGGATTACAAAGTTATTGGGACAGACAAGGTATCAAACATCAATACTCTGATTCTGTTTCTGAGTCCTTGAAAAATTATTGTATTATCCATTGAATACTATACTATCCGTTGTTCTTACAGATGGCCAGTTTGCAAGGTGTCTCTTAAAATATTTTCCTTTCTCTTGAAATATAGCTTCAATAAAACAGATTGCTTTAAATTTCAGAAAATAAATTTTAAAAATTTTATTAATCACATTCAAAAAGTTAATTTACCCTCAGGTAAGAAGTAATGACAAGACAACCATCACAGTTGCTCATTTAGCTATAGGGAAATTAAATAATACCTAGACACTAAAGAAGCTGTTTCACCCATTGGAACATACACATCCATGCATGTTCACCTCTACCAAAAATAATGTTAATATTATCATAGCTGACATACCATGCATTCTGGAGTGTTATTGATTTCCTCTGTCTGACTGTCAAAGAGAGGTGAAGAAATTTATAGCCAGGGTAAGACAGGGTAAGCCAGGGTAAGACAGATTCAAAAGAAGCTACTGCAAGCAGTCAGCTTTGTTTGTGTACACCAAGTTAGAATATGTCTTTAATATTCTGGGCATGAGTTTCTACTTGAATAAAATGAAACCTTGAGAAACAGCATGTAAATCATTAATGAATAGAGCTTCTATTTTCTTTTAACTTTTAGCTATTTACTGTAAATAAGGAAGGATAATCTCTCATGTAATGTGATCTTTGCCTAATTGTAATACAAAGCGGGTATCTTTCAGCATATTGAGGATAATAATATTGTTGAAATTTTTTAAAGAAAAACTGAGCTAAATTAAAATATCTCTCAGAGAAAATTCTTTTAAATGAAACATGGCTTAAGTGGGTATTTAGTTCTTAACAATACGGATGATCTGGAAGAAAAAATAGTACTGATTTTTTTTTTCTTGGTGATGAAACATTCACTAGTTAGTGATAAATACTAATGACAGGCAAATTACACCATTTGGATGAATAAATCAGATCAACAATTATATTTTTAGCAACAGATACTTGATACAATGCTTCTCCCAAAGCTAAATTTGACTTAGATTTGGTTTCGGAAAATACATTAATGTGCAATGGTACAGAATGTCCAAGTATGTGTAGTGTTAATGTTGCTTCACGTAAACTGTATGATGCAGCCTAAAAGACTGTCTTGAAATCAGTTCTTTGGGGTGTCATGGTAGATAGAAAGGGATATCAGATTGGATTTAAGAGAGAATATCACTGCTTTACACTACATAATGTTGAAAAATTGAGGTGGGTCCTAAATGAGCCATAAGAACAGTTCAGAGTCTAATAAAGTAACTTGGGTCTTAAGGTCATAGACATCCTATCTGGTAAAACAAACATTAAAGCAAATATCAAATCCTTAGATGAAATGTGAACAGCTATCAGATTTTTGTGCAGAAATATAATTACCCCAAGAGGTGAGTTGAATTCACAACTTTAAAAAGTAATCACAACTGACTATATCTATGGAAGATGTAGTATAGTTCAAATAGAAATTACAGGTCCAATGCAGAGATTTTCAGGGCTTCCTCATAGGCCTGTTTGTACAAGAAGTCAAGCCAGCCAATCATATGGGTTCCTTGGATTTTGAAAAAGATGCATAAGGGCAAAAAATATGCTTACAATCTGTTGGTTTTTTCGTAAGAATTTTGCTAATATTTGTTGTCTTTTGTGTGTCATCCTTGAAAATACAGCAGAACATTCAGCTGGAGATGCATGTCAGTGCTGCACGTCTTCTGTGAGCACATAAAAGGAGGGACATCTGCTTATCAGCAATGACATCACTAATTATTGCATTTTTGTTGCCCCAGTTCCATCAGCAGAAGCCAAGATTTTGCCTAGGTTAACAAAACATTCAGTATTTTATGTTTGATAAACTTTACGTTTGCTGAATTTGAATCTCTTTGAAGCTCAATGATTTTCATAAAGGCAATTCTTTTCTTTCAAGACAGAAATAACTAATACATAGTAATTAGATTTTTTTAAGAGTATAAGAAAATACGCCTTAACATTTTCTAATAGATTAACTAATTTTACTTTGGAAAACTCGTTTTTGGACACAGAAGTCTTGTGGACATTCTAGTATTAACGTATGTCAAAATTATTGGCCTAGAAATGTGAAAATGATATTGAACTTATCAAAAAAATGGACATGATAAAACATAACATGTTCATATAAAGACCAAGCATTTGTATATAGAGATATTTACACAATTTTTCCCTGCAGGTGTACTATGAGGTAGTAATAAAACCCACCAATTCTTTAATTTTTTATTTGATTTTTATCTTCCACATTTTTCATGTTGAACTTCTTGTCCAATAAGGCAGTATTAAGGCTACTAGAACACTTTTTACCTGTGTTTCTTACTGACACGTTTGGATGTATTTTGTGTGCAGTTAAGCTGAGTTTCCTGGTTTTAAAAAGCTTTTCATAACAATTGCAACACTACTGGGATTTTACTTTTAAATCTAAGAATATAGAATCATCATTTTAATTCAGAATGTTTAATTATGTCCTTGTATGTAAATACCACCATAAAATGACTGAACAAGAGCCCCTGAGACAAAGTCATTGTGCAATATTTCTAGTAAACTTAAAGTAATGACTTTGGAGAAGTTAAATTCCTAGTTCTCAGGAAACTTATTCCATGCCACAAGTTTAATATTGAGAATGTAAGATAAGATCACATTTTTCACAAAAACAAAAATTCTGAATTCCCAATTGCATGCAAAAGAAATTCACTTTTACCTAAGGGAACATGAACAGACAGCAAACAGCCTTATATTAAGTTTTAAATTTCTTGTGCATTCTCTGACTAGTGTTCTACTTTAATTGATCTACATTCCCACTGCCTTTGTCGAAGGACCAGTAAACTGCACCTTCAGCAATAAGCAATCTATTCAGGCTAAGAAAGTTTATGATTGTTTTAAAATACTGCACAGACTAAGTATTTCCCGTTAAGTGAAAGGCTATTTTCCCTTTCTTTATAAATCTATGACTATTGACCACCTCATAAAGGCTTCTACCATATTAAATACAGCCATGACGGTGTACCGACTGAGTAATCCATTATTTTGTAACACCAGTATAGGCTCTGGGGATGAATTTATTGAACTTTAAAACAGTATGTAATCAACAATCCATTTCATCTGGCTGCATAACACCCTTCTACCAATCACCAGGCAAAGCCATCCTGTTTCACTTATCCTGTCCCATTCAATGAACTGTAAGTACATCTTGCCTAATGATAAGGGCACTGGGGGCCATATATAATTCAGAGGCTTCTTGAAATGTATCAGCCAACTGTCCTGATATGTTAATACACTCAACTGGAGGCTTTCATTTGATCTCTAATATAAGTCCATGTTTGTAAGCTTCAGCATCATTATTATTATTGTAAAAGAAGACAAAAATGAAGCAGCAACAGCACTGGTACTGACACCTGAGAACTGGTCTTGCAGACTATGAAAGCTGGTTTGTATAGTTCCCAAGTGCAAAAGAAATGAATGAACTTTTGCATAGCATTTCAAAACTACAAAGGAATACTCTGCCAAGCTTTTCTTTAACCTAGCTATCTACCTTTGAGATATATCTGTCTAGTTACTAGAAATTCAGGGTATTTTGAGAAAACAACTTTCTTGCAGTGGGTACTATTCAGTCATTGCACATGGCAGAGGAATAGAAAGCAGAATATATTTGCTGAAAATTTAATATAATTATAAGCTACTATCCAGTCTACTAAATTAAATATTCTCCAATGCCTTTTGCACATACAAATAGGAAAGAATGAAAAATTATTGTTGCAAGAAATTTAGGTCAGTCAATTTTTTACAGACTTTTCTTAGGCTAGCCAAGAGCTTAGTCACTAATGAAATTAGTAAACAGACTAATGTTTTTAAAATAAATTTAAAATCTCAAATGTTAGTTAAATTAAATCTATCTGTTCATATTCAGTGATCAGTACAAAATTTTATAATGTGTTGTATGATGTAAAATGGTAGATTAATTAAATGCAGAGCTAAAAATAACTAGAAATATTGCTTCTGTCTCCACCCCAGACTCGAATTCTGTGATTTATTTAGTCCAGCTGGAGTCACCTATCTATCAGAATTTTCTTTGGTCTCTGGTAAATGTAGGAGTTTGCTGATCAAGTTGCAAACTTGAGAGCTCAGATGTATCACCATTGTAAAAGGAGGAATAGGCATAAAGCTCCTTTAAACTCTGTGCTAGTCCAGCCTAGTTATAGTTGTGAAGGTATTGCTTTTCCTAAGATCCTCACACAGTCACTTCTCTCAAAGGAGCTTAAAATTGTATAGGCTGGCAGGGGAACCCCTTCCCAAGGCCATATGCTTCCATGGATAAGGTGCATTACTATTCCTTGGTTCTCTGTGCCATGTGCAAAGCAATGGGACACCTGGTGCAGGCCTCCAACAAAATTCAGGCTAATTCAGCTGGAGATTTTAGGGATGATGGTATTATTGATGCAGGGCAAAGAAAATACTTTTTTTTTTTTTTTTCCTTTTGCTGTTGGGTGATTTTTAAAAATCTCCATAAATAATATAAAACCTTGATTGCAACCAGGACTAAATTTGTGCTTGCAGAATATTTTGGGGATATATGTAACATAATGGTAAAGTTTTTCTGCCTTGAAAAAGTCTGTTTATATGTAGTTGCTTTTCAGAACCTACTTCAGTGAAGAACAAGATTCATTAAAATCTGTTTTAAGTTAAATAAGCAGGTAAAATGATTCATAAGGCTACAAGATCTAAACTTAAATTTGAATTTAAATGATTGATTATTTAGTGGCCAACAGAAAATTGCCTTCAAAGAAAACTTAAAATTACTTTACCTCAAATTGTGTCGTTAAAGTCTCCAGTGTGCATTGGAGCAAAAATGTTCAGCAAAATTTTCCCACTAGCAGCAGTGAAGCACAATCTCTTCTCCAGCTGCCAGCAGAGGATGCAAGCTAGAGAAATTGGAGGTCTGGGAGAGTGAGGAGGAAAAAGTAAAGAAGGACAAGGGGACACTCATGGTGAAACCAGGCCAAACCATCTGCTCTTTCCTGGGAAGTCGTTTTACTTTCTGAGCTGGCCCTGAGGGACTAATCTAATACAAATAAAATATAAATACTCAGTTTGAGGTTGTGTGTAGGTCCTGAGGGAAGCCAAAAAGGCATATTAAAGAAGGAAGGAATAGCATGATAGCAGAGTGTTGGAGCCTTCTGGCTAAGATCCACAGATGGGAATGTGGACTTTGCAGTGAGCTATTGCTGTAAATGTACAGCTCACTACCTGAGCTGGTGTGTCTGTAAATGAACACCTGCCTGGGCTGAGAGCCCAGAGATAGCTGCTTGTGATGCTAACTCTACTGCTTCTTTACTGACCCTCTGTGCTGCTGGCTACTGAATCTCATATGTCCTAATCATGCATGCTAGGCCAGGAGCAGCCAGTTGAATTTTGGTCACACCCTTCCCAATCCTCTTCACATTTAGCTGTTGTATGAAGAGGTCTGTTGAAAAGACATTTCCTAATGATGTCAAAGAATTTCCTCTCTACATACAGGAGAAAAAAATATTTTGTGAATAGAGAGCCCACAGTTCTGTGACTAGTTATTCAATTATGTGAGCAAAATTAATGATAAACAGATAAATTAAAACTCCCTATTGATCCAGTTCTAACTTGATGTGATAGGTATCTCTTTCCTCTGAATTTAATGGAACTTGAATTAAACTGGGAATAGATGCTCATCTGATCAGGCACCATAAAAAAAGAGCTAGTCTCCAGTCATAGCTACCAAACAACTTAAAATTAAGACATTGAGGATCACATGCAAAATATTCCTGTATGTCCCAGGTACTTTTGAAGCACATTTGAAGGGAAAATTGTAATCTGCTAGATGTCATTCCACTGCAGAAAAAGTAGGTTAACTTCATCAAGTATGTTATTTGCTGTGAATTATTCCCTCTGCAATGTTACCATGGTTACAGCTGTCCTCACATCATTATTATTATTATTTTTTGTAGTAATTATACTTACACTGCAAATAGTATTTTATTTTTTTCTGATCATGCCATTTGCAACATGAATAAGAAACAAGGTTCACAAGAACATAAATATTGATACTGTATGCAGTGTGGCTTTGGCATTGACATTAATGTTCCTCTGCATAAGGGCAGCATGACACTCATATAAAGAACCTGATCAGCCTTATTTTGCTGCTTTTGATTTCCATACTGATGTCACTGCATAAGGTAACTAATGAAGACATTATAAAATAATATCAGCTCTTGTATTAACATATTTGCAGTGTACCTTATCATTAATGTAAAATATTTTTTAGGTATAATTAGAGCTGGCTGCATTAGGATAAATATTCTCATGAGAATATTAATGACTTAAAAAAACAAAAAAAAATGTTTATACTAACCTTTTCAGTTAGTTTAATGTTACTATTCTTCTTTTTTTTATTGTTTCTTAGTATAATGACCTCTCACAGGTGATAAATTAGCTTATTCTTTAATAAAAAATAACTAGTCACCCAGAGGTTTTGCAGGTCTTTGGAAGAAAAACAAACCAAATGTTGAATGTACATCTCAACTGCAGTTGTTTTTTCCCCTGGGGAAAAAAAAGGAAGTCAGGATTCATTACATTATATGGATCTCTGAGCTGAGACAATAAAAGTCCTAATGCAAAATGCAGTAAGATGCTAAAATCACTCCTGAAATGTCTAGAAATGTTTTAAGTGTTGCGTATTTTGTAATCTCATTGAGTAGTTTTCATCCACTATATGGACATCTAAGTTAGGATCTTAATTCTTTTAACTACCTACATTTAGTCAATTGCAGTCAATGTTAAATATCTAGATAGCTTAGATTGTCTTGTCAGTGGAAGACAAGAATCACATTTGGATATGTATTTATATGTCCTAAAGTAGATGTTTGAAAATGTCAGCTTAACTGTGTGCCAGAAATATCTATCTCCATCAAATACCAAAAAATTAAATACAAAATTAAGATATAAATACCTGAAGGAAAAGAAGACTAATTCTACTTATGAAATCTGTCCATAATGAAGGTGCTATTTGGTCTCTTTTTTTGTCATTTTCCCTAGATCAAACAAAGCTTTGAAATCAATATTGCATTGTTAATCTCATATGCTTTTTATTTATAGACTATCAGCATTTTTCTTAAAGTCCACATCTGTCTTTTTTATTTAATCAATCTGCGAAATCTTCAAAGATATTAATCCATTAAAATTAACCAAGAGCAAATTGATGTCTGTGTAGCAAGTCCAAGCTAATTCTTATTTCTGAAATTTTGATTTACTGATCAGTTTCAGATGAAGTGTTATATATAGTATTCAATAACACAGTCACACAAATGTAGTATAGATAAGTCTTATAGATAAGACTCTAAAATTCTTATTACAGCAAACTTCAAAAGCCCTTCCTTTCACAAACTTTACACTGAACTTTTTTTCCTGGAAGTAGGTCCAGAAGCACCAAATGAGGGAATTCAGAAAAAAATGACAACAGCAGTAATGTACTTCAAATTTCTTCACATTAATAGCTTAACCTTTGGGTGGACACAGTTTGATATTTGTGTTTTCAAATAGTGTACAGGAATAAGAGAGGGATCTAAGGAGATAGGTGAATTTTGCTGAACAAAATGCTTTGCTGTTAGCTCAGAAAAAAACCACACAAGGCTGAAGATGACTGAAGAAAACTACACTTTAAGGTCTTCATTTTAGAGGTTACAAAACAAAACATAACTTTTTTCCCCAAATATTATTCAAATCCCACACTAGAAGTGCCTTTATTCTATCTACAGCTCTGACTGAGTTTCAAACAGATGCTTTACTTTAAGGAATCCAGAGTAGAAGCCAGATATGTCTCAGAAAACAAAAACAAGTAAAACATTCAGGTTCATCCTGCCTGCCATTTCTTCCTCTGTAGAAGAAAAGAAAGTAGTCTGGGAAGAAGAAATTTGTAATGTATTGGTATTCCTGTCAATAATTTCTTCTGCATGTGTACGCTAGACCTTTAGTTTCTTGTAGGCCACTAGAAACAGACTAATACAGATTGATTTCTGAGAGTCTGTACAGCCAGTCTAGTTATCAGTCATGACATTCCATTGGCTGCTTGTTTTCCTTTCCTCAGGAGTCCTCAAACACGGATTTTAGTCATGATAATGGGATATGTATGTGTGCTGTAGCTGTGAGCAGTCATCCTCTGAAATGTTCAGAAACACAGGTGGTGCCAAGGATTTCCCTTTAACCCGTGTACAGCTCAGTGGAATATAAATAAGCAGGTCAAGGTACCAGGCTTCTGGATGAGGTGACATCCTCAATCACCAGCACTCCCTTGAGTGGGATCTTCAGTGCATACAGATGCCCATTTCACCTGCTGCAGACACTGTCATTGTTCTTGATATCCACACAGACTCAAAACCTACTCTTTCAATTCCATACCTTTCTCCTGCTAGAATGAAATGCAGCTGTGGTAACTTCTGTTCAGGAAATTAAAGCAATCTGCTCTCTATGTTTCCACTCAAGAGCAGAGGATGGGAGAGGCTGATTGATGTTTGACAAAGCCAAGAATATTTTCCCTCTGGTTTCCTTGTTTTCTAGTATCATTTGAGAAGCCACAGTCTAATATCAGATTCTAAAGCCATGGTAACATCGAAGAAGACTTGCTTCTGTCATGATGAATTTATTTTCCAAAATAAAGAAGTGTTCATATTGTCTATAATTCAGGTATCTTAAGGATTCACCCTTTCTTCCAAGTGTAGTGGCCAGTATGATTCTGTATGTGAATATTTAATGGGAGTTCTTTATCTTTCTTTCTATACCTTTTTTAGCTTTCAAGTGCTAACATGTTAATTCTTCACTTATATCTGCTTTAAAATGCATTTGGTGCTTGCCAAGGAGGTGATGGCCACCCACAGTAGTGGTCTTTGGTCATCATCTGTGGAAACAGGTTTGTAAACTTTAGTTCTCTGTCTGCTCTGGCAAATTAAACACCATCAAGGCATGCCTCCAACTACTGGAATTTTCTCATTAAAAATGTTAAATTATTCAAGTAGTTAAAGCATTAAATGGTTAAATTATTTAAAAGATTTTGGCATGAGTCAGTTAGCACTCTCCAAATACATATCAAACACTGTTTTGGACTTAACTCAATCTGGAGAGTCTTCACAAAAGTAATTCACCTGGTCATTCTGTGTTGGAGTCTAACAAAAAGTTCAGTGATAGAGGTTAAGTTTGTGTGTCTCTAGTAAACCCATAAACCCCCTAGTTTTCAAAATTATCTCATCTATTATAGCAAGCAAATTGTAAATTTTATTTTTAATGTTTTGAAATAGTATATTTATATATATTAATTATTTCTTTTCAGAATTCAACAATGAAACTCATTTTTAGAACATGTATGTGTTATTACAATGCAGCATATTCATTTAAAAATACAAGAATCTGTGACAACAACTAGTAATTAACATTCTACTTGTATTAAGATTATCACTAAGGAAGATAAATATGTAAGATACACTACAGAAAGGGACATAGATGTGGTAGAACATATTTTAATAAATTGTGAAATAATATTCCTGGGAATTTTCTTCCAACAACTGCTCAGTTGTGGTGACAACATAAATATATGTTGCAAGTTTAAGCATAATGCAATCAGTATTTTAAAAGTACTGGGTATGTTCTTGATTACTTCTTGATTTTGAAGAAGGGATTTATCATAGACTCTGAAATAGCAAGTGAAACTATTTTTGGACTTTGTGTAATTATTTAATCGTTTACAAAAACATACAATTACTCTGCAGTACATAATTTTTAATAGGTAGTGTCTTTTTCTTTCACTCACCAGAGGTTTGACTCTGTATCCCTGAAATAAAAGGATGATTTGCCAATGTTCTTAGTGCCATTGGATCAGAACATAATACACCAATTCTTTTTCTAAATATGTCTTTTGGATAAATGTACTTCTGCTAACTTTATTTCAAGAATGGAAACCAGAAAAATGTAGATCTAAAATTAAATTTAAATTTAGAAGTAAATGTAAAATCAATAATAAATATAAAATCAGATGTTCAGCAGAACTTTTAAACTTACTGATTCTGCCTTGGTAGTTTCTAATTTACTTTTTTTTCCTGTGTCATTACTCTAGCAATACATCACATTATTTAGACAGTACTCATGTTTTCTGTGCAGGAGAATAAACAAAGGAATATTGTCATTTATTGAAATCAGGTAATTCTGGCTCAGGACAACACTCTTTATTATTATTTTGCTACTGGATATCCTAGCTAAGTAGGTCATTCATCTAATTTTTCCATTTAACCATGTGCAAAGCTGGTTTTGTGAAGTCACAGAGTCTTATTTGTAATGAAGGGATATTCTTTTGGGATCTTTCAGTAAGTGATCATGTCACAGGACTGTTTCAACATTTACTAGTGTCTGAAAGAGGGACTGGGACAAATTCCACCAGATCAGGTTGCTCAGAGCCCCATCCATCCTGGCCTTGAATGTTTTCAAGGGTGCAGCATCCACAGCTTATACTTTTCTTGTATTTTGTTTCAGAGAAAATATCACTGCCATCAGAAGAGCAGAATCATTATTGTTCTTTAAGTGTTGGTGCTGCCTTAATTATTTCCAATATGCATACCCCAGATTAGAACAGACAGAAGTATTTGCCCCTTCTCTTATCTTTGTGGAAGACACTGGAATAGAGAAAGGCAGAAACATCTACTTAAAAACTCAACCTCCTGGGAAATTCCCTGAATTCCAGTCAGCTCACAACAACTGTTGAAGCCATAAATTGCTTGGTACTGATATTTTGAGGTTCAGGTAGACCATTGCACTATTTCAGGGAATGAGAACCATGTTTAATTTTATACATCCACTTTTCAGTGTAAGTGTAAAATTCTGTTGGTATCAGGAGTTTCAGGATACAGTCCTTTCTGGAAAATTTGTATTTCTCAGAGTGCCATTAACCAGTGCTGAAATATTAATATTCAGACTTTATAGGTTGCTCAGACACAGCTCTAATTTCCTTCTTTACTTATAGTATGAACACTGAAGCTGTGAAAGCTGGGACCCATAACCATTACCCACAGTCATGTCACCTTCCCAATGAAATGTGGGGGGTGAAGTGGAAAAGGGAATCATATTTTTTATGACCAAATTTATATTTTGTGTCAGGAAGGTATTATAAGAAAGTGATGAATAATTGGCATAATTTGTATCTTCTGTAGCAGGGGAACTTCTGGACACTGCTGTAAATGAGATAATTTGTCATTGTAGTAAGCGTGTCCCATATAAACACTACTGTTAAGAATGCTGACACTGGTTGGCTGAAGGGAATAAGCTTTTCAATGAAATCAAACATAAATTTTATTGAAGAAAATTTCAATGCAAATATAATGATTTTTTTTATTTTAATGGTGGATTTCTTTTAATGAAGTTTTTAGATCTTTAAAACCATGCTGAGCTTAAACTTAGATATACTTAATCATGCAAAAGATCTACCCTGCTGTCCAGAAGGGTGCAGCACTCAGGTGAGTGTTAGGATTTTCATATTTGCACCAAGTGAGAATGCACCTCCTAATTAAAAGGTAAATTAAACATTGGTATCTGAAAGGTGTAATGTGTACCTTCTCTTTCTTTCACTATGATTAACAAAAAAACCATGATCAGAAAAAAGGAACAAAGACTGACAAAAACCTTCCATCTCTACAGGGTTGCCTGTAGATGATTTAATTATCAGTAGTTTAATTTTTAATTACATCTTCCACCTCAGGAAACCAATCTTATCACAATAAAGGAAAGAAAGGAAATTCATACTGTATATGAATGTATTTAAAAGTTTCAAATGTACCTTTCTTTTCAGTGGTCTTGTCCATATAAAATCTTTTAACCATGTTTTTCACTACTACAAATAAACTAAAACATAAGAAAAGCAGAAGAAAACCCTCTTTTTAGAGGCAACCGAGCAAAATATATGGGTAATGGCATTGTTGTAGATTTATTTCTACTCACTGCAAGTGGAATATAGCTATCTGTTATGGTCAGATCCTGTTTTAGTTTTGATAGTGGGACAGCTCCTTTGACATCAACTGAAATAGGTAGTGCTTTTAAATGCATGAGTTGTACTACAGAGCTGCTTCTGTTTAGTCCCCTGTGCTAATACAGCATCAGAGCCATTTATATGGTGAAAAGAGAAGCTTACTGGAGAATTGGTGCCAAACAAAGACAAATGACACCACTGCATAATGTGAAAATGCATGAACTTCTCAATAGCTTTTAAATTGGTACAGAGAGCATGAAGCTTCTGATGTCTCACTTCCATTTACTCTATTTCCTGGACTTTTTGAGTTACTGAGTGAAGGTCATGGATAAGAGGTGGATATTGTTCTGTGGAGCCTTTCTAAAATGAGTTCTTTTTTAAGGTAACATAAAATTAGACTCACTAGTAACTTTGTAGTCTGTAACTCTTGTGAAGGTTCTTATATCAAAGTCTTAGTGTATTTGTGTACTGAATTAAACAAAAGGACTAACATCTGTTTTGTGTTTGCTGTTTTGTCTTCTTGTTTGAAAATGAGCAGGCTGGTGTGTTTGCGTTTGAAAGACATCCAGAGAAACCATAGGCTGGCCAGCAGAATCGAGAAAGCAGAGCACAGAGCAAGTGCATCATGAGGGCAAGGTCACAAAGTGGTCCTTACTTTCCCTTGGAGAAAATTCTGCAATGTTAGACCAAGGTCACATAAGACTTCACCAATACCTTTTCTAATAAAGAAAAATTTTTATGTCAAATGAACATAGTATTTTCTTTTCTTTTTTAACTGCTCTTAAATCGGTGTTTTGGTCCCCTACATATGAGGACCAACTTGGCAACAAGGCTATACCACTTCTGGAAACTTTTTCTACAAGTCTATTGTCTCAGATGCTGACTTTGTTCACGTAGATGCATATTACCAGTTCAGCACTGGCTGGAGTTTGGTATCTGCCAAAGACCACAAGCTTTACTCTAGCTGAAAAGTGATAGAAGTGAGTGATGAACGATAGATCACTGCTTCCTGATGGAAACAACAGCAATTGGGAAGGTTGAAAAATAGCTCTGGGGTTGTCTCACAGATTTTAAAATTGGCTAAGTGGAGGAATAATCATGGACTGTAGATTAGCCTGACAATTTGGAGACATAGTCTTTCCTCTGCAAATGATGATAAGCATGGCTTCTGACTTTGAAACTATTTTCTCTGTTATTAACATGCTTCAAGCCTTTTAAAAAAAATTCTTAGTCAAATGATCCTTTCCAAGTGATTTGCTGATAGCATCCATCTTCTGTGGTGAAAGATAAGTGATGATAATAAACAGATATAAATAAAAGCAGCTACATGAGCAAAGTTTTGAACAGTGAAAAATTTACTAATATTTCACTATTTTGATATTTATGGCAGAATGACAGGTATGACAGAATAAGACTCTGTGGAGATATTACTTAGAGAATAAGCTATTCATTCTGCTGTCTTCAACTGGATTAGCTATATTGATTTCATTCTTTCATTTAAATTTATTTTTATCAAAATTTCCTCAAGCTACCTGACCATTTGAAGAGTGATATATAAGGAGTCATCTAATTCTGTAAAACAAATTTAAATACAGGGAAAATTTCTGTCTAAATTTACCTACCTGAAGATCTATACCTGCTTAAACACCTTGCTGAAACACGTGGCTGGCAAGTACCAACTATTGATATCAAATACTTGTAGAGAATATAGGGACTGCTCTACAGAATTAAGGTATTCCCCAAAATAATTACAACACATAATGTAGTTTCTGTAATCATGATTGCTTTCATATTCCCAGAGCATGAAACCCTTAATCTGTCAGTTTTCATAATTAGTTGTGAATATATGAATCTTTTATTTTCTCTGTGAAAATCAAGCCTTGTTATTTTGTACTAATACCAAGTCACAAGTGTAGTGTGTGTTAGATAGGACAGGGACTAGAGGGTGCTTCTTGCTCTATAAATAACACCTGGAAGAAAGTGTCAGGAATGAGATAGATGGTATTCAGGTGACACTGGTGCTTTGGGGTGCAGCTTAGGCAAAGAATAATGAATGATGTGACTTACATATGTGCAGCAGTACAAGAAAAAAACAGTGTGTTTTGTAAGATCAGATGGAGGCCAGAAGAAAGCGCATCCCAAACTGCAGTGACTAGAAAGCAGACAAAATAATACCTGTCAAGCAAGCTAGGGTAGTCTAGTTCTTAGTGATAGCAGTAGCACTACTGCCCCACAACTTTGATTTGCATCAGATATTTCTTAGATTTCCTTATGTTCAGCTAAACCCAAATATTTTTAAATTTTTCTCCTAACATCACAACATAAAGCATGGACTAAGTGGATGTTTAGCTCCTTGGCACACATGGGCACACAGAGATGTGTGCATGTGGGTTGAGCCACCAGTGGTATCAAAGCTTACAGAGCATTTCAGGTCTTAAAGATCACACATATAATGTCTTTCAAATAAGAATAATCTTCCCACACCTCAGGGCATCCAATTAGAATTCAAATTGGTGTCTTGGGATCAAACTTACACTTTTCTATTTAATAGTGCTGTGTGAATATATCTGAGAGATGGAATAAAATTATGGAAATATTAATCAAGATGTCATCACTCTTTTTAGTGTATAGGGAAAGTGGAAAGTAATATTCAGTGAATTTATATGTACAAAATCAACATTTCTAATAAGACTTAATTGATAAAGTATTGAGAGCACATTGCAGAATTTTTTGCTTCTTACTATTCACACAGTTCCATTTCATATTGCATAGAGGGCAAGACAAGTAAATAACTTCTACTTTGTAATGAAACTATCTCTTTAAAATGGTAAAGTAACCTCTCCCATTTAATAAAGAATATTCCTTTAAATAAAGTAATATTTGAATTATATTTCTTTAAATAAAAGACAAATAAAACTAGTTGAAATCCTTTCCCTCATTCATTATAGAAAAACTAAAGGAACATAGTTTTTCCACTTTAAATAATTGGGAAGAATCAGCTGCTTAGCTGGCAAATGAAGGTAGAAAAAATGTATATGATTCAAACTAATTTATCTGTGATTAATAACTAGATATTGACTTTCTAGGAGACCAAGATAGTGATTTATTGCTGATAGTAAGAGATTATTATTGAGGGAGGGAAAGCCTTTGTAAATGTTAGACTGCTATGGTCAATAAATCTCAGTAAGACTGGCCAATGCTTCATATTATACGTAAATTCAAGAAATTACTTCTTGGATAAAATTAATATTAAAACTTTAAACCAAACTATTTGAGACACAATTTTCACACTTCTAGTCCTGTCCTACAAAACTTGTGTGAAGAGATCTGAGCATATTCATTTTCTGCTCATAGATATGGTTCTTCTCATGTCATAGTCATTCCCATTAATTTCAGGGAAAGCAGAACCTTGCACTTGAACAAGAGCATCAGTGAACCTCTAGAAGTGTAAACAACTCCAGTGTCAGTAAGCCAGGAGCATGAGGCTGCTCAAAAAGTTTCACAAAACCATTTCTCTTCACCACCTATGCTGGAATGGATGCAGTGGGTGAATGACAATATTTACATCCCACCAAAGATCACCTTAAGTAACACTTGACTTTCTTTACCATCTTTTATCAATTCCATGCAAATTTCCAGAGGTTTTAGGCAGAGATGTTTTAGCATTTGGCTTAAATTCTTAAATAGAATTTCTACACTTACAGTTTCTGAGTCACAATTTCTGTTGTTGGCATAAATAGAATTCTCAAATATTTCTCTTGAGGATATTGTTCATAGTGACTTGTCTTCTAAAACTTTGAGGTTTTGATGTTTTGTTTTCAACTATTATGTACATTCAAGGCAAATTGAAAATGCTCACTCTTTTTCAGTAGCAATTTTTCTTTTTTAGTTCTCCATGCATCTCGTCACACTCCTATGCCATGAGGACAAATCTCATATTTTTATTACGGGTCTTAGTGGCTTAACTGCCCTTCTTAGAAAGAAATATAATCTAGCCACATGCCTGCACTCACAGTAGCACAAGAAAATGGAAATGCATTTAACTATTATACTTTCAGAAATTAAAGTGTTAGAAATTGAAGTGTTTCATTTCAGGGCCACAGTATAAAAATGAGTCTTCTTGTTTTAGGGGTATTACATACTTCATGTTTGAATTTTCAAAATAATACTCTTTTACTTATTTACTAAGAACTTTCCCCACTTTTTTTAATGCAAAATGAAAGAAATATGGCAGATAATGGGAGAAAATAAAAATTGAAGCATTATTGGCCATTTTCTCAATCTGATATGATTATTTGAAATATTGATTGCTTTCTATGACTATGTTTATACCCCTATACTTAACTATTGTGATCTCAGACAATTTGCAAC